>NW_012154341.1:100802-134338 GCF_000956105.1 Propithecus coquereli
ACACAGCCGGCCCTTACTCCCAGCTGTGCTCAGCATTCGTAATAAGGTTGAGAAAGGGAAATAATTTTCTCAGGGTTGTAATTTTTTTTCCTCCTTAAAGATAAATGGTAGCTGATTTTTCAAGAAAAAAGCCTGTCACTTGGGCCTCACTCACGCCCCTCCCAAGCATATCCTAAATGGTGCAGATTAAAGTCAAGTCATAAAATTTATAAGCCAGAAGCAGTGGGAAAAAAGGCTGAGAGCAGGAGGGTAGGAGGGGACCGCGCTCAGCCAGGGCAGCCCCTCCTAACTATTCTAAATATTGAGGCTCCATGTAAAATTTCATCTGGGGGAAGAAAGCTTCTACTGCAGAAAACTATTAGACGATCACCATGAGGCCGTGGAGGTCAGGGTGGCTGTGACCTCCCTCAGGTTGCAGGAGACTGCAGAGCCGGGGCCAGAGTGCGAGCCTCCCAGGCCCAGGGTCCTGTCCACAGTGGTGCAGGAGGAGAGGGAGGTGAACCACCCGCTCCCAAGCTGGTGACGGCTCAGGGTTCATAACAGGTGACTGCCTAAAAGACATCAACCCCTGGCTTTGTTTTTGCGGATATTCGTATCTATTCATAAGTAAGATCTCTTTCCTGGGCTAGATTTCCCAAGAACCACTCTCCTCTGTGCCTTTCGGGGAAAGCAGGGACCACGCTGGGGGCCCTAGATTATTCCTGCACTGCTGCCCCTGCTCTAGGGACAGCAGACCCTGGGAGCCATTTTTCTTTGACTCAGCCGGCCGGGCCGGGTCGTAGAGGCTGGAGTGCTTCAGTGAGATTCCTGGAGTCTGTGTGTTCGCCCTGACCATTAGGCCACCTGGCTGCTCCGGGACTAGCTCCTGCCCTTCACCGCCGGACCGTGGTAGCACTAGCAAGACAGACTAGAGCGCCCACACACCAGCGGCCAAGGCGTCCCTCCGTGCAGGGACAGCGACACTGTCACAGACAGCCACCGTGCAGGGCTTTGATAGGACCACTAGTTCACCTCCCTCCCCCTCTCCTGCCCCTTCTCCCAGCCCCTGGTCCTCTACAGAAGTTGAAGATTTTTTTTTTAAAGTGGAGCTGCTGATAATTAAAACTATCTCTTTGTTCCACCAGTGTCTGAAACTCTGAGACGTCATTATCAGAGTCAGACAGTGATATTTTGATATCCCAGACTTCTTTTTGATATAAGGAATATAAAGTTCCAAGGCATGATAAGATAGAGAGCCATGCTATTTCCTAATCACCCTTTATAATTTGCAGTATCTCGGGACGCTTCTCAGATGTTTCCAGTGTGGCTTCTGTACACTTCAAACCCGTGTGCCTTAAATACAGAAGCTAGGTACTGAATTAATAAAGGTAGCTTCAAAAGCCCACCTCTTTGGCAGGCTGAAGATCTAAGGGGCAAACTCAAAGAGGGTGATGGGCCTTTGAAAATTACTAAGCACAAACAATAAACCTCACTAAATAAAGCCAGCAAAGTGGGCTCAGAAATGTAACAGGCGAGTGGGGGACGGACATATAGAATTGGCCTGGAATTGACTCTGTTGGGGCACTGGGGCTCGGGTTGGAGGAAGGGATTGTGTTTTGGAAGATCACGTGACCCACATGCAAGCAGTGCTGAGGACAGTGGTCAGAGGGGGCTGGAGGGGCCAGACGCAGGCGGCCACCACGGGGCTGGGACCAGGAGGCACTCGGATTGCGGTCGGCATCCCTGGCTGCTCTCTTGCTCTCCCCGGCAGCTTCAGCGGAGTCTAAGGGAGGCAGAGCTTTCGGGCAGGACCTATGAAGGAAGAGAGAAGAGGATGGAAACTGCTTGGCCATCAGAATGAACTCCCTGAATCCCTTTGCCAGGATGGACTGTCACTCTGTCAAGCAGGAGCTGAGCAGGGACCCCCAAAGCACCCCTCAAGGTAGCTCTGTCCACAGCCAAGGAGCAGGAAACTTGGGGGATTTGATCACCATTAACTGGCAGAGTTCTTGGTGAGACCCCGTGGGCACCTGGCCAGTAGGCTGCACAATCACAGGGCCAGACCAGCGCACGGAATTTTCAGAAACAGAGTGAGGTTGCTGGATCATAGGTCACACAAGGCCAGGGCAAGAGCATGCGGAACTGCTCGGCATTTGGGCCCCGTGTCCTCCCCTCCGGACTCTGGGATGGCCGAGTACAAGGCCTTTGCTGGCTATGGTAGCTGCTCGGGGCTGCCTGCCATAGGCACGAGGCACTCTCTGAAGGCTGCTCAGGGAGAAAAGGAAGCCAGTTCTCTTTTGAGAACCTGCCCTGAACCACAAATCCTTCTCCTCCCACTCCCACCCTCAGCTCTGCCTGTACCCCCACAATAACTCTATCTTCATTTTAATTCAAGAACTTAACTACAGAGATTAAACAGACCCTTTCCCCTAGAATGAAAGGATACGGGATCCTCTACCGGATAGTTATTTGTGATTGTGGCTGGGGGTTTATTTAAACTAATTTTATTATTCACGACAGTGACAATTTATGCAGCGAATGCAATTAGAGGCTATGATTGGCTGCCACAGCTGAGAGCTAAAAGTGCCACTTGCTTGGATATGCAAGGAAGAAAGGCAAAGAGTATTAGAAAAATAATCAGTCCCAGTGATACTTTTTATGAAGTGATCCCCACAAACCTTCATTTAAAAAAAAAGCTAATTTAATTTCCCAAACACCCTGCAAAAGATACCTAATTACCCAGTCCCAAATTGCTCTCATAATTTTTCCAAAGTTCTCCATTGCATGTGCCTTTGTGTGAGTTCTTCTTGTCTACAAGCAGAGAAGCCCTCTCGTCTCAGTGTGCAGGTCCCAACGAAGCCTGCTGGGAACGGTTCCCCGGGTGCTGTGCGCAGAGCTCTGACGCAGCCTCCGGTATGCTTGTCCATTCACTCAGGAAATACGGAGGAACGAGACTCGAGTTGTCATCAGGTACAGTTGTGGGAGGAGAAGAGGGAGTGAGCTTTTTTTTCCTTTTCCTTTTTCTTTTTGTCCAAGAGGAGCAGTTGAAAACAAGATCATTGGAAATCAAATCCAGACAAATCATGGCGCCTCCACACAGTGGGACTCTCCGTGCAGCAGAGAGGAAGGAAGTCCTGCTGCCCAGGTGTGTCGGCGAACCCCAGAATGACCCTGCCGCGGCAAGCGTGCCCACGCAGGCGTCCGTGCCACGTGGGCCTGGTCATACATAGCACTAGAAAAGCCAGCTAGTCCTTAGAGACCAGATCCTGGAGTGCTTGCGGGGGCCATGGAGGAGGGAGGACAAGAGGGAGGAGTCACAAGGGGCGTGAGAAAACTCTGGGGGCTGGGGGCGCGTTTGCTGTCTGGATTGTGGCGACGGTGTCGTGGGTCTGCCTGAGTCCAAGCTCCTCACCCTGTACCCTACTTTAATATGCGCCGCGTATCGTGTGCCGGTCAGACCTCGGTAAAACTGTCACAGCAGACACACAGCCCTGAGGTAAACCTTGGCTCTGCCACTTACCGAGGGATGGGGCTCCCTTTACGCTCTCCAGACCGTAGTTTACTCACCTGTAGAATGGGAATGACGAGGCCGTCTCCGTCTACCCCACACAGGTGTTAGGAACATCCCCGTAAGGAAACAAGAACCCCTAAAATACAGCGTAGATACGCCAGTAAATTCATCAGCTTTATTGACTGTGCATGCGAAAGGGACTGACCCCGTTGTTCAGGGGCCCGGCCCGCTGCCTGGCGCGCGGCAGCCCCCGGCGTGCTGCGCTAACTGACGGAGGGCGTTTAGCAAGCCTCGACTGGCTCCACAGAGCTCAGTTACCGTCTGTTCATTGCACTTCTGATTGGAGACTGCAGAACCCTGAAATGCTACATCTAGGAATGGGAGGGCCTGACAAGAGCCTTGGGCCCACGTCCCGTCTTCAGACAGATGCGACACAGCAGGGCCTCTGTCCTGGCCTTTGTAAAGGACGGTTGACAAAGGAGGCCGCCATGAGCGGGAGTGGGTGGGTGGTCAGCGCAGAAGCCCCAGAACTGTCGGCGTGCTCGCCTACGCGCTGCCCTGCCACAGGCAGCCGGGGAGACTCCAGTAAGGGCCCTTTACATTCACCGCACAGCAGAGTGGGATTGAGGTGGGGGCTGCGCTGAGCTCCCTCACTTGAAAGACTCTTCCAGGCCCCAGAGAGCTCTGAATTGTAAGTCGTCTGGTGTCAGCTCGTGGCTGCCCTCTAGCATCCCAGACTCTCCGAACATTCTCCCTAGCTTCCTGGCAATCAGTGCACCCACTTGATCACACACCTGCCGCACTCCAGCGCGTGCTGGGTGCTTGTTTATATCACCTTGCAGATTCCAAAGTGATCTCACGTAGGCGCCCCTCACCGTGGCACTGTGGGCATGGGATGGGTCCTGCTAGGACTCCTGTTTGTGGTCAAAGGAACGGATGCCCGCGTCGGTACGAGATTCTCCCAGGATCCCTCGCTGAGCTGAGAGTAGCCAGGGGTCCAGCCCCTACCTTCTAACCTGTTTCCCCCTTTCTCCTGCGCTGTGCCGTCTCATCCCATCCCCAGGGCGGCTGGTGACCTCACCTCTGGTGAACTGATTCTGAAGGTCATGCCTATCGCCATTTTTCAGATGTGACAGAGGGAGGGAATATGACTCACACGAGGCTGCAGAGTGGCTGAGAAGAGGTTAAGCCTTGCTGATTGCAGAGTTCTTTCACTGTGCCGATTCCCTCTCCAGTATCTGGTTAATTTTGAGCATTATTTCAGCTGTGTGTCCTTCTGTTGCCTTTACATTCCTGGGTGTGTCGGGGACCCCTGGGTTGTCAGGGAGTAGGGTGGTAAGTGGAAACCTGCTCAGTGGACGGGTCCAGATCTCTGCCTCCCCAAACGCCTCTCTGTGGTGAGGATGCCTCCCCGCTTGCTGCGGAGAGAGCAGTGACCCTTCTGATTTTGTGCATTTGGACAAAGAACCGCACAGAAGCCACATCTGGGCAGAGAGGAGACTCCTCCCTGGAAAGCACATTGACGGTGGCCGTGATCAGTAATGCTCCTTGCTCCTTAGCCTCCAGTCCCCAAGCATCTCCGCACCATTCCACTGGCAAGACACGCTTGTCTTGTGGTCTTAGAGTGACGAGTGCATGCTGCTCTAGCTCTCCCCAGCTGCGTTCAGAATGGAACCGGGGCACTTATCAGGAGCTTTGGACAGTCAGACTCAGATGTTGCAGATGACATGGTACCTCCATTACTCAGAAGCAGCCATTTCCAACTTGCCTTCTGTACTTTTGCCTGCAGTTCACCACGCGTGGGTCCCCCGGGCACCCTGCCGCTGCTCCCCTCTGCCTTTCCCGAGACTCCCGGGAGGGCAGCAAGGTGAAGTGGTGTGGGGCCCAGAGGCTGGGCTCTGCCTCATGTGTTAACCTTAGATTTGGGCTTTCCTGAGCCTACTCGGAACATTACCCGTTTTTCCTGAACATTGAAGGTTCTTTTTTCCCCTGAGGAGACATTTCTGAAACTGATCACCATAGGAATGTGAATTTTCCTGTCAAGAGTGCGACAGAATAAGGAACGTGGCCATTATTCTCTGCTCGTAAAAGAGGCCTCCCTCCAGCTGTTATTCAAAAGACAGTCTAGCCCGTCCTGGCACTGGGTCACCCTGCAGACTGGCATTCCCCAGTGGAGGACCAGCCCCACGTGTGGTGCGTGATACCAAACTGTCAACCGACTGCAGAGCCTGGCTCTCCAGCCCAACTGTTCAATAATGCTCTAATTAACTACCGCAAACTTCAGAGGACCCAGCTAACTATAATTGAGAGATCAACAGAGGCTGCATGAAGTTAGATGTGCATACTAATTACTGAATTATCCAGCACCTGCTTTGGAACATAGCACTGAGACATGGCTGTGTTTTCAGACAGAAGACCTTCAGTTTGAGATAGCAGTCTGTCTTTGGTGAGCAAAGGGAAGCCCTCTTCTTATCTGGTGAGCCATACTCTGCTGTCCACACTGGTAGGAGACAGCGGTATCCACGCCCTTAGACCTCAGGAGAGAGTCCGAGAGCGTTAGTGAGCAGGTTGTCGCCGTGGAGGTAGCAGTGCTTAGGGCTTGCCCGTTTTGGGGCTGTCTCCCAGTGTTGACGCATTTCTGCATCCTTGGCAGCCGGCTCCGCCCCTCAGAACTGGGTTTGCACCACCATCTAAAAGCTGTTAATGGGTCGAAACCGCTCAGCATCGTCACTAAGACTAGCCTGAGTGTGATGTGGGCAGGGAGCGTCAGAGAACAGGAGAAGAGAGTGTGAGAGAGTCGGGTCTTGAGCTAGAGAAGAGTGGGAGAGAACGCGAAAGTAAAGTGAGGAACAGATCGAATGTGGGAAGAAACCCATGCTTAGTCCCATTCCCTATTTTACTGATCAGGTTCAATAACCCATAAAAAGTGAAATCATGCTTACCTGTGAGCCTCATCGTTTTTTAGATGAAACATTTGTTGCCAAATGGAAAAATGAAACCTCTTTTCAAAGACCGGAGTACACTGGAATGAGACAGCACAATGGGGGTGCCCGAGGCGTACAACCTGAGATGGCTTGGGAGCCCACCGCTGCCTCTGCCCTGCCCCCAGCTACCTGCTACTGTCCTATCCAGAAAAGAAGGCACTCCTAGTTACCATGAAAGTATTACCTGCAATAAATAATAAGGCAGATTCAGTATGGCTGGAGAAGAATTTTGATGATAGCCATGATGAGGTTGGCAGTGGTGATAATGACAGTGTGATCATGGGTGTTCACGAATAATGCACACGGAACTTAAGTAGATCTCAGGGGCGCTGGGATTCTAGGATGATCTGTAATTAAGCTGTCTTACCTAAGAAACTCAATACGTTTGATAAGAATATGCCTGAAAATTTCTCCGAGTATCTGTTGCGAGAACACACTCTGCGTTTCCACGTTGCAGCTCTTCTTTCTCCGGGAAGAGCATGCTGACGCCGCCATGGACACTGTAGAAGATGTCACCACACTGAGATTCCTTATGTTGCCCACTGTATTCCTGCTTTGGGATCCAGTTACAGTTGAAAGTGAATTTTTTTTAGACTTCATACACCTGTGCATTTGGGATCTGAAATATAAAAATGAAGAAGTAAGCGGGTTGTCCAAGAATGAAGAGTATAGTACCCATCGTCATCTATAGGCACCAGATTGCTCTCTCATATTTGAAGTAACCCTATTTCCTATCATTGGCCAATCTGATCTGAGGGCATTCTGTTTTAACTTTGGATTCATGAAAGGATTTTTGTATTTCAAAACAATATACTAACCTCTTAACCTGGAGCCCCTTCACTCAACATTAAATTATCAACTCCAAATGATGTTAAGTTTTGCAAACCTTGTCATGTTTTGACCATCTAACTTGAAGATATCCCATTGCCAAGCAACCATTGGTTGTATTTCTCAGATATCTGCTCACCACACTAGCTCTGTGCTGAAATATAGTTCCTGTGCTTTTCCACTTCATTAGCCTCTACTGAGAGGCAACATCATTGCTTGTGAGCTCCTCCACAATCTTGGCAAATCTCCTTGTCTCATTTCTCTAGGAAGATGCTTCAAAACCTGTCGTCTAGTGGATCGATTAGGTAGTTTCCTGGGTCATGACCCTTGCTTGCTCGTGCGTTCGTTATTTTGCCCTGTCGAGTGCTGTGTTGTCTTTGACTTTAGAGATGGGAGACCTGCGTCACACACCGCGTGTGTCTGCCATGCACCTGCCCAGCCTTCCTCAGACCTCGCTAAGCTCCGTTCCCTGGAATAGCCCTTCGCCCTGACAGTCAGGCTTTGCGGTCTCGCAATTTTCTCTGTGCTTAGACTTCGAGTCCAAATTATAAGTTTCTTCACACACGTGTATTAGGAGACAGCTGCAGGTCATGTCAACATAAAGATGTGTCAAATAGCAGAGGGTTTGGGATCCATTCATTGGCACATACTAGGATCACAATTCTCCAGTGACCGTCCTAGAGCTACTTCCAATAGAATCATCTAGAGGGGGATTCTAGATGTAGATTCCTCATGACCACCTCCACATAACTGAACACAGTCTCTGGAGGTGGAACCTGGATGTTTAACAGGTTTCACAGGTGAATCCTATACATTCTGAGAACCATAGCACTGGAGAACTTCTCTATTTTCTGACTAATAGACCCGAACAATTTTATGTTCTCATTCATATAGGTTTAATGCTTTCTAGAATGTTAAAGTTGAAAAGCATCATAAGGATCATTGAGGTCACTTGTGCCGTCTTCCCAGGTGGCCAGACACCCCCCACTTCGATGCCTGCAGGGGGAAGAGGCCTGCGACTTGCGCTGTTGAACTGCTGCAATGATCAGAAAGTTCTTGTGTCGATTCAAAAACCTCCAGCCTCACCTCTCCATTCCAGTTTTGACTCTGGATAAATACACGATGGTCCTTCTTTCACATAACATACTTTCTAGCATTAGATCTTTAATTCACATCAACAAGCATTTTCGAGTACCTTTTACAAATCCATAATGCAGCCTATGTCAGAGCCTGGAATTCCAAACAAAACTCTGGGGTATGATGCTTTTCCATGAGATGTATCCTCGTGGGGGATGTGGGGAAGGAAAACATCTATGTGCAGGGAAGGAGACGCTAAAATAGAGGTTTTATGGGGGTGCTGAGCTGAGAGTGATAATTCTTCCTGTCGCACGGAGAAAGCACCGCAGAGGAAGGGCCCTTTGTGCAACGTGAAGAAAGTGTCGAATTTCTTCCAGGTGTAGAAAATGAATGAGGGACATTCCAAGCAGAGGTGCCAGTGTGAGAAGGGTCATGAGAATGAGACAGTGACCAGTGCAAAGTCCGGTGTGCGTGGAACACAGGCGGAGAGGGATGCAGGAGAGGGAGGTGGCAGGAAGTGAAGCTAGAGGCGCATTTTGGGAAGGGGCTGTCGAGGTCTTTGTCTGCGTGCAGTCTGGAGACCTCTGTCATGCCGCCGCTGTGACCTGCGCTGCCTTCCCGAGCTGCCCCACATTTCTCTCAAAGTCCCTGGCTTCTGCAGGCCTCTCTACAGCAGGTGATGCTCGCTCTGTCTCCTGCCTAACTGGCAAGGGTCAGGCCCCAGATTCAGTGTCTGACTCAATCCCTTTTCAGAAGAGAAGGGCAAAATAAATTAGAGTAACAGACCCGACCTACTTTCACTTAAATACAATGAGAGTCACTACTTTTTGCTACAGTGATACCTACTACAATGGGAGGATCATGCACATCCACTGAAGTTAGAATACTCGCAGATGTGCCCGGCAGGCGGACCTCAGGGTCAGTCTGAACACTCACCTCTTGTCATCTTTACTGTGCAGTCAGTGAGTGTCCAACAGGTCACATCCAGGGAAGTGAGGGTCTCGCAATCCATGGCGCCCTAACCTAGAAACTCCAAAGGCTCCTGCGTTTGGGTGAGTCTTATGGTTTCTCTAGACATGGATGGCTGCCACTCAAAATGCACCCATCAGTCCAAGGACAGGATAGACAATTTTCCACCAGTTATTGCAGTCGCAGAAGAGGGATGAAATCAGCTATTTGCAGCACTTCAGGCAGCCGGGAATGTCAGAGATTGGCTGTTGCCATTGCAACATCTGTTGGCATCATCGGAAAGCATGAAAAATAATGGAAATGAGATTGCTGATGAGCAGAGAGCTTAGAGATATAATTTCTCCCTGCATTCTGTTTTCTATCAGGGCACCTCCCCAGCATCTCTTGGTAGCGAGAACCAGAGCGTTTCCCCTGGTTACAACGCGTACTTATGCAAAGGACATGGTGGAAAGCCATCCCAGCATTTTATGACAGCAGAACGCAAATATGTAGGTATGATTAGTGCTGTGAGTTCAGTTAACTAGGGAAGTGAATTTTGTAATGCTAAGGACAGAGAGAGGAGGTTTGACGATGGGTTTAGCCCCATCTGACGCCTTCAGTGTACACAAGCAAGGCAAATTCCTAAAGTGTGCCCCATGCGGAAAAGAAGGTCTGCAATCACTAATCTAAAGGAGAAGGAGATGTGTGCACCTGCTCCCGCTTAACAAGTGGTGAGCAATTTTTAGACACATTTGAAAGGATCCTTCAGTGAAAAGGGTTCTCAGAGAAAGTCAAGAGGGCACGAGTCAGGGTGAACACAGAGTTTCCAGGACCAAAGTGCTTATTTCCTAGATGTTCTGGAATATAAGGAAACGATCATGGAAATGACCTTAGCAGGGGCCCAGTTAGGACTTTATACCCCACCCCCAACGCACACACCCCAGGAAGACTCTTGAATGGGCCTTGTGTTCCCCAAGCACTGACTGATGAGCTCATCCAGATTCTTCAGCAGTTTTTGCATTTGTTCTTCAAAACCAGGCACCTGTTTCGATTTGTTTTGTTTTGTTTAAGTTGCATTAAGAGCTTTAAGCAAAACCAGCTCAGCCAGTTGCTGCGACAGCCCTAGCCTAGGACTTCCTACTTCGATGGCCACGACTGAGGACAATACCACAGGGCATGCTGCTTACTGACCGAACCAGGCCAGTTGGCTGGGAGGCCTGGTCGGAGTCAAGTTTTCATGATGCCAGCCTGTTTGTGGGCTCCGCAGCCTTGGCAGGAGCATTGCTCAAAGCACTGTGGAGAGAGGAAACGGGTCTGCTGGTCCCTGAGAGAGGCCCCATTAGCAGAGCACGGGGAGGGGGAGCCACCTGCAAAGTTCAGCCCATTTCTGCCACTTGGTTCCGTTCCAGCTAATGGAAGACGTACTCCTCCTCTGGGGCACATTGCAGTGACGCTGTGATTGGTGGAGGGGAGCAAAGCACTCGTCAGCTGAGCGAGTATTGGCTGTCACTCCTGTTATCAAGCTGCCTGCTTATTTGCGATTTTATTTTCAGACGTGATTGACAGCTGGATGGCTCTGACATTCTCAGCACAAACATACAGCCTGTTATTATGCTTGCATTAACATTTTGATAAACACACGGTGCAGCATTGGCAAAGTAATTACATGTCATCACTTCAGTGCTTCATCAAAGAAAAGTTTACTGTGTAATTGCTCTGTGATTTACCTAGATAGAATGTGTTACATTCCACAAAGCTTCTTTCTATTTAATAGTTTACATTTACTCTTTAAAATACACAATATCCCTTCCCAGGGGCTTCCTTGGTCTAAAATAAACTTGGCAATATAATTTAGCTTTCCATAAATATACTTAGATTTTACTGTGGAGTGCTTTTGCATAATAGTTATTTAGTGCTAAGTGTAAATATGCAATGCATTATATTGGCTGAGCTATCAAAAAGAAAAAACAACTTTTGACAACAAGGAAAAATAGGATATTGTTACCTTGGTTTCTGCATTAAGAAACGGGCCTTTTGCTCTTATATTTATATCCACGCTTTTCACAATGACATCTAATTTTACAATAACGTGACTTGAGCTGAAACGCCTAGCAGTAGAATCTAAAATACTGGTTCTTATTAGTGTTTAAAGAGCTCTTCTGGCATGGCACTGAAAGATGTTCCGAGGAAAGCACGGGTGATTGCGGGGTGCTGGGAATCGGACACCGAGGCACAATGCGAGTGGTGCTCGCTCGGTGGGATCCACCCGAACGGTCAATACCTGGGAAGTCAGAGCGTGAGGTGGGCGGCCCAAGCAAACGTGTCGAAGAGCCCCCAGCAGAATCTCAACTGTGAATTGCTTTTACGGCTGATGTTGGGAAGGTACTTTGAGTCGCCAGCCTCTTTGTAATTATTCATGAGAAACCCTTGACAGCCTCAGCGAAGGTGAGACAGGCAAAGCCTTTGTCCCAGATGCATCCATCTTGGAGAGGACAGGCACAGAGAAGGGACCTTGAGGGTGGTGGCCAGGTTGCTTTCCCGACACCTTATACCCTCAGCTGTTCCACCTCGAGGGGTCTCCATAGGCACAAGGCTCCCCAGTAAATACCTAAGCTCCCTTCTTCAATACTGAGGGGGTGCAGAAGTGGGCCAGCCACTCAATAAGGACGTGATACTGTGCGTCTCTGGGACCCGAGATCAGACGAGTCCTTGAGATGCCCTTTGCTACTCCTGGGAGTGGCCCTTTGCCAGAGGATCGTCCCTCAGACGACACACGCAGCTCTGTGCGGAGGCTGAATGGCTGAGCCGTGAGTATCGAGCTCCAAAGCCTTCTGATTCTCTGGCTCCTTCCCCATGCTTTGGGGAGACCTCATGGCTTCGTGCACAGTGGCTTGGAGGGGAGAGAGATGGGAGAGACGGGAGAGATCGCAGCCCGGACGTGACAGTGAAGCTGAGATTCGCACTGAGGCAGAGATGGAGCGGAGCAGTGAGGGGACCGGAAGGGAGTGAGGCCCGTGGTCGTGGTCAGAAGGACCTAGCGTTGTCCTGGCAATGCCGCATCAGTTCAGCTGGGCCCGGGGGCAACGGCACCCCGATCAGCTGCTTCTCCAGTGCAGCTGGAGCCGCAAGAAGAAACAGTGAAGACAGGCATTTCCAGATGTGTGTGATGGTTCGATAATTCCACGTTAGTGTATATTAATCCCTTCTGGAAACTGGCATTAACTCGGCTTTAGCACCAGTCTAAATAAACACGTCAGCTCTGAGAGCAGGCACTGCTTTGCATACCAGCTGCGCATGGCATCTGCATCCTGGTGCAGGTTCCCTGTGCATCACCTCCGGAATGAGCCCCAGTCTCCCTGTCTGCATCCAGGCGGACGCAGAATATTCCCTCCTCTTGCTGTCAGCGATGAGAAGAAAGATGCCGTTGTAATTGCCGGTCGGCCTGCAGAGTGATGCTCGTAATTGACAGAGATCGCTTGGCTGCAGGAAAAAAGATGCACTGATTAGGAGAGATGGTCTTTAATATTGCGTTTAGCCTCCACTCTTTTCTCCCCTTTTCTTTTCTCCTGGGCCCTGTGAGGGACGCCTCATTCTTTGCCGTTTCTCTCTGAGGGAGAAACAAAGTGCAGCGAGGTCCGCAAAGGAGCCCTGGTTCCTCGGGGTAATCTCACTGCGTCGGGAGGGTTGAAAGCTCTAGTATAGAAATATGCTGAACTGTCCAAACCCGGGATTTGTTCCCGGCATGTTAAATGTCCATGTCCCCTCTGACCTGCCAATCCCGGAGGCGGCCGGGCGAATGTCACTTTTCATCTGCCTCCAATTACGAGGTCAGATCTTCACATCTTCGTGACTCTTTTTCTTTTGTGGCCTTTGCTCCTGGATTTGGGTTGTCTTGCATTTTTTTCCTTAAGAATCATATTGACTCTTTTTCTAGAGAGCTTTAAAAAATTGCAGTGTTAGAAAAAATATATATGGGTTAAAATGCATTTTTCATGTCCTTTCATGCTCTATTGATTTTTTTCTCTCGTTTTTCTTACTAAAGAAAGTTTTAATGCAGTTTTGAAAAAAAAAGTTGTCAGCAGTTGCTTCCTGCCCCAGGAGTAAAAATACTAGACATGTTGCTTAGAAATGCAGCAGTACATATATATGTGTGTATATGTGTGTATATGTATGTGTGCATGTATATGTGTGTGTGTACGTGTATGTGTATATATGCATGTGTGTATGTGTGTATATGTGTGTATGTGTGCATACATGTGTGTATATGTGTGCATGTGTATATATGTGTGTGCGCATGTGTGTGTGCATGTATATTGTGTGTATATATGTGAACATGTGTGCGTGTGTGTGTGTATCTCTCTAATGGGGTGGGAGGTGATAAGACCCCATGAGTCACCTGTAATGCAACTCTTCTCACGCACATTATTTTAATAGCTGCAGGAGACTTTGAACTCTCCACAGTATTTAACTGTGCAGTAAAGTTTAAATGTCCTACAGGGAGTTTCTGATGTGCCTATGGGATGTTCAATCTGAAGACAGAATAATTGTGTCTAAAAACTGACACTACCCAGAGTAAGTATTTACCTGCCTGTCTCCCATCCACATCCTGCCTGTCTGTCTCTCTGAGAGTGAAGGGCGTGTGGTGGCGTGAAAAAGCACCGAGTGAAAAGTTTGGGGGTGTCCAGGCTTCAGTCCCAGCTCAAGACCTTGGACCAGTCACCTCCACTCTCGGAGCTGAGGTCCCATCACTGTGGGACGCGGCGCAGTCCAGCCTGGTCCTGCTGCAACTGTTTTGTGCCTATTATGTTAATATCCTGCTTTCCTGTATTAAAAAAGTCAAGATTTCTCTGTTATTTTCACATGCCACTTTCTCTATCACATCGTCACCCCTGTGTTTCGGGAGACCGTACTCCATTCCGTGCCCAGAGGTATTTCAGTGACGATCAACCCAAGTTCTCTCCCTACTCAAAGTTATACTTGCACACACATGAGTTATGCTAGCCACATAAAGTTGATAAATTAGGATAATTTTCCAAATGAGGCAAGTCAAAAATACTTTCATCTCAAATCAGTTGATGCTGAAATTATTTTCGCTATAATTTACCTCCTTTTGCGGGGTAGATCTGGTGTGTGTAGGTGTGTATGGGGTGGCGGAGGGAGCCGAGTGGAGGAGATAAACACTTTCCATTGCAGAGTTACAGACCCACTAGCGACTACTTGGGCTTCATAGAGCAAACAATCTGCTTCCTCTCTCCTTCACTCACCAAACCCTGTCTTTTCAGCCTTATGTTTGACTTGAACATACAAAAGCCACAGGACAGGATTTAGACAGTACACGTCTGTATGGAACCCTGTTTTCCTATCCCAGCCCGGTCCCAGGTGTGACTCAGCTCTTGCTAGCTGTCAGGGAAGGAGACCTCTTCTCACAGAGGACCCTGCCACTTGCCATCAGCTAGGCAGCGTGGCAGCGCTCCTTCCCAATCGTTGGCCTCTTAACAGAGCCGTACATCTGCCCGGCTTCCCCCTTCCCATCCGGAGCGTCTGCCTGGCCTCCTCTCTGCCCAGCAAGGGCTTCCCAGCCCCGCCTTGGCCACGCACCACACCCACCTGTGTGTCATGCAAACGCTGGCAGCCAGCACCCCTTCTTTTTCTGTTCCTTTTCTCTGGTGCCCATTAATGCAACTTTTTTTCAGCATTTCTGTCTTAGTCTGTCTTGCAGGTTTCTACAATCTACTGTAGGAGTTATCAATTATGAAATACTTTGGCTTCATAAAGAAGACATTCTTTTTTGTATTCATTAAAAAATATTTACGAGTATTTGCTGTGAGCTAAGCACTGGGACAGGTGCTGCAGGTGCAGAAATGAACAAGGAAGACATAGCATGTCCCAACTGGCTTGTTACATGGCTTATTTTTCCCTGAGTGTGATACAAGATTAAATTATCCAGATGGTCACCAAGCTGCTTTTCACCACATTGATGCCTCTTCCTCCACGTTTTTTTCCCTCCAGTCATTGCCTTTAGGCTGGAAAACGGAGTCCAGGGATCCTGGCGTCCGCAGACCTCCTTCATCCCTGAAAGCACCTCTGCAGGCAGCTGCGGCAACTCTTGGTCAGTGCAGAGAGCTTGCCAGTGCTTATTCTTGGGAGAAAAGACCCAGACCTTATTTGGGTTGTCTGTTGAGCTAGTAGCATTTGGGATAGAAAGTTCTGAAGGGTCGATAGAAGAATGAATGCACTTTGAAGTGGTTATTTCCAACAGGAGGTCGCCTTGAATGCCCCCCACGTACACCTCCTGTCGCCAAAGTCAAGCAGTGCCAGGCTGCACCCCCTGCCTCCAGGGAACCCGAGGTTCAGTTGCAGTTTCCCCTCCAAGCCGTGCCTGTTTGTAGCACCTTATGATACGGAAACGAGTTCTCTCACAGGACACCGTGTTTTCCCCTCAAAGTGTTCATTTCATTAACGATCACACTGTGTTATTATGTTTTCCCTGTACTATTCTATAGATCATTTTTATTATGTAGATACAAACTCTTTGATATTGTAATTGTGAAGTGCATATTATGAAGACAAATGCATTGGGCGTAATGAGAATGGATTGCCAATAAAAGCTGAAAAACAGTGAGCCACGTTTGAAAGTGAACCCTGTCCAGAGCACTGTCGCGTTGAATGCTCGGTGGGAAGGCCCTCGGATGGAAGTAGCTTATTTTTAGTCTAATGTTGATAAAGGTTTGACTTTGGTAGCATCTTAATTATCTGATAAAAGCCAGACTTCTCTGCCTCACTCACCTCTAATGTCTAATGCCTTCTGCTGGCATTAAAATTATTGCCACGACTCCAGAGAGAGAAATGAGAGATAGCAGCACTGCATTTCTGAGACGTGAATTAGAGTTTAAAGAGTCACTTGGTTTTGTTTAAACAAATTACAAAAATAATGGGTTGCCCTTAAAAGGTCTGTTTCGTATGTTGTCATCTGTCACTGCGACACCCCTGACAGTGGAGTATCATGGCTCCCGATTGTCGCTAGGGGAGAAGAGTGATTCCGGGGCCTCTTAAGAGTGCTGTCTCACTTTGTCCCTGATTCTGGCCAACAGAGAGAGGACGGGGGGAAAGTGGACGCAGGATCATCCATGCAGGGTGTGCTGAAGACCGATGGGTTGGTTGATGATTGATTGACATAAATTTTCCACCTCTGAATTCATGCTGGGATGGGGGAACGTGAAGGGGGGCCAGAAATTGAGATGGGGGTCCCCTGAAGGACAGTGGGTGGTCCTAGACGTGAGGAGGGGACGAAAGCAGCAGGCACTGCCCTCTGCCAGTTTGGGGTCAGGGGGACGCAGGGAAGCGTGGCATAGACTAGGTGCTTGGCTGTGTGACCTTGCTCAGGTTGCTTCACTTCTCTGGACCGCTGCGTGCTGGCTGGAAGCTACGGAGCCTGGACTGCGTGATCTCTGAGGCTGCCTTGCCTTTCATATTTCATGAGCCTCTGGGGTTGGAAGCAATGCAGCTACAATTCCAAGCTCAGCCAACTGGGACGCTTAATTCTGAAAACCTCCCCTCTCAAAAAGAAAATGTGCCAGTTTAAGTATTTGAGGAAACATTTTGTAGGGTTGACCCAGTTCCCACATTAAGAAAATAATGCCCGAGCCCATATGGCTAATTCCTTCCCAAACTGTTTGTTTGCCACCATGCAGACCTACCCTGAAAATAAAACGTCTAGTCGGGTTTTAGAATCCAAATGGAGCAGAATGCAAATGAGCGAGATAATGGTGAAAAGTACATTTACTTTGAAAATCCTTCCGGGTGCAGCCGTCAGCAGTGGCAGAGGCGCCGGCAGTGTTGATTTTTAAACTGCGCTGCTTCGTGATTCGAGCTTGTAATTTTTACCCTGAATAAGAAGTGCCTTTTGTTGCAAGCCTTTTCCCACTCCGTTCTTTAACTTTTTCACTTTGGCAAGCACCCACCCTTCTTGTCAGCATGGCTGAAGATCTGAAATACCAGGATTTTTTATTGTGTCTCAAGGGAAAGGACCCTTGACCCCACGATAAACCATGACCAAAGCCCGGAAGGTTAGGACAGTTCCTGACACCAGATAGCCAGTTAATCTCAGAGTTCTGGCTACCTGATGCCAGATGGGAATGAAAAATCAGAATGCACTGAAGGCTTGGCAAATGCTTTCGGGCCGGAGGGTTTAAGTTAAGAAATGGTTGGGGGTAGATGCTCTCGTATCTCCGTAGTGCCTTGGAGGAGCACAGGAAGAGGAGATGCAAAGATGTGGTCACATGGGTTAGCCCTGGCAGTGCAAACCACCAGGCTGGAGAGACAGACTTCCTTAGAGGGATTTTTCAGCAGGGAAGGTGGAGGCGGGAGGTGGTCTGGGTGCCCCAATTCGTGGCCTTCCTGATTGGATTAATTTTATAATTTCATATATTGGTATTCTTTTATAGTAAGTAGACGGTTACTGCTTTTTTGCTTGGAAAAGCATTTTTGTCCAAGCACCCAGCTAGCCAGGTTAGGGATGCTCTTGCCCAGCGTGTGGATGAGGCTGGACAGACGCCTGGACTCCTGCTCACCCTGAGTACCTGGGGGTGTCGTGGAGGCCTTTGTAGCGGGTGTGACTCACCCACTCCTCTCCTGAGCTTTTACTATGTTGAAAAATTTTTCATGGGCTGGTAATTACATAAAAATTGCTTTTGCTTTAAACAGGAATTATGCTTGAACCTTTTGAGCAAGAAGAAAAATGCGCAGAGGGAATCATTAATTTTGAATGAAAACACGTTACTTTCCTGTAGCCAGCAAGGGGGGGAAGGTGGAGTTGGTGCTTTCTACAGACGACCCCGCGCCGCTCCCCCACCTGTCTGCTTGGTCTGTTACGCGCAGAGTCACCTGCAAAGCTGAAGGCTTTGTTTGGCCTGAATCTGACTTTTTTTCTTTTCCCTCTACCCATTCGTTAAGGACTGTTATAGGCATGCATACCTCAGCCTTCATTTGCATCACATTAAAGTAAAACATTTTAAATTTCTTCACAGCAGAAGTAAATCTGACAGACTTTATGAAGCTATTATACCTGCAGGTATTTTATACTTTTAAAATACATTCTTGTCAAGCTATCTTAATTATATTATTATATGTACTTTTGAACTTGTATTTGCTATTCCATGATATATTACACTTTTGACAGAGCCGTCTAAAGAGCCACAATTTATATCAAAGTTCTTTGGCTGAACAAAGATGTATCTGTGACGGATTCTGGGGGAATTTCTTCATTTCCGTGCTGGACTGCGTAGCCGTTGACTGAGCGGCTGCTTTCGTTTTCCATCCGAGTGATTACTGAAGGAGGGTCTGACCTCCGGGCTGCGTAATACTCAGCATCAGCCGACGATGGTGGCCTGCTCGCGGAGCCGGGCTGCCTTTCCAACGCACTCACGTTGGGGTGTCACTCAGCACACCAAGAAATCGGAGAGCCGATCGTATCTAATTCATACTCAGCGCCACTCCGGCAGCACGGAGCCGGGACGTGCCGCTCACGGACCTCGAAACAGGCTGGGCCGGGGTGGGGTGGGCAGGAGGCAGAGAAACGCCAGGCACCGAGTTAAAACTTAACTTTTGAGTTAAAAGTTAGAACTCTTTCAAAGGGGCAAGGTCTGAGGGCCCCAGAAGGGGCCGTTGGACGCAGCCACTCTCCGCATTAAGTGCGAAGCCGAGGGGACTGTGGTCCGGGCAGCCCGACCACATGGGGCGCGTTGCGAGTCGCTCCAGACCGTGCGCCTCTTCCGCTCCCTGGCGGCGGGGCGTCCTGGGCGCGAGTCCGTGAAGGCAGGCGCCGCGGCGTTCCTTTGTCCGCTGGTGTCTCCGGCGCCCAGGCCCTGGCGGAACACCGCGGGGGGCAGACTGGCTTCGCTTCTGGGCACCTGGCACACAGGCTCCCCTGACGGCTCCTCTCCCCCACACGCCGATCCAGGAGAGGCGAGCTCCTGCTGTTCCTTGTCGTGGTGACGCCTCTCCCTGCAGAGGCAGCGCCTGCGTCTTCCAGAGAGAGGCAGGTGCACGTGGCCAAAAAGGCCCTTCCCCTCTAATAACCCAGGTTCCCGCATAGCAGGTCTGCAGCGCGACTCGGCTCTCCTGAAAGTGCCAGGAGAATGACTACTTTAAGCTTTATTCAGAAGCCTCCTCCTTCTCCTGGACAAAAGTTTTATTCCTTTCTTTCTCGTGCTTTCCCAAACCCTGTATGGTGCGGCAGAGTCTCACTCGTATCTGAGGCAGTTGAAGGTTCAGAGAGGTTGGTGACTTACCCAAAGTCACACAGCACCGTACAGCATGGAACTGCTGGACCCAGACTACCCAGCATGCCGCCGTCCATGCCGAGGCCTCCCTCTTGATGTCCTTCAAAGGTGGTCCCGCAGGTCCCTCCCCCTCAGACGTAGAGCTCCTTTATCAGTGATGCGGAGGGGAAGGGGGTCGCCTGTTTTTGCTTACTCTTCCTTCCGAAGAACACACAACCCACACTTGGACATCAGAACAGACAGCAGTGTCTCTGCGTGCCCTGGGTGGAAGCACACAGCTGTTTGCCGGGCGGCTTGCTGAGGAGTCCGTTTGGACTGTCCTGGGCATCGTGGGTTCCTCTCACCAAAGGGGGCCCACGGATGCTCTTGATGGCTGCCCAGCTCTGGAGCCCAAGCCAAGCCCGCTTCCAGGGCGGGGCGGGCCTGCTTGTCTGGAGAGGTGAGCCCCGCCCCGTGCCTCTTGCGGCCAAGGTGAGCAGTTTGGGTCCAGCCTCTCTCTGAGATAAAAAAAAAAAATCCCATTGCCCTAAGCAGGGAACACACATCCCAGTTCTTATCACATGGTCTCGTGGGTCTGCGCCTGCTCTCGGGGGGGGGGGAGGTGGCAGGGTGCCCCAGCACGCACTCTGGGTGGCCGTCCTCCTCCGTGAGGGCAGGAGCTGGGTGTGACCCAAGGCTTCCTGGAGCTGCTGCTCGCAGCGTCGCTGCCGCCACCCCGACGAGCTGCAGGAATACACGGCAGCTATGAGCGGGGTTGGCAGAGAGGTCGCAGGGAGCCTCCGTCCATCCGATCTGGGACGGCCACACCTGGCGAGGCGAGGGCGTTGGAGCCAGGAGGGCCCCCCACGGGCGTGAGAGTGGCTGGGCTGGGCAGGCGGCTGTGTTCTACGGAGTTGCTGCCTCTCCCTTCTAGGAGCTGTGTCTCCGAGGGCCAAGGGTGGCAGCTCCGTTTTCGCTCTTGGTTCTGCCCCAGCCGTCTCAGAGTGGCGATGCCCTTGGCTGGATGTGGCCTCCCGCCGGCCACTGCACCGGAAACCGGCCGGGCTCTGGCGCTGGCTTTGCTGTGAAATCCTTGGCCCTTGGGCTGTCTCGTGGATCAGCTGCGGAGTGGACGGCGGGGGCCGGCACCTCGAGGAGGGTGTTCAGCGTGGGCCGTGCCGCTGTAGCGCGGAGGGAGACGCGCTCGGCTGCTGGGGCTGCGGCTGTAGACGTGGACAGGAGCCTGCGCCAGGACACAGCCCCTGCGCCCCAGACTCGTCCACACTCGCTCCTGCCCATTAATCGCCGCGCTCTCTGGCCCTGGTTTCAAAGCAGGTGCCAGTGCACATGGATCTGATGAGCCTTACTCAAGATCAGAGGACCGTTTGGGGACATTTGACACAAATTGCAGAAGGGATGCTCGTGAGATCATTTGAAAGGTCACTCAGCGGCAGCACGACAGGGTAAATAAAACAGTGCACCCACGACCCGGCCTTGGTGAGCCGCCGTGGCTCTGGGAACTGGACTTCGTCACTTTGGAAGCCAGGGAGAGGCGCAGGGATCAGCCTGCCTCTCGGCAGGGGAGCGTGGTTTGTCACACCCGTTCTGTGTGAGGCTCTCAGTGGCCCCCGTGTGGCACAGCCTCTGCTTTTGGGGGCTTCAGGCTCCAGTCGGAGTGGTGTGAAGCAGGGTGGGCAGGTCCAACGCTGATGAGTGCGCCGCGAGGGGCACAGGCCCGCTCCCTGTGGGCTGCGTGCCTGGATGCCGCGAATGGGTCGCCCCGGCTTGCTGCACGGGAGTAGGCCCATTTGGACAATTTGGGGAATTGAACTATTAGCAAATATACGTATCTCTACAATTATTAAAGACTACGATGTCCCACTTTGGGTTCCCCAAGAAATAGAGCCTGTGATTCCAGTGCCAGCAGTTCTTGTGGGAGGCAGTCCCTGGGCACACAGCAGGACAGCAGGAAGGAGGAGAGGGAGGGAAGGCAGCCAGCAGTGAGTGCCTTGCCCTGCAGCTCACCACTGTGGCATCCAGGCCTCCTTCTGAACAGAGCAGACCTCAGAGTCAGCCACCAAGGGGCAAGGAAGGGTTCACCCGACACCCCATCTCTCTTGGCTGAAGGCTGCGTCTGCGGCATTAACCCCCAGGGCTCTGCCCTGTCCTGCTAGGACAAAACCCTCAGGAAGAGGGTCGCCTTCCTTCATTCACCGAAACAGCTTTTTACACGTAGATGCAGTGGACTGAGTGCTCATGTCCCCCTGAAATTCGTATGTTGAAACCCAGTCCGTAAGGGGGTGTTAGGAGGTGGGGCCTTCGAGATGTGATTAGGTCGTGAGGGTGGAGCCCTCGTCAAAGAAACCTCAGAGAGCTTCCTCGCCGCTCCACCGCGTGAGGATGCAGCCGGAGGGCAGCTGTCTGTGAACAGGACGCCAGGCTGGGCCTTCACCGGGCACTGAGTCTGCTGGTGCCTTGATCTTGGACTTTCCCACCCCCAGAACTGTGAGAAATAAATTTCTGTCGCTTATGAGCCACTCAGTCTGTGGTGTTCCCTCAGCCCCCCCAAACGGACGGGCAGTCGAGCTGGGCCTGCTGAGCCCGCTGGTGAGGACGGGCACTGCGGCATCGACGGCGGTGCTGACCACCGCCCCTGCGCATGTCGGGGTCTCCACTGCTGTACTGCGACGCTCCTGCCCTTGGTCGCGCTGCGCCCTCCGCGTGGCCAGCAGGGAAGACTGGAGCAGGCCCGTGGCTCAGTGGCCGTGATGGACGGTGGGAAAGACGGAGCAAATCCCGGCCCACCACTGCAGTCACTGGAGAGTGAAGGCCACGGAGCGGGGTCGGTTTCTTCCTCGCGACTCTGCCCCTCCTTTTCTCTCCGCCTGCGGTTGTTGCCCGTCCCCAGAGCCCCACCGCCCCACCCTCTCCTGACGCTCCCTCCAGCCAGGCTGACGCTCCTCATGGCTCTGCGGGGCCTCTCTCTGATGCCCCTCCCCACTCTCTGGACCACACCCTCGTCCTGACCTGCCTTGCTCTGCTCTCTGTTGCGTCTTCTTGCAGCCCGAGCCCCGCCACCTTCATGACAAGAAGGTTTTTAATTCTCTCCTGTGCTCCTCCGCGTGTCCGGTATGCCACAGACATGCTTAGGAGACATCTGGTTGATTAATTTAGAGTCCAGCATGAGACTCTGCTAAAGAGAAACTGGTCATGCTTTCCCACTCCCACCCCGTCTTCCTTGAGAGCCGTATTACTTAGCCTTCCCGAAACGAAAAAGAGAAGTGCCCGAGTCTGCAAGCCGTCTGGCCAGTCAATGAACAATCAAGTTTATATCGAATGCCTAGTGCATGTCTAGCTCCGAGGTCGGGTGCTGCAGGGATACAGATACATAAGACAAGCGTGGCATCCTTGGGGAGTCCACAGCTTTATTGCGGAACTAAACTCAAACCTAAAAATCAATTACCTTAGAAGTAATACTGGACTGAGAGGCAGTAAAAATAGTGCTTAAAAGCTCATAAAAAAAAAGCAGAAAGTCTGGGTTCAGATTCTGGCCAACTCACTCACAGCCTGGCTGAATGTAACTCTAAGTAAGTACCTGGGAGAGGCTGAGCCTCCATGTCCCTCACCTGGAAATATTAGCAGCACGTCTTGCTGGGCGTGGCACTCAGCAGTCACTCAATGAAATGCGTTAGTGTCACTATCTAATACTATTATTGTCTGTTGTCTAGTTCCAGTCCTTGCCGACTCGGGGTGCTGGGGGAGCTTGGGGAGGTGGCTAAGCAGAGAGGGCTGGCCTAGTCTCAGAGAGGAGCGGATGAAGTGGCGCCAGCTTAGTCACGAAGGAGTTTTGGAAGTGGAAGAGAGGAGGAAGCGCATTCCAGGCTGGCGAACCACCACGGGGAGCTCGTGGCTGCGGCGTGCGGCGCGCAGTACCTCAAGGCCCCTGGCCCTTGGAAGAGAGTTGGGGACGCAGGTTCTGCAGACCTGGTATGGCTGGAAACTTGCCTTGGGGAAAGGGTTCAGGTCCTTAACAGCATGATAACGGCGTGGTTTGGAGAAGATAATTCTTACACGGGCACAGATGGCCCCAGGAAGGAGGAGACAGCACAGGCTGTGGGTAGGCAGCCGCCTTGTTGGGCCGGGCAGGCGGACGGGGAAGCAGTTTCTTCCTGGGAGACGTAAACCGCTTCCCTCCCGCTCTCTTTCTTCCTAAATGCTGGGGAGTGGTTGGCTTCGCCATGGTGCTCAGACGAGGGAGAAAACCCAGCTCACCTCCCTCCCCCGTCCTCTCTCAGGATCCTGGTCCGGATACACAGCGGAAGCATACATATTTCTCTTTCTTTTCCTTTGTGCTCCAAGGCAGGCTGACATTGGTAAATCACTGCAGCAGGCTTTAAATGATGTATGCAGTGAACACCCCTTCCCTGTGCACTGGGGCCTCCTGCCCAGCGCTGCTTGTCTCTGCTGGGCTGGCTGCTGCATTATTCAGCTCCGAGGAGGCAGCTGCAACTCAGTGGAGGTGAGAAGCTTGAGATTGCAAAGAAAAACAAAGTTAAAGTTAAAAAAAAGAAAGAAAAAAATATGTCCTGAAACGTATACAAGTCCTTTTCCCTGGCTCTCACTCTTCTTTAAAAATTTCTACTGAAGTATTTTGGAAAGGAAGACTTTTTCTGCCTTTCTTTGTGCATTTTTCTCCCACCCAAGTCCCTACTCTCATTCCTTAACTTCATCAGTAGCAAGAACAAGGACTTTGTCAAACTCTCCAGGGTCCTGTACAATGGGTAGTATTTCCGGACGTTTCTCAAAGACCATCTTTGGTTTGCCCTCCTCCTTGTGAACAGTTCCAGATGACCACTGGGGTCACGGTGTGAGGGACCACCGTGGTGTTCTTGCCCACCTCGGCACCCGCCCCGTGGAGTCCTACGGTGGTGGCTCTGCTGGGTGTGTGGGTGTGGAGGGGGTGTTGCTTCCATGACCTGAGTCTGCAGTAAGAAGCCCACCTGACCTGCGCCACAGTAGCTGCCAATCCCAGACTAAACACACCAGTGACCCATTCTGCAAACCCCGTCAGCACAGAAAGCAGCAGGCAGCCTGGACTCAGAGCAGCCGCCTTGCGCACATCAGACCGAGCTACAAATAGACTGAGAGCCTTCTTAGTCTGCAGGGAGGGTGAGCTGGTCAATTTGCTTTTAGCGGATGAAATAATCATTGACGTTTAGACGGACTTCTAATCTTGGCTCAGAACAGTCAAGAGGCATTTTAGCCACCGATGGCAAATGGGTTCATACAAGGATATATTTAGCAATGCGGCCCGGGGTCAGAAGAGAAAGGTGCCTTGGGATCCAGGAAACTGGTGGGAGCTGGAGGTGCCTCCGCACCTGGAGGCGAGTCACGTGATCCCCCAGCCGTAGCCCAAGCCCCTGAGGTGTGTCGTGGGCTCATGCACAGGCCCTTGCAGGGAGGGGTGTGGAGGAGCTCTGTGCTCAGCTCTGGTGTGGGACCATGAATGGGCCGTGCACTCTGCGTGCACCTAAGACCGGTAGGAAGACAGGCAGGTGAGCAGAGATCGTGGGTGAGCCGCATGGGAAGGACAGTGCGGTGTACGCGGTGATCACACTGCCTGGATTTGAATCCTGGCTCCGCCAGCTTTAGCAGCATGTGCTCAGGGTAGTTTATTTCCCTCTGTCCCTCGGTTTCCACATCTGTGAACAAGGATAATTCTGTGCCACGTGCAGAGGCGATGGCGAGAGATGAGCACGTGTAAAACACGCTCCAGTCAGTGCAGGTCGCTGTTTGTTCTGGGGAGAGGATCGGCAAGTCGACACCTAATTCAGAGCGCGGTGTGTGCAAGCGGAGTTTACCTGCTTCCAAAGCAGAGGGGCAGTGCCCCTCCCCAGGGAATAAAAATTACAGAGCCGCGCACTGCCCCCACCTCCACGGTGTGGCTGTCACCTGTCACCGTGCCCCTCCTGGTCCCACACCTGCCTCTCTCTAAGTTTCACAGAGCAAAAGGGAGGGAGATGCTCTGTGATCAGCATCCCTAGGGTGATTCTGGAGCCGCTGTCCCTTCACGTGAGAGGCGGGATCCCAGAGGGAGGGGGAGACTGGGCTTGAACTTAGGTGCTACAGGTTCCTTCTGGGGCTCTGCTTCCGCATCCCTAAAATGGGAATAATAACTCCACCTTTTCAGCTTCACTTCACATGAAAAATAGAAAGGAAGTGCATTTTCGTAAACTACAATGTGCTCTACGCTCGGTTCTACAGATGGTCTTGTCAGACCCTCTTTCCAGCCAAATGTTCAGCTTCAAGCAGGACGCCCGGAGAGAGAGGAGAGGAATGACATCAGTGCCCACTGTGCCACCTGTGTCACCTGAACCAGCCTGGCTGGCGGCAGGCTAACACATGGCACAGCCAGGCAGCGGGTCTCCGGAGAACTTGCTGTGGGCACCTGGCTCCAGCACGGCTTTGGCAGCCAGTCGGGACTGCGGCCGGCGGCCTGCGAGCTTGGGCGTGGAGGGAGGCGGGCGGAGGAGTAACAGCTACTCGGGGTTCCCCAGACGCCAGTGAAGTCCCTCCCGAAAACCCAGCTGGAGGTGACTTCAAGGATCTAAGCTTCGCTGGCTCTGTCGCTCGTCCTCTCTTCCTGGGACACCACACACACGCACATGCAAACACGCACACACGCACACGCACCGCATGCGCAGTGCCCGCCCACCCCCCACGCTTCGGGAACCCGGACTCGCGCTGTGCTGTCTTGTCCCGGGCAGCTGGGAAGCGGAGGCCGGGGCCCCAGCGCAGGGCAGCTCTGAGCAATCCTGCCGTCTCCCCGCAGGTGGCCATTGCAAACCAGCGGCCCAGGTGATGTGGAGACTCCGCCGCCTGGGTGCCGCACCTTCACGCAGGGGAAGAAGGCAGCAGGGCGGCGGGAGTTGCCAACAGCCTTTCAGACAGGAGGGAGAGCAGAGGGAAGGGCGGGCAGTCCCTGACCATCACACTTCCTGAGCCTTGAATTAGCGCCTTGTCACTCTCAGTGCCGGTCTCCCACTGCTGGCTGTCACAACCACAGAGCAGGTGTGATGCCCAGGCTCTCTGTGGTCGGAGAGCCGCAGCGAGAAACTGCCAACAAAGCTTCCACTTGGCCTGCTTCTCCAGTGCCTCGCAGTGTAGACTGGGCCCCAGGGTCTACACTGTCCAATGCATCACTCTCTGGCAGGCTGATTTCTCTGTGCCTATTCTGTCTATCGGAATCATAGAATGCCAGACCTGGAAGGGACCTTCGGTGTTATGGACGGAATAATGAGGCCGGATAGTCACCAGGGAGGCCGGGTCCTGCCTCCTGCTGCCACAGCATGGAGAAAGCTGTGGGCTCTTCGCTCACGAGGGCCGCTCACTGCCCAGAAGGGACGGGGCTGGAGCCCACTTTACAAGCCTGCTGCCCCTGTGCCTGTGAACGTTCAGCTCGCACACCTGGCATCCGCTAGATGGATTCAGATCTACCCGGCGGAAGAAAAGCAGCTCCCAGGAGGAATGGGGTTTTCGTCAGTGCCCGCAGCGGAGGCTGGCTTGGTTTCCAGTAAGAGTCAGTGAGGCTGGGAAAACTACTCATTGCAACTTTATTGATACTCACTTCGCTCTGCAGATGACGTGGGATGGTTCTGAGAGGATGTCTTAATGCGACCGGCTGAGACTCCATTTGGGGGGATGTGGGTTCATGGGGCTGAAGGGACGAAAGAGTTCAACAGCATCAGTCCTAGTGCCCAAGCACCTGCCCTGTCATCAGGAGCTAAGCAGCATGTGTGGTGTGCCCAGCCTTTTCCCTTCCCTGCCTCCATCGCCTGGCAGCATGGGACCTCTCCACTGGGCGCGGCCTGCTTCCTCAGGGTGGCCCGCCGCTCACAGTCACGAAGGACAGGGCTGCCCACGAGCCGTGCCCATGTGCCTTAACCTCGTCTGACACTAAAGGTTCAGAAGCAGGTTCCTAGAACCTCATCCTCAGCAGGTGGATGTCTTACTACCTGGTACGGTCTGTACGCGCCCGGATCTGCCTGGCAGCCTCTTAGATGCACATGCCCTGTGGACTGGCCCCAGGGAAGCAGTCCCAGGTGAGAGCAAAGAAAATCGGTGCCCAAGTAACTGCAAACCTAGGGAACCCAGGGAGAAGAGCCACAGAGGCAGAGAAGGGAGCACAGCGGAGGCTTTGCAGAAGAGGCGGCGTTTAACCGGGGTCAGATGCGAACACGCCGACACTGGCGTGGAGGTGGAGTGTTTCTCATGCTGCAGAGGAGGACCAAGCGCAGGATCACTAGACTTTGCACGTGTGTCCAGATGCTGCCCACATTTTTACCTTGCCTCCTGCTCCTGGATCCCTGAGTCTCATCCGCTCTCCCTTGGACGAGGGCAGTAGCCTCCTCACTGGCCTGTCTGCCCACTCTCCACCCTGCTATTGGGAGGAGTCTCTAAAAACACACATCCCACAGGCCATTGTGTCTAGAAGCCTTCGATGGCCCTGCTCTTAGGGTCAGTCCCGAGTCCCCTGGATCCAGCACCCTTGGCAGCCCAGCCCCTCTGCCTCCACGCAGCCGGCCACGCCGGGGCCAGTGCGGGTGCCGAGTGGTTTCGCGCTGCCCCCCTTGCTCCAGCTCCTCTGTGCCTGGAGCGCCCTTCCTCCCTTCTTCATCCAGCACATTCCTGCCCAGCATCCGAGGCCCTTAAATATTCCTTCTGTAACTCTCCAGCACTTCTGCCTGAAACGTAAATAAAGGCACCCTTCTCTGTGCGCCCAGACCCTTTGCCCACAGTTTTGTTAAATGTTATCGAATTCTCATATCACTGTGCATTTTCCTGTCGGTTCCTACCCTGGAGGAGCTCACAGCTTGATGTGGGAGAACTCGTCTTCTGTATTCTCAGCGCCAAGCACCAGGCAGCTGGCACACGATAAATGCTCGTTAGATGTTTGCTGTATCGGAATCAGGTCCAGTGTCATCTTCATCTCCTCACTCTCCTCCTGCTGGAAGTCCCCCTACTTAAACCAGCAGTCGAAAACGTCTGTCCTCTTTCAGGCTGTGATGGCTCTCTCAGAAGTCTCTGTGCAGCGGGCGGTAAGAGTGCCGAGTAACGGGACACGAGCACAACTTCATTGTGGGTTGCACATCTAACACAACAGTGCATTTACTCGGTTAAATGCAGCTATGAAGGTAAACACAGCAGGAAAGAACTGAAGTATGATGACAACTCTGAAAAGAAAAGATCGTTTTGACTGAGATACATAGAACGACAGAGGGAGGATGACGTGTAGCAGGAAACAGAAATAGCAAGACTCAGGTTGAGCTTGGTGCTATAACGAGCAACTCAGCCACCCTGTGGCCTCCTGGTTCATCCTCCTTCCCTTCCCCAAACCCGGTTCACTGGAGGTCACTTCCTCTTCCAAGGACTGAACCTGTTTCCACAGCCGTGTTCCTTCTCTGGGTTGAGCTGTAGTTTTGCCTTTAATGGCAACTACATTTATCTACGGTTTGGTCACAGTTTTAAGTCTTGTCCATGAGTATTTATGAGTGTGGTTTCTCTCGTTAGATTATGAATGAGCTCCTTGAGCTCAGAAGGCCCTTGGGGTTGTCTTCTCCCCCTCTTCCTTCCCCCTCCTCCCGCTCCTCCCCCGTCCTCCTCCCCCTCCACCTCCTCGCCCTCCTTCTGGCCTGGCTCCTCCTGTCCTGAGAGGTGGCCTCCATCATCCCATCCGTCGTCCGGTCGTTGGTCTCTATTTACAGAGAGGCTCGTAGAGCACCGTGGTTGGAGGTGTAGACTCTGGAATCAGCTTGCCTGGGCCCCAATCCAAGCTCTGCTACATGTTGCTTCGTGACCTTGAATAAGTTGCCATGTGTCAGTTTTCTCATCATTAAAAATGGGGGTAATGATAGAAGCTCCCTGAGGGCCAGCTGTGAGGATTGCATAAGCTAATGTATTAAATATTTGTATTAAATATTGGCACTTTTCACCTACACACAGCCCGTGTTCCTCTCCCTTTCTCATCCTGAGGACTGGCGCAGGGCTCCTTTTTCTCTGGTATATTATAAAGTCTCCTTTTTAAGGCTCTGCCTGTAATGGCAGCTCAGCAAAGGCCAACGGTTATCCTTGCAGAACTCCTTTAAGAGAGTGTTTGTGCCTCAGCACCTCATCCAGTCAACTGAGGGCGACCAGAAGCCCTGCGCGTAGCCGAGTCCTCTTCCTTCAGTGGTGACACCTCCGTCCTAAGAGCCCCAGCCAGGAGCAGCGTGGCAGCCTTGTTTAAACTATTCTTCATTCCCAAAGTATTCTTTTCCCAGGAAAACCCCAGTTCCTTCCAACAGCCAGACATCCAGCTGCAGGATGTTCTGCCGCCCCAGCCGTAAGCGGCACCGTGACCGAGACAGTTTTGAGCACGGTCTTTCCCTCGGTGCGGTTTGCAGAAGACCCTGCCCATCAGCGGTCTCTGCACACACAGCCAGCCCTGCCCCCTTCCTGCTCAGAGCCCAGGCGGAACCCCCACTCCACACGCAAGCACTGTCACTGCTGCTGACCTCCGGTGAGGTCAAAGCAAGACGTGAGACTGCCTTACGGATGACAAGTGAAGAGTCACACTGGGTAGGGGAAGGGGAGAGAGAGAGGGAGAGAGATTGCTAACCTTTTAGGAGGTCGGAACTGAGAGATTCATCTCTTTTGCTGGTGACAGTCAGCTCCCAGTGGCAAGCAGTGCACACCTGGCCACACCATGCCAGCCTTCCTCCCATCCCACGCCCCTTCTCAGCATCCCCGATGGATCTGTAGCGCATCTTAAGGGAACACACGCTCGGCAGCTCCAGTGTCTGCAGTTGAAATCCTGTTGCTTCATCAGGCCTGGCCTCCCGTCATCGCAGGCTCTAGAGCAGCCGTCAGCGGGTTGTGCATGGTTCTTTAAGGTTCAGAGAGGAAAGCTCCTCTGGACAAGCCTAGTCTGTTCTTGCGTATTTCGCTGCCATGACACGATAGCTGAAACGGACCAAATCGCAGCCCAGCCTGAGCCCACAGCCGTATTTCTTCCGCCGTCGTTCGTGAGGCTCCTCGCGTACTTGACCGAGGTGACCCGCGCCGTGAGTGAGACCCCGGCTGGGGGCCAGCATGTCAGGGTCGCATGTCCATTGCTTGGTTTACCTGCAGCATGAGCTCTGCACCCTGGCTGTCTGGTGTGCGTATGGGGGTGCCAGCATCCTTTGCTTCCTTCCTGGAGCCTTCCACTCCCTACAGCCACCTGTGGTCCTTCTGTTCACGTCCCCGGCAGCTGGAGGGCCCGGCCGCATCCCTGCAGCCCGGAGACTCTCCTCCCACGCACCTCTGCTGTCTTCATGGGAATCGGACGCGGAAGGGAATGTGATAGGAAAACTGTCAACTCTGAGGTCTAGAAGGCCTAAGTTCAAGTCCTGGAAATGCCACTGCTGCTTCCAAGACATTTGCCATGAAGAACGTGCCTGTCTAGGGTCAGATTCCCAGAGGCAGGCCCTGAGCAAGGGTTCCTGGGAAAATGCTCCCAGGAGAAGCAGGAAGGAGAAAGGGAAGCAGAGTAGAGACAGGGGAGGCGGCAAGCAGGAGTGTGATCACATGTGGAGTCCCAGTCTCGGCTTGATGCTGCAGGGAGGCCCTGGGATGTAAATTACAGCTTGGAGTTCACTGGACTCGGCAAGTACTCATCCTCCCACAGCAGTCACTGGCTAAACACACTCTCAAGCACTTCCCATTCTCTGCAAGTTGGGGCACACGGTGGGACAGAGCACCTCGGTTGGCCCCAGGGTAGTAGTGCAGGATGGTCACAGGCGCTGGCCATCGAAGCAAAGGATGCAGGGGTGTGGGCGGGTGCCCAGCACAGCAGCAGAGATGCAGAGCGTGTGTGAGGAGCGCCAGTCCTGTGCCCTCTGCCTCAGCCCACTGAGCTGCACACCCCTCAGTGTCATTGGAGGCACCAGTATGCAGACGGTAAAGCTGACGTAGGGGTGAAGGATGGCGTCAGTGCCTGTGGGCGCACATGCCATAAGCGCCTTCTTTTCCATGCACCTCAGCTAAGAAACTGAGTGTTCACGCTGTTAATATAATGTTACATTGGAAAAAAATCAAAGTATAAAATGGTATCCCTGGCATGCTCCCCATTTTATACAAATATAAAGTATGTTTTATATACACACACACATACACACATACACACACACACACACATACGCTTAGAAAAAGAGGCAAAGTTGTGAGGTAGACAGATTTTTGTCTTTGGTTCTTAATTCCTATCCTAGTTGTATATTTGCATTTTAACAGAGGTCTTGGTAGCTACTGTGGCTTAAATAAAGCTTTATTACTGTGAAATTTCCCAGGGCCTTTACTGTATTAAGGTGCATTATGACTCTCCTGGACATAGGAAGCCCATGAAGTGTTCCCCAAACTTACTTAGCATCGGAACCCTTTTCTCAAGGTGCATCTGAGGAACTGTCATCCCAGGAACCAACTCCGGGAAATGTTGGGCTCAGGGCAAAGAGAAGGAGGGGCTCGCGGGGGCTCTTTCAGGGAATGTTTGGGGCAAGGACATCTTTTGGTGCTTCCAAATCTTCCCGTGTTGGCACCTGCAGTGCCCACAGGCTCTACCCCCACCCCACCCCGCAGTCTGGCAGGTGCAGGGAGGCCCAGGCCCCTGCACAGCTCTGAGGGATGAGCCCAGCACGCGGAGATGGTGCGGCAGGGAAGCGTGCACAGGCCACCGCTGAGAGGGAGGGCTGATGGTGTGGCACCCGCCGTTAGGCCTCACTCAAAGGCAGCGGGAGAGAGTGCGGATGAGCCCACAGGACTGGGAAGGCTGGTGACAGCCCCGATAGCAGAGTGTGACCTACCTGGCAGCCCTGACTCTCACTGAGGTCTACCACACGATGGGGCATGGCACTACTTTTCATGAAACAGTTTTGAGTTGTAAAACAGCAAATTTGGAAAATAACATTGCAGGAGGGGCTGTCCAAAGAGCAGTTTCTCTGAGAGCCGATATAATGCCATGGTGAGGAAGCATCCAGGCTCCCAAGCCAGACTGCCCGGGACGAATCCTGCCTCCACCCTGCTCCACGCCCTCCAGCCAGGGCCGAGCGTCTCTGTGCCTCAGACTCCCCATCCGCACCCAGAATTACTCAGAGAGCAGGGTGGAGCTGCATTCAGGGAGGACTGTCGTGACGAGGGCCGTCTAGTTCTTCCAGACAGAGAGGGAGGAGGTCGAAATGACTGAAGAGGAGAAACGGAGCTTCTGAGCACTGTTGGTGGGAGTGTAGAGTGGTGCGGCCACTGCTGAGAACTGCATGTTTCTCAAACACTAAACGTAGACTTGCCATGTGATCCAGCGATTCCGCTTCTGTGCACATACCCCAAAGACTGGAAGGCAGTGACTCAGACACGTCTGCACATCCGTGTTCATAGCGACGCTACACACAGTGGTCAGAAGGTGGAAGCAGCCCAGCGGTCCACCGAGGGTGAATGGGCAAACAAAATGTGGTCTGCACACCACAGCGGAATATCATTCGGCCTTAAAAAGGAAGAAGATGCCAACAGGTGCTACACCATGGATGAACTTGAAGATGTTACGCTAAGTGAGATAAGCCAGACACAAAAGACCAAGTATGGTACGATTCCACTTGTGTGGTGCACCTCGCGTACTCAGATTCATGGAGACAGAAGGTAGAATGGCGGTTGCTAGGAGCTGGGGGTGGAGGGACGGGGAGTGGTTGTTTAACGAGATAGAGCGTCCGTTGGGGAAGATGAAAAGAGTTCTGGAGGTGGATGGGGTGAGAGTCACACTACAACATGAATGTACTTAGTGACCTTGAACTATGCAATTAAAAATCCATCAATACATGAGTGGATTAATAAAATGTGGTATGTGTACCATGGAGTTCTACTCAGCCACAAAAAACAATGGTGATCTAG
>NW_012154341.1:135358-201716 GCF_000956105.1 Propithecus coquereli
CTGCTTATCATAAATGGAAACAGCCTCATGTTAGAGGCTCAAATTATGGCCACAGGATAATTCCATGAGATGGCAGTTCACAGAATCAACAAAACTCCAGTTTGTTTGGAAAGCCAAGTTGCCTATATGCCAAAATACATATTTTGTAAATTGCTTAGCTTACATTTGAAAAGATCAAATCTTAATTCTTCAAGAAGCTGAGTGAAAGGACTGAGAAAAACTGAAGGGAAAATAAAACACACACACACTCAGCAATTTAAGCATCCTTTTCTGGTCCTGCAATATACATAGTTTGATTGCAATTGATAGCATTTGGGAAAAAATATTTTTCCCACGAAAGGCATCAACAACAGAAAAAACTTGCAGAACACACACAAAAAGAACTTGAGTTACATGAAGTCCTTGTTGTCGATGAGCTTTTATTGACTCCAGGATGGAATAACAGGTTCCCTGAAGAAATAACACCCCAAGGAAGAGCCTGCCTCTTGGCAAAAGGACGTGGGAAGAGCTTCTGCTCCCTGGACATTCTCTGGGGGCGTCTTGGTTCCAGGCCAGCGAGGACAGCCCAGCTTCTGCTCAGGGAGTCCACCTGCCATCCCAAACTGGGCGAGAAGCAAAGGGCAAGGCAACTGGTGTTAGAGCCTTGTCGGGGACCTTTGGTACACTGCTTTGACCCCCATGCCTCTGTTTCTCCTTTGAAAATTAGTGTGATAAAAGCACAACAGTTACTTTGAGCTTATATGTAATGTCTCAAATTTGTGCAGGGATGTAGAATTCATCAGGTGCCTTCTTCGCTGTCACCTGGTCATGATGCTCCCAACTCTCACCATACTAAAGCTCTGGAGTCACAAAGGACTTGTTGTCTCAAGACATGAGTTTCCTGGTTGTGGTGAGAAGTGGGGAAAAAATGGCATCTAGCACATAGTAGGTGCCCAGGAGTAGTCAGTTTCCTCCTTTCCCACTGTGCAGATTGGTATGAATAGCGTTTTATTATGCAGATGGGCTTGAGAGAGATTCGATGACAGGTCTCAGGCCCGGTAGGTAATAAATAGCGGAGCTGAGGTTAGAACCGTGATCTTCTGACTCCAACCAAGCCCAGAGGCTATTCTGCTCCTTTTCTCTCTGCTCCCATTTTTCTAAATTCCAGAAAAGTTGTGTTCATGGAAGAGTGGCAGATGGAAAGCCGGTGGGGTCAGGTGAGGAGGTGGCAGGTGCAAAGGCCTCTGAGCACGACCTCTGCCAGCCCCACTCCCCACGGCAGAGAGGCCCTGGTCTGCTTTACGGCGGCTAGTTAGTCGCCCGGCCTGTTTACTGGGGCCACCTGCCCATGTGGACTTGGATGGCCTTGAGGGAGCTCAGAAAAACGACCCAGCTCTATGTGGCCCCATCAAAAATGGGCAAATAAAGAGCTTTCCTCCCTGCCAGGTGTCTGAGTGGCTTCACTGGGAGCCGCAGCCCACAGCTCCCATCCTGCAGTCCAGCGAGAGACAGAGCAGGTGACCTGAACCAGGCACCAGGGACTTGCTGGGGGCCGAGGCTACAGTCCCCAGGGCCAGGCGGAGAGGGAGTTCGGGGCTTCTCTGTGTCTGAAACACACTGTGCGGCTTGAGAACTGGGGAGGGAAGTGGCTCCCTGAGCATTCCTCTCAGTAGGCCCCACAGTGCACCACTTCCTCTAATTTAAACATCAGATTTGCATGTGCAGCACCAGAGCGAATTGCCAAGAAAGCCGCCATGCAGCCGTCATGGAGGTACCTCGCCTGCATGGACTCGGTCACGTCTGCACCCCAAATGCCGACCAGCGTGTGCAGGGCCAGCAGTTTGCAAGTGATGCTCTGATGTCTGGCCCAGGCCTTTGCCCAGCAAACCACCAGCTTTCCACCCAGGGCACCACAGCCTGGTGACCCCCATACTCAGCCATCCCCAAAATGGCCCTTTCATTCAATGAGTCACTTTCAAACACGGTGCGCACACACACCGCAGTCTGGTCCTGTGTGGAGTTGGACATTGGCAAAACGATTTGAGATCAAAGCTTTCTCTATACGGAATCCTTCTCCTACTCAGCCCTGCCAGAGGAAGTCTGAGCCCGCTGTCACCTTCAGAGGGTGAGCAGTCGGCCCGCGTGGCCTGACCACATTAACTGGCTGCACTTCCAGCAGCCAGTGCTGCTCTGCGTTGACTCGGTTGCGGTGAAGGGTCCCCTTTGCAGTTTCTGTGTGGCTGAGGGCCTGTTCTGTCTCCTAGTCTTCTGGTCCGACTGGCTCTTCGGCCTGGCTTTGGGTGTGGGGTCCCCTAGTGAAACAGCATTCTCCAGGGTCTTAGTCCGCTATCCCCAGGTCCCCTGCACAGCTGGGTCCCTCGGGGGCTGGATTCGTAGGTCTGACATTTCAACCAGTTGAGTCTTTCCTTTGATTTTGGTGATAAACATTGGCTGAAACGCTGTCTTCTGAAGTTCCTGGCTCAAGCGTTCCTCTGTTGGCAGCAGAGATGGTGACCTAGAGAGTCCACCCACTCTTGCCCCTTGACCCTTGGTAGTTTTTATGATGAGCTCAGGGTCACTGTGGAAGGTGTAGGAAACCTGACCCTGACGCAGCGAGATGCAGCGAGAGGCAGCAGTTTGGATGGAGGAGGTGCTGGGGGCCCCAGGGGGGGCCTTGGTCTGCAACGCAGGGAGCGTCCCTGCGGCTCCCCGGCCCCGCCGGGAGCCAGGTGGCTGAAGGCCAGGCCCCCTACTGCCCAGCACCAGCCACGTCCTCTCCACCTCCGCTGCCCCTTGTGAAAAGCGAAGATGGTCAAATCCACCTGACAGGGTGGTTGTGATGCTCCAATGAGGTGATGCGGGTGACATCTCTGGGCGTTGCAGAGCGCGCTGCGGGTGGGAGTGCCGTTTGTCGCGGCTCCTGCACGGGACCTGGGCCGCGCCAGGCTTCAGGGGCCTCCCTTTGGTGGCTAAAGAGGCATGCGCTGTTGCTGCCTGACAAAAATGGATTGTTTGTGATTACGATTCGCCTCTGGTTTTAGACAGTGAAATGAGTAAAACGTATGCAGGTCGTGGACACTAAAGAGCCTTTTCATATCAATCTGGAGGGAGTCGTCGGCTTTGATTTATTACGCAAAGCTCCGCGCCGGGCCGCTAGGGCGCTGCCAGTCTCCTGGTGGGCGCGGGGACCTCGCCGCCGCCTGCGCCCGACGTGTGTCCCAGCCCCTTGCTCGTCAGCGAGGCGTCCACTAGCAAAGTGGCAGTGCTGCCTCCCTGGTGCTGCCCCTTCCCACCCTCTCCCCGGTGGCCTTCCTCGCCCTCTGCAGCCCCCACGCCGGTTCTCCCTCGCACACCGTCCTTGAGTCAAGTGTCTGGGACTGGGCGACACCCGGGTTTTCTGAGCCTGCCTCCCTCCGCGCCTGCCTGGTGACCCGTCGGCAGGGTCAGGGCGACTGGGAAGACCACACCTGAGCGGCTGCCCTTTCCACCCCACTTCTTTGCCAGGAGGCCGCGTGGCCTCCCTCACCCGCGCTGGGACTCCAATCAGTGGTTAGGCACACCGGGTGGATCACACGGCGGACCAGGCTGGAGAGTCTCTGCTGGCTGCGAGTGGGCGGATGGAAACTGAACGCAGGTGAGACTCGCCCTGTGCGGGTGAGCGGCAGAGTGAGCTCACACGCCCAACACCCATTGCGGAGTCTCCCGCCGTAAGCGTTTCCCATGCGCCCCCACACTGGGAGGGCTTCCACGTTCTCTTTGCCTCAAAGCAAGATCAAAGCCTATCTCTAGCCCTGCACACTGGCCTTTCATACTGACGGGGACACAGTTTGAACTGCATCAGTGGCTTTTCCATTAGTGTTTTTCTTGTTTTTTTTTTTTCTTGCTCAGAGACCATGTCTTCCTCCCAGAGAGCTGCTCCGTGTCATCTCTTACTGCTCTGATCATGCAGGATATTGTCCTAAAGGGCAGGAGAGAACGAGGACACCGCAATGCAGAAACGGGGCCGCCCCTCAGTTTGGCTTTGGATTGTGTGCAGTTAGGCAGGGAGTCCAGGGATCAGGTGAACTCGGAACTCGCAAGTTCCTCGCAGCACCAAGCAGAGGCCTTGCATTTGCACAAAGAAAAAAACAAACCTGTGATGCGTGGTCCTTCTGAACTTGACCCACATTCTCTCTGGATGGAGAGGCCAGCTCTCAGTCTGACTGAGAGGACACGGTGTGCAGTCAGACTCACGGTCAGCCCAGTGTTCTGTGACGGAGGCCACAGAGACATTGGCCTCTTGGCAGGCGGCAGTCCACTTTCGGAGAATAAATATGTGTCCTTATCACCAATAACAATAACTTGCCCATTACAGCCCCCTAAATGTGGCTCCCTCCCCTCCGTTCCACCTCTTGTAGGAATAAGTTCTTTAGCCTCTTTGCGTAAATGATCCCACGTAGGCCCGAGCCAGGTCTGACCGTGAAGCTCTGCAGATTCTTCTGCCTGCGGATGAGGGACCGGCCGTCCCACACGAGCACTGTGTGCCCAGGAGTGAAGGTGACCCATGGAGGATATTGTGGGGCTTAGTCTGAAAATAGGGTGAGCCCTGACAGGATCATATAGTGGTCTTGCAGTGGGGGCCAGATGTTGGTCCTCTTCACTGCTATGGAATCCCGAGAGATTTGGACTTGATACAGGGGCAGAGAGTCTACTCTCTCATGGCTAAGAGAGTTAGATCCTAAAGCAAGTTCATAGAAATTCTTCAGAAGTTCATGCATGGCCAATTAAGCAGGGCAATCTACATGGCAAGGGGCAGACTGGACTTGGCATGATGGGCCGGGTGTGCCATCTCAGTCCACTGTCCCGGGCACAGAGCCTAGGTGCAGCTCTTGATGTTCTGACCCTCCACACGGCAGTCCCGCCCAGGCAGCCTCGGCAGTCCCCTCCCTCCCCACCACCTCCTCCCAGAGCGCTCTCTCCTCTCCTCTCTCCTCTGCCCCGCAGAGCTCAGTGGAGCCTGGACACGCAGAGCCTCAGCCTGCCCCATCCGCACCCAGCGGGGCCTGCCAGGACTGTGCTGAGCTGGGGGAGCAGCAAGGAAAGACAGCTCCTCGTGGGACTCTTTCTGCTCCCCCTGTCTCAACCCAAAGGCTCACCTGGACCATACATGCAGCCTTTGTCTTTCCCGCAGGGTCTAAGTAGGGAAAAGACAATGATCGGGCAAGCGAACATAAGAGCAAAACCTTTTGGGCCAGTTAAGGGAGCCCGAGAAGACCACTGTCAGCAGTAATGAGAAAAGACGCCTGCACTCTGAGGGTGACGGGTGCGGCACGGACGCAGGAGCTAAGGAGTCTCGGGTCTGTTGCTGCAGTCAATTCCAGTGTAATGAGTATGACTTTCTTTCTTTCAACAAACAAACATTTGTCAGATAGGTACGGAGGTTGGTCCTGGGAATACAGGGTCAATAAGATGGACCTCTGCCTTTGAGGGCGCAGCCGTCTAGCAGGCCAGACTAACACGTCACAGATAATAAGCTACGGAATCACGTAAGCACCTGGAGAGATTTACTTAATAAGTTGTACACACTAGAGGAGGGAGTCATTCTTCTTTTTTTTTAGGAGAGATTCATTTTTTAATGCCTCTACATGCCTGGCATTGTGCTAGGTGCTGGAGACATGTGGTAAGGAAGCGGACGCAGGCTCTGCCCTCGTGGGGCTTCCGACTGAGTGGATGCCCCTCCCTCTGCCTGGGAGCTCAGACAAGGCTCCACCCGGGAGAAGACCCAGGTCTTGGAGGAAAAGCTGTAGTTGTTCCACAGTCGAGGCGAGTGAAGGCTCTCTAGACAGAAGGAACAGGATACACAAGAGTATAGTAGCCCCCTTATCTGCAGGGGGTACATTCCAGAACCACCAGTGGGTGCCTGAAACTGTGAATAGTACCGAACCATACATATATTTCTTCTATGCATATATACCTACAATAAAGTTTAATTTACAAATGAAACACAGTAAGAGATGAGCAACAATAACTAGTAATAAAGCAGAATGATTACAAAAATATGCTGTTCAAAACTTCATGGATAGAAGATTTGTTCTTGGCAACCTCAGCCGATGATTTTTTTCTCTTTCCTTATAAGTCGAGAACTTCCCCCTTTCCACCAAAAGGAAGCAATCCCCGGCTCCTCGCTGGCACGCCCGTATTGCCGGCATCACTGCTCTTGCACTTTGGGGCCAACAGGAAGTGAAATAAGGGTGACCTGAACACAGCTCCGCGATACTGCTGATCTGGTGACCCAGAGGGCTAGCACAGACGGGACGCTGGGCAAAGCGACGGTCCGTGTCCTGCGTGGGGTGGTGCAAGAGTTAATCAGCTGCTCAGCACGGCACACAGTTTGCAAGCTACGGGCACAATTCAAAACTTATGAAGTGTTTATTTCTTGAATTTTCTACTTACTATTTCTGGGCTGTGCTTTTCCGTGGGTGGCTGAAACTGTGGAGGGTGAAACCGCAGAGGGGGACTGCCGTACGTAGATATGAAAGCAGGGCCTTTGGGGGACATTCGCAAAACTTCTCCGTTTGGTACTTTGTAACTCCAGCCCCATCTGACTTTTCAACTCCAATTCTTGGATCCTGTGAGTAATGGAAAATAAGTCTATTTTGCAGAGATGCCACCTGAAAAACATTATCTAAAATCCTTAGGCTCTGACCGTGGGAGTTGGAATGTTCTTGAAAATTTAGATTAGGGTAAGCCAATCCTTGTGTCCATTAGATTCCTATGGAAATCATATATAAACCGACAAGAAACTAGTCTGGATTTCAGTAAGTTCTAGAGTTGCAATTTGCATGAGTTGCCTCTTCCTACTAAAAGATCAAAACAATAACTCTTTCCTCAAACTCTGCACCTCCAAAATAGTGTGAAAAGGCAGGGATTACCAGGGTCAGGAGACGCTCATATAATTTAATCTCCATAATGGATTTTATTTTTTAATGTATTGTTCTTCCAGGCCAGATTTCTCAACGTTCACGTCCCTAGCGAGGAGTCAGTTTTGTTTCTCGAGCTGTGTGCACTCTGCTTCCTGAAATCAGAATGCAGAATGCGCTCTGTAAGAAATGCAGCAGGAAGACATTCATCCTTGTCCACTTAAATATTCATGACAGCTTGCATTTTGGTTCAAAAAGACACTTGTTTATTTAGATAAGATTTAATTTATTCATAATTTACCTAAATTTGCGGGAGCATGCATGTACATTTTAGCGTATAAGTAGTATAATACATAAAACATTACCGAAGCATGCAAATTGCACAGCGGCAGCAGTGGAACCCGCCAGGATGTTTTAGGGAGATAACACATTTCCGCCAGAGCAAAGACCTTAACACAATGGCCTGGATTGTTTGCCTGTAGTACGCTGACTCATCATTACCTTTTTACCCAAGGCTAACTTCTCATTAAAAGCAAAATGTATGTAGCATAAAGTGGTGTTGAAGAACAGCTTTCTGGAACTGATGTTATATTTCCTCCTCTTCTCCCTGGTCAAGAGTCACTTCCTGCATTGTTATACATCCAGCCCCTTCTCCTCCTCCAGACCCCCAAACAAAACAAGCGCAAACCTTTCAGAGCCCTCTACGTTCCCAGAGTTACGTTCATATCCGTCTATCTCGCTAATAGTCGTTGTCCGCTTGTTGCAGGTAAAGACCATTCTAGACTATTTCAGCAGCCTCTCGGGGTGCCTTATCTTTCTCCCCCGGAAGAGAACGTGCTCTCTGGAGGCCGGTGCCATGTCTGATTCGCCCCCACATTGTAGCAGCCACCCCTGACCCTGGCCTATTATTGTACATGATCGATACATATTGATGATCTTGATCATCTTTTTCAGCAGCATATAGAAATTCTTAGAAATAGAGACAAAAAGTCACTTTCCATGAAAGTCGTTTGCGTGATAAACTCGCTCATGACTTGCGCTGGCTGTGAGCCTGACGTGCTATTCGCCCCGACCCTGGCGAGAGCGGGCGCGCCGCGGGCTGCGGGTGCGCCTCTTCCTCCTCCGAGTGCGGGGCTCCGCAGCCGAGCCCCCGTTCGCAGGCTCCCCAGCAGGAGTGTGAGGGACACGATCTGAAGTGAGCATGAAAAGATTTAAAGGAAGGGAATTTGTTTGGAGCCTTTGCTACCTAAAGGCATTAAAACTTTATAATGTCAAACAAGTCCCGTTTTTCTTTATTTATGGATCATATATCCCCCCCTTTATTACCGCCATACGTTTTTCCAGCCTGACAGCTGATAACACTGAAAACTCACTGCTAGCAAAAAATTCCATTTACCGTTCTCCAGGATAATAATTTTAGAATTAAAGGAAAAAAATACTTATACATCTATATGCAAAAATGTTCATATTTATTTTTAGCCCCTGAACTCATACTCCACACTGAATGTGGACTTGGAGTTTAGAGTTGCATTGGATCAGAGGGGGATTCTTTAAGAAATATGACCGCAAACACCCTCTCTCACCTGTTAACTATTAACAGAAAAGAAATATCAGAGCAGGTCATCTTGGTTTCTCCAGAGGTGGCGCGATTTATTTTCAGTTTATCAAATGTGGCAGTATGGCAGAGATTTGCTTTTCTCCTGGATTTATTAGAAATATTCCAAAGGGGCAGTCTGCCCCTCAGGTGATGTCAGCCAGTCGTCATCTTGCAGTTTCTCTGCCTTTGGCTTGCTATCCAAATCTGCAGGAAGGGGAAAAACAACCTAAGAGATAAAAACCACAGGGGGAAAAGAAGAGAGAAATAAATCAATGTGTTTTAAACATGATGACAGGATGAGTCGTTTAAATTGCTTCTGCACATTGATTTAAAGCATGCCCAGTAGAAACCTCTATTATGTTAACAATCTTTCCCTTCATTTCAATCATTGTAGTTGCTGTATCTTATTACCTTTCAGACAGATGATGTCCAAATATAATATTGAGTTAAAAAAAGATTTTTTTGCTATTATTATTTATTAGAGGGATGATGGGCAATGACTCAAAGGTCTGGGGAAAGGATTAGTCAACATAAATAATGTGAATTCCAAATAACCCAAGATGATGACAAATCAGCCGTGCGTTTAACTGCAGATCATACCCTAGCTGTGTTTTTGTAAGTGGCAGTTCTTTCGGGCTTCAGGAGTACCGAGAGGTAGGATGTATTCCTGGCCACAGACTGCAAGTTGTTAGAGATGGGTAGCAAGTGGTGGTCCCGTGTGAACTAAACAGAGCTTCCAGTTGGAGAGGTAGCGCTATGTTTTGACGAAATCACGTTTAAGCACATGGTTTGTCGTTGAAATACCATTGCTGACCACTGACGTCTTTTGTAAAAATTTTGTTAGCATGCCTGCACTTCAGTTCAGAGCGAGCAGAGCCACCCTTCCCTGTGCTCTGGTACTTCATGGCAGAGCTCCTGTGTGACCACTGCCGTGAGGAGGGGCGGGAAGGGAGTTTCTTTCAAATCTGGACCTGTGTTCTAGACAAGATCTGATTCCCTTGTAATTACTAATGTTACGAAAGTAACCCCATGACGGAGACTCCTGCCCACCAATTCACTGGGTTGCTGTTCCCGCTCTGAGTCTAGAAACATCCTTACAGAACAGGTTCATAGTTTTTAATTCAGGGTTGTGAAATATTATCTGAGCTGTATTTGAAAGTTTGTTTTTTTTTTTTTTTGCACTCAAGGCAAAAGCAAAGGAGTTAATATTTGTTGAACATCTACTAGCTATCAGACACTGAGGAAGTGTTTTAACATGGCTGTCCCCCTCAGGCTTAAGAGGCTGGTTATATTAAACCCATTTCACAGTTGAATAAACTGGGTTTTAGATAAAGTTGTCATTTGCCCAAGGCCACACACTCGTTAAAAACTGAGATTGGATTTGAACCCAATTGGCCTTTTACTCCAAAACTTCTATTCTTTCCTCTAAACCATACTACTCTGAAGGTGTTGTTTTGTTCATTCATTCAACTAAAAAGATACCGAACAGCTCCCATAGGTGAGCTCCATCAACTTGTGGGGGACTGACAATCCCAAAACACGGCCCACACTGGCCCAGCCAGCGGGGGTCTCAGGGTCGCCAGGGCAGCAGTGGACACGTCTGCTGCGCTGAGAGCCGCGCGCAGGTGTCGCGAGCACCGCGCGAGGCCTCCGTGACCAGCGGGTGCAGGGCGGGCTCCCTGAAGGAGGTCACCCTGTGCTGAATCTCGCCACGAAACACCCGCGTCTCTTCCCTCTGTAATGTCCATCTTGTGCACTGGGAGGTCGTAACTGTTTTATTGGCTCAATCTGCAAAATCTACAAACATTTTCTCTTCTCCCCACAAGTCATGTACGTAAGAGAAAGCTGGCTGGCCCTCTTGCTACCATAGTCTTTGATTTGGTGAATAAGAAAAAAATAATAACTCCATCCTCTAGGAGTCTCGGACAGGCATCTTTACCAGATTGTCAGTACAGTGAAGACGTTTTGAACAGTTTGGTTTATCTTAAGTTCAGGCACTTGGTTCATTTTCCTTGTCTCTGCGTGGCTCGGGTCCTTATCACACACCTTGGCGTCCTGGTAGGGGAACGAAGGCTATTTATCCAGGCTTTGCTGGAGTGAGGATTTATACCAGGCGAGAACCTTGAAGATCGAATAGTTATCCTGGGGCACCTTTATTCTCTCCCTAACAAACTCGGGCTCGTCCTCGTGTGAGTTACGCCAACTGCGCTGTTACGAGGAACAGGAGACCACATCACTCTGACATTAACTGCAAGTTCGAGAGTGTTCCCCACACCACCCTCAAGTTCAGTAATTTTCCAGAAGGATTCACAGAACTCACTGAAAGCTATTATACTCATAGTTAGGGTTTAGCACAGGGGAAGGATTAAAAGCAGCCAAAGGAAAGAAGAACATAGGGCAGAGCCTGGGGAGGTACAGAGCGCGGAGCTTCAGTCTTCTTCTCACAGAGGCCAGGCACGTCACTTCCACTGTGTCAGTGTGTCATGATGCACGTGAGGTGTCACCGACCAGAGCCGCTCCCCTGAGCCTCAGTGCTCAGAGTCTCCGCTGGGTCCCACCACAGAGGCATGATTGATTGACGGATGGATTGCCACCATAGTGGATCTCAGTCTCCAGTCCAGCGATGTCACATGACCCAAGCCCTCACCATAAGTCACACTGTGAGACTATCCAAATGTGACCCAAGTCCCCAAAGCAAAGGAAGGCACTAGAAACACTAGCAAAGATACTGGCAAAGGCCAGACCTCTTTTTGGACAAGGTTAAATTCTTGGCAACACCTTCAATGCAACACTCCTTTTTGTGGAATCCACACCCTGGTCCCCCACAGAACTTTGCCCACACCTCTGTCTCCACGGATCATGTTGTAAACTCCTTGGAGCTGAGGACCACAGCCGAACACTCGTTCTGCCTCCAACACTCAGCACCTGTGGGATCAAGCACTTAGTTGGTGTTTAATAAATTCTGGTTGGGTTTATTTTTTTTTTATGTGATGGGAAATCCATTTTTGTTTGGATTTGTAAGGAGTTTGGATCTTTCTGGCTGCTTGTCTTTTTCTTTCTGGCTGATGTTTAGTTTGTTTTAATAGAATTCTTACCTTACATCCAAGTCCAGGACATCAGACACCTGTGAAGTTTCCACCAGCCTATGAATCTCTGGGTTGGATGGATCTTAGCATCCACTAGCAGTCAGAGCACCTTCTTGAGCCTGAGCAAGCACCATATTGCTTTCCTGGGCATGTCAATGATGTTTGTAGGAGAAAATTATTTCCTAGGAGGTGTAGAGCCCAAAGCAGCTATTCCTTGATTTGTATTTTTTCTCCACGTGGTGACATTATTAAAGAGTCTACAGAGGAATTCAACCCAGTGAAAATTAATCACAGGATTTGGGTTGCAAAACTCTACTTTGAGAGAAACAGACAATTTCAAAGGAAATTATGGAAAGTAGGGAGGTGCCAGGAAAGCCACTGCAAAATACACAACTGGATGCACCTGTTCTGTCCCTGCTGTCTGTTTGTTGTCATGTGTTTGTTGTCATGTGGGTGGAGCTGCTATGCTCTAAGCATGATCAGTAGGAGGAACACTCACAAAAAAGCAATGATTTGCTTGCTCTCAGCTTCTAATTGGTGCCAGCTGTGCAGTGTTCCTAGCGTGTCTGGAATGGTGGCACAGACTGGGGCCACTCTGCCAGCTGCACACAGGAGAGTGCTCTGGCAGTGCCATTCCGTGTAGCCTGGCGTGGTGCACGCCACTGAGGAAGGACTGCAGGGGCGTGGTTGCTGAGCCTCCTGCCGTGAGAGTTCTCTTCTCCTTCAAACCGGGATAGGGAAAGACTTAGATGGCAGAGTTTCAAACCAATAACATCTCAAAATAATTTTCAGTAATGGCATTGACAGCGCTTTTGAGTGATCTAATTTCTAATTTTTGCTCAACAGTGAGCAGCCGAGATGATCTCTAGTGTCATGGGTTTGCTCTCTCTCCTGCCGGGAGCCAGAGTCCAAAGAGGGGTTCTTGGGGCTTCTGAAAAGACAAATCATTTCCACATTGCATCTAAGATTCGAGCTTTTCCCTTAGGCCCAAATTGGATAAGGTGTTAACCATGATACCACTTAGTAGTTTCAGCCTAGCTTTGACCCATTCTGGTGGCTGCAGTCATGTGGAAAGTAAACCCCAGAAAGAAATCATATGCCGACCCAGATTCTGGGTCCTGGGAGCCATGGTGGCCTCAGCTCCCAGTCTGCAAGGCGGAGATCACACGCTGGGATCCCAAGACCCTGACGAGTGGCTCCAGGAACTGCAGGTGAACCGGCCTCAAACCACAAGTTAAAATTCAGTATGTCTTGCAGTAGGTTCAATGGTGGCATTTTGGCTATTCTGGTACATAATTATAAAGTAGAAAAAACGCTTTAAAGAACAGAAAACAAATTTTCTCCCAAATACTTATACATTTGAGTGGATGCATTTGGAGGCAGGGACACTGAGAATAAAAGAAATCATGAGAAAAGATGTGGGGATCCTTCGGGCTGGAACAAAATGCAGAGTTTTGAAGGAATAAACCCTCGGGAAGCGGCAGGGTGTTGATTCAGTCTCACAAGTCTGGAGTCAGGTACAGGCTGCGCCTCATTTCCAGGAGAGTAAGACGTAATCGGACCTGTAAGAACAGTGAGCAGAGAGAAACGCGGCCCTCTGGAATCGGGGCGGTCTGCGCGGGGTCTGAAAGGAGGGTCTGTGGAACAACCGCACCGTCCGTCTACCTGGAGACGTGCGGGCCGGGGCTAAAGGTGAGAGGCGCGCACTCTCCGTGCCCGTCAGCGCGGCGTGAGCCGTCTTCACAGAGGAGTTCCAGTTTGCATGGTTGGGTGCAAGGAAGCGCTCGCGCGACTCCGCTCCCGGCCGGCTGCTTGGAAGGCTGCGTGGAAGGCTGTGGATGTGCAAAGGTGCCACTCAAGTGCAGCCGGAGGAGCAGACGCGACGTGCACATGGCTCCTGCGGCAAGCGAAGCGCGGGCAGAGTCAGCCAGACGCCTCTCTCTGTCGGCGGGGACACGGCCGTGCGACCCGCAGTGCGCAAACTGGTCTCGGAGCCACCCGTGGCTCCAGGTTGCCGTGAGTTATCTGTGTGCCTCTCTGTGACGCGCGGTGCGCCTGCTCCCGTGCCCTTTTCCTCTGCAAATAAAAGACCGCGGAGGGAAGGGACGACCGGCCCCGTGAAGGCAAGCGTGCTTCCTCCTCGTGCCTTTTGCAGAACGGGGGGTGGAGCTGGGTGACCAGTCACTCCTGTCTGACATAGCTGGAGACGAACATCTAGAGACCAGATGAGAGAACTGGAACGATCCTGTTATGAGGATGACAGTGGTGAGAAGAGTCTACGGACAGCCCTGCGCGAACACATTCGGTTGACGCAAAGGTGACGTGGCAGCCTGAAACTCGGATTCTCGGCTTCGGGGTGCTTCGGTGCAGATCTTTCCCATTCGTTTACCACAGCTCGGTCTGTGCCCCGTGGTGAAGTCTGCCCGAACAAGTCCATGTGAAAGGAATGTGCCCTCCGTGCACCAGACAGAAACACAGAAACAAGTGCTGTCAGGTCCTTGAAGAATCAGAGCACAGGGAAGGAGTCCAGGCCGAAAAGGAATAGGTTTCCTGTTTCCCCAGCGCTGTGTCCCGGGCCACAGGGACCCTTTCCAGATCCGCATCTGCTCAGTAAGACATGTCCAGCGTGCGGACCTGGCGCTGCTTCTGAGAGAAGAGCCCTGCCAGGGAAGAGCTGCAGGAGCACTCCAGGTCCTCGGTGGGGCTGCCGTGATGGTGTAGAGTGCTGGCGCTGAGTCGTTCCCAGGGTGCGAGAAGCTGCTGCCTAGAAAGACCCCCAGCCTCAAGCCCCCCCCAGGATCATCTCAGCCACTGGTGGAGGGAGGGCTGCCTTTAGGTACGCGCACTTCCGGGGCCTCCTTACAGGACCTGGTCCATCTTACGGTTCCGACTTTCACGTTTGCTTGTTCATTGTCTCGGTCACGTCCGTCTCTCAAGGATAAAGTTGTGGCGAGACTTCAAAACACACGTACGTCGACCCCTCTGCCTTACGCTAGTAGATGTCGTGTGTGCACATCTCACACAGCGCTGAGCCGAAGACATGTCTGTTCACACGGTGCCCGCACCTGTGTTGATTCTGTGCGTGCCACCAGCGTGAGAGGGACTTGACCTATCCTCCCATCCCAGCTCCCCCTTGCTGTGGAATCTGGGAATGTGCCTCATTTTCCTCATCTTCAAAGTAAGTGCAGAAATACTGAATGGAGAAATAACATTTAATTTCTTAGACTTTTCAAGATTTAAATAGTGTAAAACCAATTAAATACAAAGAATTAAAGAGCAAATCATTTGCACAGTTTAGATAGACAGATGCACTGATAGGTGCACGTCAACCCGTCGTATGCCATGGAGGCGATTTGTGAACAATGTTTTGCAAATAATAAGACATTTCAAAGCCTCAGCCAATTCTATGGACTTGTCATTAGTCCTCAGGCCACCTCCTGTGTCTAACCATCATCTGGAGTTGTAAACTTACAACTTCAGGTTGGTACTTGAATAGGAAGGTATTAGGATTCCCCCAGGAAATACTACAGGCCCAATACACCTTTAAAAAAACCCAGAAAGTACATATTTTCTGTTATGTGTAACCCCTCTCCAAGTTACAAATTGGGGGTTAAAGTCATTCAGGGACACATTGAGCAATTTCTGAGTCAATTAAGGAGGTTTGCGTTTATCGCTTCTAAGGTGTCTTGGTACTCTCTGAATCATACATACCTATTAGTTTGAAGAAAATGGTTCAAAATGCATTCGGGCTGGGCAGATTTCACCTGATGGCTGAGATGTAGCTATTCAGAATAAAAGAGGATGGGTGGAGAGAGAAGAGTGGAGTGGGGTGGGGAAAGAGAGAGATTTAACAAGTACTGAGCAGAGCCTCCAGGAAAGCCAGGCCCTGACTTAATTCACTGAGTCCAACATTTCTCTGGCCATCATCCCCTCTTAGAACATCAGCTTAGGGAAGGTGATCTTGCACCAGTGAACAGGTGAGCCTGAGCCAAGAGCTACCAGTGAGCATCATGCCAGACGTTTGATCCTTACCCAACAACCCGAAAGCAAATACCACTGTCCGTTTTACAGATGCAGATAGCGGGACCCATGCAGAATAAACAATTTGCCTAAGACCAGGGAGCTAGTTAAGTGGCAGTGCCAAGCTTCCACCTAATCTCGTATGATCCGCGGTCCGTGCTCCTAATCACTATGCCAAGGCTCCACAGCTGTAAAATCCGGGTGATAATAATACCCAGGGTGGTATTATTCACATATATGAAGGCAGATGTGGCCATACTCTTTACCCATAAGGTGACATGCTAAGTGATTATGTGATCTTTCCTCTGACTGCTGTAATGAAGGACCAGGGAAAATGCATGGCAGCCCGTGATGCCCAGGATGCAGTCATTAGTGACATAAACAATGATGGCCCTCCTTGGCATGGGGGGTGCACTGCTTGAGAAGAAATCACTTCGAGAGCTCTCACATCCAGCTGCTATGCTAAGTTAGTTTTGCATCTGGGTGGGTAGACAATGAATGCATCTGGCACTGACACCTTTCTAAGTGCCTGCCTGTCCAATCCCTGCTTAGCTGACTCTTAATAGCCACACTAAAGTGGAAACACTAAGAGATGACTGTCACCAAGCCACCTGTAGAATCCAGGGATGCAAAAGGATAAGTCTCTCATTTAATTGTAAATGTGAGCTCCTTGCAGTCCAATTCAGAGGCCTGTCACTTAGAAATGTTAATGCTATTTATTGTAGCATGCATGGGATAATGGCATTTCTCAACATCTGTTTTCATTAAAATTTCCAAGTTGCCTTTGTGTTCCGTTCTGTGGGCGCCATTTGGTAATGATGCTGTTCACGCTTATGAAGCAGGAGGATGGAAAGTGGCAAGTGGGAACCCAAACAAAATATTATTAATGAATATTTGCAGCTGCTGGTGGGACTTGGTGAGAAGCTGCTGGCACTGGTGACAGAATTCGTCTTGTAAAATGCACCTATGATAAATACCTACTAGGAGTGATTAGCAAGAGTTGTTCATTCGTGAGTGACTTCCAGACATGCCAGTGATGTGATGTCCACCAGGCACAGGATGATTTCTTCGTTTTTCTTTAATCCGGCAACTGAAGTTTAAAGATCCTGGCACAGCATCATTGCCACACTCTTGGATTTCTTTTTGTACCTTGAGAGGTTTAATCTGAAAGAAAAACCAAGAGGCAGAGTGTCCATGTGGTTAAAAAAATCAACGGTGGAAAGACTGTGCACATCTTTCAAGGTTCGAGTCAAAACTCACTTCTTTCCGACATCCTTTCTTAGCAACTCCAGCCTTCTGGAACCTTCCCTCTATGTTCCCACTGCACCCCTCCTACTCAGTTATACCCACTTAGCGTTTAGTCATAGTTCACCTTCTTATGTAGAACCATTCACGTGTGCGTTTCCTCTCTTCCTGTGCGTACTGCAGGCGCTTCCTCTCTTCCTGTGCGTACTGCAGGCGCTTCCTCTCTTCCTGTGCGTACTGCAGGCGCTTCCTCTATTCCTGTGCGTACTGCAGGCGCTTCCTCTATTCCTGTGCGTACTGCAGGCGCTTCCTCTCTTCCTGTGCGTACTGCAGGCGCTTCCTCTCTTCCTGTGCGTACTGCAGGCGCTTCCTCTCTTCCTGTGCCTACTGCAGGCGCTTCCTCTCTTCCTGTGCCTACTGCAGGCGCTTCCTCTCTTCCTGTGCCTACTGCAGGCGCTTCCTCTCTTCCTGTGCGTACTGCAGGCGCTTCCTCTATTCCTGTGCGTACTGCAGGCGCTTCCTCTCTTCCTGTGCCTACTGCAGGCGCTTCCTCTCTTCCTGTGCGTACTGCAGGCGCTTCCTCTCTTCCTGTGCGTACTGCAGGCGCTTCCTCTCTTCCTGTGCGTACTGCAGGCGCTTCGAAGCTATTGTGACCCCACCTCAGCGCCATGCTCATCCCTGGCTCCTAGTAGGTTCTTGTTACCTATTTCTTGTTGAGTGACTGTGAATGAACACACAAATGAGGTGCCTTCCCGATGCGAGAAGCTGATCTGCAGGCCGAGGGTTTGGAGCAGCTCCCAGGCAGTTGCGGATGTAGTGCTGGGCGCAGGACCACCCCGGGGCCCTTGAAACCACATCTCGAAGGCAAGCGGCTCTCCTGCTTCGGAGCTGGAATCTGACACCTGTGCAGTCTAGGGGATGAGCCTTGGTCAGAAAGATTAACCAAGATCCTTTCAATCAACTAGGAGTGATTAGCAAAAGCTGTTAATTCAAGAGTGCTGTACACACAAATTGATTCCTTTTCACATCTGTTTCCTTGTCTTGTGACCTTTACTCTTTGCCTTTTATGAGAGGCAGAAAAATTCTCTTGGCTTTGCTTTAGTGCCTTTGGTGCATCCTGTTGGTCCATCTCTGATTTTAGCCCAGACTGGCCTGGACAGTCCGTGGGAGCTCAGCCTCTCCTCCTGCTTCCCGCTCACTACTTCCTGCGGCAGAGCCTTCGCCAGCGCGGTGGAAGTCCCCTCAGCCTGCACACAGGTGTGTCCTGGAAGTGTCCGGGAGCTACCGCTGCTCAAGGCACCCTCTACCAGTGGGGGACAGGGACAGGCAGATCGACCCTCCAGACTCCTGTCCTCCAGGGGTGACCCTGAGAGGCATCCTGTACACCTCTGAGAGGGTGCGGGGAAACCACAGCGGCGGCTGCAGTGGCCTCCCCGCCCCCCCGCCCCCCCGGCTCTTCCTCATTCCCATCTCACTCTCTGCCCTCCGTCAGAGCTCCTTCCTGGACTCACCTCCCAGCCAACAGCCCACACTCGGTCCTGGTTCCAAACTACTCAGTCTGGCTCAGCTCTCATCTTAAAAAAATAAAAATAAACAAATAAACTAAAACTCTCAGAACTTAAGCATCCAAATGGGATGCCTTTCAAAGTCAGCACCCTTAAAGGTTGCGCATCAGGCCAGAAGCTGCTGTTGCCCCGGTCGTTCTTAAGAGCACCCGCAGGGCTCATGTGCGGGCCTGGGCAAGGTGCAGAGGGAGGAGGCGCCGCTCTTGGGGCCAGCCAGGGCACGTCTGCACCTGGAGGGAGGCCGCCTTCCGGTTTGTTCCTCCAGGGCCTCGCCTGCCTACCCCAGTCCTGGCACTGCCATCTTCAAATCACACTGGACAACCACACTCATTTCTAGAATCTCGTTTTCTTTTATACTGCCACATTCGCAGAAGTCCAGACCCCCTTATGCAGTGACTTCCAAGATGCCCTCATAGGAGAGAGCAAGGTTCGGTAAAGGGAAAGTCGCCTCTGATGAGGCCAGCAGACCTGCCTTGGGGGACTGTCCTCCCAGCCACCACCTAAGCCACCTGGAGCAGGTCACACTACCTTGGTAGCATCCTCCTCAGCTCGGAAAGGGGGAAAGAACGTGCACTGTACAGGTGGATGTCGGGATTGACCAGGACGCTGGGGACAGAAGCACTCAGTAAACCGTAAGCGATGAGCCAGAGCGCGACAAAGCGCTGGATGAAGTGCTTTCTAAATCGTTGCCACTTAACGAACGTTTCCCACATGACACGCTCTGTGCAAAATGCTGCGCACGCTCCACTCCATTTAATGCCCACGCCAGGCCTTCAAGGTAAGTGACACTCGCCCACTTTACAGATGAGAAACTGCGCGGGAGAAGATGAGTAACTCTGCCCCCAGGGTCACACGCCAGCTAAGGCTGAACCCAAGTCAGTCCAGCTCTAAACCCAATGCTCTTACACTGCGCCATTTACTGGAACTTAACCCCAGTGCAACCCTATGACAAGGCAGTGTCGTCTCCTTTTTGGGGGTAGTTCAGGTAAAGACAGGAAGAAAGTTACTCCTCTCTACGACCTGCAGTATATGGGCATCTGCTTCCCACACCTGGAACACTTTTAACTTACACAGACGTAAGTCAAAGAGAATGACGCAGACCGAACCGTACACACCTAAGTGATGCCACCGACTTCAAAGCGCTCACTCTGGGCTGTGCTCGACTCCCTGATGGTGCAGCCGTACATCGGTGTGGTTTTAGAAATCCTTTAGAGTTGCTTTCAAAACCGATTCAGATGAACGTCCTCTCGAGAGCACCGCTGCTTTCCTCACCCCAAGCAGGCAGCACTGTCATTCGTTAGAGTCACCCAAAGGGGTCAAGCAAGGAATTTCATAAAATCTCTGACTCTGGGAAGACCTCCGTATCAATTCTTTGGGAGTACAGAGGGGTAGGTGATATTTTATTTTTCTCTACTGTTTGCCTAAATGCCAAGCAGTAAAAAAGGAAAATACAGACTGAATTAAAGCCAGCTTGGGTGGAGAGTACCCAAAAAAAAGGCAGGGAAACCCCTGTGCCCACTCTAAGCCCAGCAGACTGAGAAGCACAGTGGTGCCCGCTAAGCTCCCGCACTTTCAGCGCAGCGACAGAGATGCCGAGACACAGGGTCCTTCCTCCACGGGACAGCCTCTCTCGGGTCAGAAGTTAGATGTCGTCACGAAAACATTTTGCTCTGGGAAAGCACTTCACGCACCCTGGCAGACACCGTGTGCCGCCAGCACAACCACTGGTTCCCGTCTCACAGCCGCTTCCCTGGGAGTGAGTAGAAATGGGGGTGTCAGGTCGGAACCCCGTAAGCATCCACCTTGCAGCAGATCGGAGCACATAGCTCTGGAGGAGAGCCCGGTCTGCGCTGAGCGAAGTCTCCCGACACCTCAAACACGTATTTCCCAGAACATCTGAGTCCTGGAAGTTCAAAGCAGAAATAACGTTTGAAAAAATTGGAGGAGATTCAGAGGAGAGAAAGAATGATGATCCAGAGGCCAGGAAGACAAAGGGACCCATTTAATAGATAGCAGTGGCAGAGCAGCTGGTGACTGGTTCCATGGCAACCTGGAGAGGCAGGAGAGAAGGCAGTCCACAGTCAGAATGAGGAGGTGAGTTTTGTCTGTGGGACTGGACTGGCCGTCCATTCATCCCCCACCCGTCCGTTCCTAAGCAGTTGTTGAGCATCCGCGTTGTGCCAGGCACACAACTAGGGGTTGGGGAGAGAAAGGGGACCAGACCAGGCAGAGTTGTGTGCCGTGCACGCTTTCTAGCCGGAGAAGCGTGTTGGTAATCGGACGGATAGAGGTTCACCGGCCACGGTGATCGACACTGAGGAAGAGGCGCCCAGAGCCAGGGGCGCACGTGACGGGGTGGGGCTCTATTCAAGGAGGGCTTCCTTGAGGAGGGGGCCTCTGACACGTGACCAGGCATCGACCAGGCAGGAGGAGGGACCCGCACTCCAAAACATCTGCAGGAGGGGGAGTGACTAGAAAAGGCTGAGCCCAACTGGACAACTCCGGAAGGAAGATTCTGAAATCAAGGTGATGGCAGAACTGCTCCTTTGCCCAGGAGGACTGCAGAACCCCCTGGGAGAGAGGGACAGAGTGACTGCCGCGTCAACTCAGTGACCCGTGTGACCTTGGGCAAGTCACCCAGTCTCTGAAATGGGGGAGTGACGTGGCAGTAAGAGCACCTGCCTCACCGGGTCGCCACGGGAATTAAATGTGTAAAACGACATATAGTGCTCAACCTGGGAGAATTCGAGGGAGTCAATGAAAGAGAAATCACATTTTCATTTTCACTAGCTTCTAACAGGAATTTAGTATTCCCTTTAATTTTAAATACAGACAACAGACCCAGTGGTAACAGCGGTAACTTGTGACTTTGTCAGCAATTAAATTAAATCTCAGGTATTTTCATATCACATTACTGTTTTTGCAGAAATCTCAAATATTATTTATGCTCATCACTACTTAAAATTACAGTAGTTATTAAACCTTTGCTAGATCTGTTATTCATTGTATTCATGAAGAAGCATATCATACATTACTATGCCACAGATTTGTTTTTTAATATTTTTATAATTGTATTTTAATGTAATTGCTTTTTTTGTAATCTCGTGTATTTTGTTTTATATTTAAAAATATTATTCTGAGAAGGGGTTCATAGAGTCACCGACAGCCAGAGTTTAAGCTTCCCATTCTTGGTCAAACACGCAGACTCTGAGCATCATTGTGAGGGGCATTTTGCACCCAAGAGCTCCGCGTTGACTGGTCCACCCGGAGCCGCACACTAGCTCTGACGGTAGCAGGGGCTCCAGACTAAGGCTCCAGAGCCCATGTGCACACCCGGAAGCCCCCACAGCCAGGTGTGTGACTTTAGGCAAGTTGCTCCCCGTATCTGAACCTGAGTGTCCTCGACATAAATCTTAGGTAAGTGACACCAAGCTGCCTCACGGAGTTGTGTGGTGTGAGACCGTTTCTGTGGAAGCACTGGCCCAGGTAGGCACTCAGTAAATGGTTTTTGAATCTGATTCAAGGCTGAGGGCCCTCCGTGCATTTGCAAATGCAGACATCAGCTTGTGGGAGGAGAATGATTTTTATCTCCCTGCTGCTGGGATGCTCTGGGACAGCTCTGACAGCGAGATGCCAAGAGGAAACCTGTGCCTCCATTTCCAGCCCTGTCCCCATGGGCGAGCCACACTGAGCCACAGAGTTCACAAGGATCAGCATGAAAAGAGAAAACCATTTGTTCAGGGGCCCTAGAGTCAGACATTCAGCATGTAGGGCTTGTGGGGTTTTCAGCTTTAATCAACATCAAGTTGATCTCATTTTGAGAGATGCTAACGAATCCAGAATAGCTACAGGTGGCTCCAGCCGGACCCCCCGGCTCTCCACCTGGTCCCTGCCCACTCCTAGGGTCTGCCGGGCACCTGGGCGCCTGGTCTGCTTCTCTAGATCCAACGGACAGCATGAGCCCCTTGCTTCATCCGGAGGACAATGCAGCAGCAAAAACTGTGTGTTCCTTTCAGGCTCTTTGGATTGGTTATTTTTTATTCCCATCCTCTCTCTTCTTTTGTTGAGCTCTATTTTTCTGAAAATTAATTTGTTGTGGCTGAAAAGAGAGCAGGCAGAGAACCCTGGAGACTGATTTCCCCTGGTTTATCCAAAGCACCGGCCTGGTGCTAGCAGTGACAAAACATGTCCCCCACTGAAGGGTCTCACCAATGAGACCAGCCAGGCTCTGGAGTTAAATAGCTTCGCTCTCTGAGGAGCTCAGAGCACTTAGAAGCATGAGCTCATTCGAAGCCTGTTCTGACCTGGATTCAGAGTGCCCACGATGCTCCCAGGACACGGATGCCTAAGACAGCTGCATTCCTGCTGCGGCCCTCCTGCCTGTCTGCCGTCGGAACAGTGGAGGCAGAAAGCCCAAGCTAGATGGGCCTGTGGTGAAAAGCACAGGCCCTGGAGGCTGGATGAGCGACTTCAATTGGTCCCCTCGTCTTTCAGGCTGTGGTTTATCCCTTAGCTGAAGCGTAATGCTTTCTTTCCAAAGGAGCAAAGGAAACCATCACTGTGAAAGCACCTAGCACAGAGCCTTCTAAGTACTACATACTCAGTCAGTGTCAGTTGGACCCAGAATGGTCAGAGTGAGGCAGGCCCGTGGGCTCCGTGTGTGTTGTCTCGCCTAGGATGGACAGTTAATCTCTGACATCTAGTCTCTGTTTCTCACCCCCCAAGTTCTCTCTGGCGAGTACTAGAAATGGGCGGTGCATTAGAGACAGACTCAAATTCCTTGACATTCCTCCGGTTGAGAGGTGGGGCCGCTGGATTCCACTGACTCTGGGCAGGATCTCCGACTGCTTTGACCCATGGGATATGGGGAGTATAACACTGCGTTAAGTTTCCAGTCTCAGCCTTTAAGATGTTGTCTCTGGAAACACCGTCTAGGAATTCTAAGCTGGCCACTTGGAGAGGCCGTGGACAGAGCGCGATGCTAGCCAGGTTCCGGCTCCTCCGGCCAGCCCCTCCCAGGCACCAGGAACATGAGCGAAGCTGGCTTGGACCTTTCCCCTCAGACCAGCTGAGTAACTCCGAGTGACCTCAGTTGATGCCATGCGGAGCGGAAGAACCAGTCACCCAAGCCCTGCCTGAATTCCTGGCTCACGAATTGAATCATATGCGGTAACAATATGGTGGTTGTTTAAAGCCACTAAGTTTTGGAGTAGTCTGTTGTGCAACAACAGAAAACCTCAATGCTACGTGGAACAAAAAGTTCCTCAAAAAGACACATAAATTCCTAACAAAACAGGAACTGGGCAAAGCATATAAGAGCAGTGCCTCCTGGGATTTGTGATGTGAGCCTAGATTGTAACTGGAGCTACTGCAGTTAGGGGAGGTCCTAGAGCAGTCGCCGCAGCCCCCTTCCCTTCTCCGTCCCATGTACCAACAACAACAGAACGATGGTTGTGTTTGAGACCATACTTGGTGGCCGTCTGTGTGCTTTATACAATGGTAATGCCGTGGCCAGCGCTCACATGGCCCTTCCTGTAGCTCAGCATTCTAGTACTTCATGTGCTTCAGCCGTCTAATTTTCACAGTCCCGTGAGACAGCTGCTACTATCGTCCTTGTTTTATACTCGAGAAAACCAAGGCTTAGAGAGGCCAAGGGTCTTATCCAGGGTTACAGATCTAGAAGTACATTATAATAGCTGGTTCTCTCATTGACTCTATGCATTAGTTTCCTACTGTTGCTATAACAACTTGCCACAAACTTGGTGGCTTAAAACAATACAAATTTACTATCTCACAGTTCTGGAAGTCAGAAGTCCAAAACGTATCTCACCGGGCTAAAATCCAGGTGTGGGCGGGACTGTGTCCTTCAGGGGACACAGAGGGAGGATTGGCTTCCTTGCCTTTTCCAGCCCCGGAAGGCTCATTCATTCCTGGGCCCCCAGCTCCACCCTCAAAGCCAGCAACAGCCAGCGAGTCTTCTCCTGCCGCGTCATTCTGGCATGAACCCTCCTGCCCGCCCCGTCGCCCGTAAGACACCTGCGATCACACTGGGCCGTGCGGACGCCCCAGGCTCCTCTCCCCATCCCGAGGTCGGCTGCTCAGCGGCCTTCACTCCCACCTGCCATATGACACAACACATTGGCACATTCATGGATGTGTGTGGGGGCGTTATTCTGCCTACCACCCCCTATAAGATGGGAATAATCATGTCTCCCCTTTTACGAATGTGGGAGCTGAGGGACATGTAGTTACATAATTTTTCCAAGGTCATGCATATCAAATGCCATTGCCCCTAAAAACTACAGGGCCCCTGGTTAAAAAACAGGAGCATCCTGGAAAATGGCAAAATAAGTCCTACGCAAAGGCAGAGTTGCGGTTTTATTGGGAAGTGAACTTAAAAGAAAAAAAATCAGTGTGCCTGGACCCGTGCAAGCATACTATTGTGTCGGCTGCAGAGCGGTGCGAGCACGGGGAGTGGGGGCCTGCCCCTGCCAGCTTCTCCAGCCCTAACAAAAGGGAGAGAAGCCGTGTCTAGGAAAACCCCTCTGAGATTGCTGGCTTATCTGTCCCTGAGAATTGAAGAAACAACATTTCTCATATCCACTAAAGCCTTCTGATAATGAACTCTGCGATAAGGGGGCTCCATTCATGGTGAAGCCGCAAATCATTCCAGTGCATCACCCTTGCAGTCCCAAGAGAGCTAAAAAGGAGATGTTTTGGAGTTCTTTAAAAACATTTTGTGTGCCAGTGGTGTCTCAGACCTCGAAAGCTTAAAACGTGCCCGTACAGCACCTTGGCGGGGTGCCAGCCCTCAAGGTACATGACCTTTAATCCTCACCAAAACCCCTCAGTTTAGCTGTCAACCTCTCTTACATAGTTTCCACATCTAAAAAATGGGGCTAAGTAACCTACGCACAGTTATAACAGCCAGGAAGTGAAAAAATGGGATTTGAACCCCGGGCTATTTGGCCCCAACCCCATCTCTGTCCACTTGGTGTCCTGCCTCCAACCCGCTGCTCTGCCCACCGAGCCTTTGCTAGGGCCTCGTCCCCCAGAGGGCTCCCACCACGTGTCCCATCTGTCCAGAGCCTCCCATCCTTCCAGGCCTACATCAGCACCCTACCCAACCCAGCCCGCCATGAAGCCCGCCCCAGCTGCTCCAAATTCTATGCCACTTCTAACATGTTCATGTTCTTCTCTATCCTGGGTTTGTGTTCATTTTTCCAGGATAGGATGCAAACTCCTCTGGGTCAGTATTTACACTTTATGTAATATTTCACTCTTGAGGTCATCATGGAACCTACCATTAGCGTTAGTTGCACAAGCGTTTGATAAGCGTATCTCGATCTGGGGTTGTCTTACTTTATCGTCAGACCTTCTTAGTTATTATTTTAAAGAGGCTTACTGTAAAGCTTCATTCATAAAATTAAGGTGCATGCCTAGCACCCATGGCCAGTTTGTTGCCGAGTTAAACCTGAAACTCAGGTGTCTGCCCCCTCTGCAGCTTTCTCTCTAAACTATGGGCTAGCTGTAACTGTTCCCACAAAGAAAATATTCACGTGAACAAAGTGAGTAGGGCGGGAATCTTAGTCTGCTCTGTTCATTGGTAAACCCCCAGCACCTAGAACAGAGCACGTTTTTAGAGAGCATGGTTAGATGCTCTAAAAATATTGCATGAATGACTGAGAGAATGAATGAAAATTGTTGAAAATACTTCAAATACAAATTTCAGGTGACTACCTTAATGAGCTATTAATTAGATGATTAACTTAATTAGCCATGATTGAATGGAACCCAGGTGTTCCTGACCCCAATCAAGTGCAAAGAGTCCAACTCTGAATGTTTGAGGTGGGGTCTGGACAGGGGTATTTTTAACCTCTGGATAATTCTGATGCACGTCAAAGTCTAAGAGCCTCTGCCTTAAAGGAGGAGAACTGTTAGTTATCGGTTCTGAGTCTGGCAAAAAGCTCTGAGTATGTTGATAGATTGTCCGCAGGTCAGTTCCTCTTGACAGGCCTAGGGGTTAGGCAAAGTGGCACCTTTACCCTCTGCTCACAGATGTGTATGTGAGGGTCTCTGCCTCCTCCAGACAGTCTTCCAAAGTCTGGCCTGAGCCCACCCCAAAGCACCTCGTATGCCGTTGCACCTGCAGGCGGAGATAGCTGGCGTGCTCTTAATTGGGGCGGCCGCCTGGAAGAACCATCCATCAGTTCTTCCAGTGACAAATAGCAGGAAGGAACAGCCTCCCACACAATGGGCCTGCCCACTCCTGCTTTTCCACACCTCATTATGCCCGAGAAATTAACATTCATGTTGTTTTGTCTTGACAAGCAGGGCAGAGTGATGGCAGGTAGTGGCTTTGTGTTTCCTTGTCTTCTTTCCATATATTCCCGAGGGGCATGTGGGGATAGACCTCTACTTGGAAAGCTTTAGTGCCTCTCAGCTGGGGAGAGAACAGGGGCATGGCTGGGCATGGCTGGAGCCTGGCAGCCACCTATCACCTCAAGCTGCCCAGCATGCTGGGGACCCCAGACCCCTGTGTTGATGTCATCTCTCCGGCATGCCTCTCTCCTCCTCCTTCCACTGGGCTGGTGGAGTCTAGATGCCTAAAGCTACCCACATCTCCACCGTCGAACTTGTCTGCTGTCTTCCTTCCCCACTTCCCCTACCCCTACCAGCCCGGCCCACCAGCGGGGTTCAGTTCAGTTCAGCAAACCATATTGAGTGTTCACCATGGGCTAGGCACTGAACCAGAGCAGGAATGTAGGGGATACGTTCACTGCCATTGGGGGTCTCACAGCATAATAAATGTCTAGTATCAGAGGAGGTCAATGGCTGTGAAAATCCCTATAGAATTTGGAAACCAGCAACGAGGTGTGGACTCCAGGTTGAGGTAGACCTGTAGTCAACAACCACGGTAACTTTGTAGAATCCACACGGTGGGGAGAAGGCAGAGCGTTTTCAGGAGAATACTCGTCAACCAACAAGGACTTACTTCTCTGTAGTATCTCCTAAGCCTTCAGATAAATCTAGAGTACCCTCCCCCAACACACACACCCACCCCCCGCTACTACTATTACAAAAGTTCTACTTTAAACACCAAACATAGAAAGTGGGGTCGTTAACATTTTATGGAAACCCTAAAGCATTCTAGGTGTTTCGCACACATGCTTTTATTTAATATGTGCAACAGCCCTGTGAAGGAGACGTCGTGCTTAGGTGAGGAGACTTGCCCACAGCCACGCAACACAAGTTCCCTGCGTTACTTCGAACCCCATTGAGCCTCCTGTATTCTGCCACCTGCCTCCAAAAACACTTTTTCTTTCCGCACTCGTTTCTTTCCCAAGTCATTGTTTGTGTTCTGATGAGCCAGCAGCAGCTGCAAAGAGCTGGTCTATAACCTGTGCCTTTCCTCCCCCGGCTACGAGGACAGTCCTGGCACCCGGCTGGCTGCTCCCCCGCTGCGCAGCGCCCGGGCCTGGACATTTAGACTCGCCTCACAAGCTGATCTTTGACAGACGCTCTTGCCCGCCTGACAGAGGCCCTGTGCCCGCTGGCTGCCAAGTCCAGGCCTCCTGGCAAGGTTTCTGACAGTCTGCCCGAGACCAGCCTGGGCTTCTGTGGGCACGGCAACTGTCCTCACCCAGCGGGGGCTCGTCTGAGCCTTTGCTCCTGCCGAAGCCACTGGTTCGAGAGCTGACTGGCTCGGTAGAGGCATTTGTGCAGAGAACCGCCCAGAGACTAGCAGAAGAGGTGCCAAGGTCTGGAGCCTGGACTCTGGGGCTGTTGGGGGTGAGCAGGCCAGAACTTCCCACCGGTGGGTTACAGTGGGTCCGCAGAATGACACCCTCAGATCAGGTGGGGTGGGGGCAGCCAGAGCCCCAGAGAGTCACCTCCAGATATGGGTCCATACCCGTTTATTCCGGGTGCCCAAGAAATCTTGTCATTTTCTAGTGTGTCAGGACATAACCAAGTTAGAGAAGCTCCGTGGAGCTTCCTGGCCCCCTGAGACATGGCGTTGGTCTGATTGCTCTTCTGCGTGTTACTGCATGAGTGTCATTTTGTGGCCACGTAGGCTGGAAGAATGAGAGACAAGGCACCCCTCTGGGGGCAGGTGGGGAGTGCCGCGAGGGCTCCAGCGCTGGGTGCCAGAGGCGTGGTGGCGTGCATGCCTGCGCGGTCAGAGGAGTGGGCGGCCGTGGACCTGCAGGCAGTACCACTGCCTCATTCTCTTCTGTCCCCAGAGACCAGGAGGCCGAAGCCCTTGGTCACCTGCAACCTTGGCCGGCATGTCAGCTAAGACACCCTCAGCTTTTGTCGACCGGTTCTGCCATGGCCACTGCGGTGGCCTGCTGCATCCTCGCTCCTCGGAAACCCATTCTGACTCAGGCGAACCCTCGCCACTTCCCTTTCGGTCGGCAGCTGCAGGAGTAAATGTCTTCAGCAAAGTGTGAGCTGCGTACCCCTCGGCCTCCTCTGGTCTGGCTGTTTTATAGGCTTGGCGTTCGGGCTACTGAGACATGGTCCAGCTGTTTGAATTTTTTTTCTTCTTCCTGATAATTTAAGTAGATTTGGCTTTTCCCTATTTGCTCTTTTCCCCTGACATTCCTACAATTACATGGTCTTTACCTTAGCCCTGTTTTTTAATGCAACGGGTTCTTCCTTTTGTGGAGTAACACGTTCCTTGAAATGCCCAGGGTCCATTAATACATTTGTTCAGCGAGGCTCTGCTCAGCTGTTCCTCTTGGGTGCCGCGCCTGGATTAGAAGGAACGCTGTGCCTGTGCCATTTCCGGGTTCCTTTTCAATAAATCACTTATTGCTCTTATCTGAGCTTGTTTCCTGAGCAATTATTGATTGTGGTGAGCCTCCCACAGCTGCCAGAGCAGCTTCAGTCTGTAACAACATGGGGCAAAGAAGAGCCTTGGATTTTGCTTTTGTGAGGCCACTGACCTCCCTGCTGGGGTGGAGAAGGGGTTAGTGGAAAGCACATGATTGAATAGCACACATGGAACTTTGTGAGCATGTAGGATATTCCTGATTTAGAGATTTATACTCACGTCTGGCCTTAAAATTCAGTCTGAGGGATTATAAAGAGGAAACACAGCTAGAACTTTATATTCCCACAGCGGGTCTCTAACTTTAAAATTCTAAGCAGTTATAACACACTTGGTTCAGAACCAAGGCAGTGAATTGAAAGCACAGAGAGAAAACCTGCCATAAGCCCAACCCTAAATAGCGGATCCCATTGTAACAGTGTTGGCTTGTCAAACAACGGCTCCTCACCCGACCTCAGAAAACATAAACTCAGAATGAAGTCTTCCCCAAAAAGGAGAAAAATAATTCACTTATTGTCTGCGCAATTTTAGGATAATTGAGCTGACGTGCATTCGAATTATAATGAATAAATACTTTATTTGTTATTTACCTACTTTCTAATTTTAACATGTAGCACTAGTGATAATTACTGCATTCTATATTTATAGAAAACTGACTCTTTCTTAAGAATCCAATAGGGCAATTATCTCTATATTAGAATGTGCTGTTTTTCTATAAATGTTTAAAATTCAATAATTATCGCTAGAACTAGCTATGGTATGTAGAATACAGACACACCACAGCAAGGAGGTCATTTATTCATTAGTAATCAAAACAAACACTAATTCCTTTTCCTCTATGGTGGATGAGCTCAGCTTTGCATTTGTAAGAACTTTACTTGAGCCAGTTAAGACTCTGTCATTGTATGGTTTTTGTTTATCAAGAGTCAGTAAGAGCTGTCTCAAGGGAAAAAAGAAGAAGAAATATATCTCATAATAGAAATAATAATTCACACTTATGGAATGATACTATGTGCCAGGTATTATGTGGTTTCAAAAATTGTCCTCCTCACTCCCTCAACAACTTTACCAAAGAGGCACTGTTCTTCCCACGTGTTAGACAGAAGTAAATTGAGCATTTAGGGAAGTTAGTTGTGTGCCTGAGGTCGGAGTGAGAGCCAAGAACAAAAGCAGGTTCCATAGCTTTGTTCCTGCCACCCAGAACCCAGAGGAGACCCAGGTCATCCCAGCACCAGGCTGGCGGCTTGCTGCCCCTCCTGCAGCACTGGGTCTGGAGCACAGAGTACTCAAGGTTCTTAGAGAAGTGAGCCCCTCAGAGCTGCTTGCTTCCGCGCTCCCAGAGAATGCAGAGAAACTGCATGCCGGGAGACTTTTGTTATCTGTTTTTAAGTAAGCAAATGCTATAAGAGTAGACTTCCTTTTTCTTAAGGCTTTACAGCCAAAAGAATGGATTAACGGGTCTAGGTGCTTCCATGTCAGTGATTAAACCTCTAAATTTAGGGTGCAGTTGCAGGAGGGTGACCCAAAGTAACCCAGTCCTTTTTTTTCTTTGTCTCATCACTTTGTAGATTCTGAATAAGAAGCTTTGAGTTAAGGGTCCTATTCACTTATTCACATGTGAGACCTCTTTGCTCGAAATTCATCATATATGTAAACCTCAATACCTCAATTATCTATGCTCCCGGGTCCTAATGGCAAAAGGTTAATGTTAGTCAAGATGGTTATGAAGATATTAAGCTCTAAATAAGCAAGGGAATTCATTCTTCATTTATTCTTTGGGCAGAATTCCCACTCCCTGCAGTGGAAGTCAGGCGGGAAGAATCTCAAGGTAATATTTTGGCCCAGAATATTTATAACTTTTTAACCAAAAATATCATCTTGGCAGCGTGAAAGTGTGATAAGACAGCAAGTGAGGGACTACCTGAGGAGTGGCAAGCTAGGAGGGTCAGAGGTTCCACCAGCTCATCTGCTTCATACGCAGGTGGTGAGAGGTGCTCTGGACTGATGTACATGTTTTTAATGATTTGAAGTGAATCCCAAAGCAATGTTAATACCTCCAGTCACAAAGGAAAACAAGACTGTGGATGCCTTCATCGTCATGCGACCCGGGTATCTGAAGGCACAGTCCTTGAATCAGGTTATTTTCAGCTCAAACGAGTTGCTGAATTATTTTCACTAAATTTATACCATGTCCCTAAAGTCTTGCCGTTATTACAAAGAGAGGCAAGTTCTATTTCTGTGATGGAATTCAGTTTCTGAGTCTGAACTGGGGAAAACAGGACTGACACAGAGTGAGCTGCGGCTAATGAAATGGAGACATGGGCTTGATTTTCTCAATCTGCTCAGTGTGTTCTACAGTGTGGTCCCACCCGGACTGGGAACTGCAGCCGAGACCCTCCGGTGAGAGCCCAGCCTCCCTGTCAGGGCAGCAGTGAGCAGACTCCCACAGGCCTCTTCCCTTAGACGGAGCCGTGTTGTTGGGCAAGTGAATGGGAAATGGAGAGACAGCGCCTAGCCCAGAACTGGGGCGCTGCCCAGGTTGATGGAAACGCACTGCCTGAGCCTACGTCTCAGTGGAACCAACATGGCTGCTCCCTCCAACAACAGCACCTTAACTTCCAGCATGGGGCGATGTGGACAGATGGAAAAAGCCTAATTACTAACTGTTACCTTGGATCTGGAGTCCACAGGTTGTAATCTAGTCATCAAGTCATCGCTAGCATTTGCGAAGTGTCTCCCACGTGCCAGACGCCGTGCAGAGCGCTGGAAATGCAGGCTGGACTCACCCTGCTAGCGGGGAGGTGCACAGAGTCAGCACTCTGTTCACTGGACATCACCTGTTGTGGGGTGGGTCAGAGGTCATCAAAATGCTGTCATGGAGTCTGAATAAATTCTGAAAGGAGTTCTGTCTGCCTAAACCAGAAATGGTTAGCCCGGAGAGCGTGCTTCTTCCCCTCCCCCGACCCCCAGTCCTTCCCATATCAACGTCAGCCGTATCCGCAAAGCAGTGTTGGTGAGTGCGGACTGCGCACGCAGCACTGTCATAAATGCCCCAGAGTTCCAAAGCAGGGAGAGGAATGGTCTTTAGGCTTCGTTTTCTTATGATCACAACAGAAAGAATAGGTTAAATTGTAGCAAACGGTTTACTTAATAGGCAGAGTCTATTATATCTGGTCATCGGGATAAATGGTTCTTATGTAAACTGAGTGTGAAGATTCTCTAATCCTGAAAAATTCCTTAACCCTCTCATATTTACCACTGACAATAGATCTGTCATCTCTCAATATCAGTGCTGGGGTAGTGACGGGCTAGATTCACAAATAGTCTCTTGACTGTAAATGAATGTTTTGAAGGCTTGGTCTGATTCTTTTAGAAGTTCATTGCTAATGTTGAGTGCGATGAAAGAAGGGTTAGCCGTAGCTGGTGCCATTCCTGTTCAGTGCACACTGGCTCCTGTTCGTTTACTCATCCATCCATCCATCCATCCAGCGCATCAACAGCTGTGTCTGGAGAACTCTCTGTGTGCTAGGCACTTTGCACGGTTCTAGAGCCCCTACCCCCTTGGAACTTGCAGGCCAACAACCACATGGAATATTCAGACAAGGACCTCGTGGCTCTGTAACAAAGTCGTTTGGTTCTGGGTCAGAGTTCTATCTGGAGAAGGAGGATGGAAGGGAAGGGAAGTGTACTAGAGACACCTGCTTGAGAAGAGCAGGCTCTGGAGCAGGAGAAAGGAGGCAGTTCCGAACCCTCGGGGAGGGGCTTGCTGGCTGCTCGAAAGCCCGGTACTGCAGGGGCTTAGAGTGGGGGGTGGAAACACGCTTGCTCTGCCATGCGGCTAACCAGCATGCCACCGCCTCTCCACACACACTCGGATGTGCACACACACCCACGGCTGCAGGGAGAGAGTGGGGGGCGTGGGCAGCTAAGACGACCTCCAGAGCAGCCATCACACCCTCAAGGTCGTAGCCAGGACCGCAGCCGAAGGTGGGACCGTTCTCTGTTGCTCGGCCTCCCTGATTAATGTGGCGTTTCGGACCCGGCAGCCCATGAGGTCTTCATCTCTCTGTTACTCCTCCAAACAGATGTCCATTTTATGAGCTATTCCTGAGCCTTTCCTTGGGAAGCAATTTCTCCTCTTCAACATGAATGCCTCTGGCTTCAGCCGGCCTCCAGAATGCCAGCAGTGCCCAGGTGTAGAGCCTGAGCACAGAGAGGATCTCGGGATTTATCATTTCTCCTCGTGCTTCCAAACTCCTATTTATGGGATGTTTGCAAGCTACTTAACCTAATGAGAGAAAACATGTTCCAGCTTGGAAATGTGTGCAAATCAGAGATTCTGGAGGGACTCAGAGGGACTTGGGGGTACACAAAATATTTTTAAAGTGCTGTCCAGAAAGGCAGCCTCCCAGGAGGTCCCCGTGGGCCTGCCCACAGCTGATACGTGGTAATCGAGGCAGCATGGAGCCGCAGGAAGTTTCAGCAACGTAACGAGGAACTTACTGCCGTTTTCCGCTGTGGCTACATGTTCCTGGAACCCTCGCTTGCTGGAGAGGCATGACTAGAAGATTTATTTTGTATTGTCAGACTGTCAAGGCACTCCAGACCAACAACTTTCCAGCAATAACTTGCCACGTGTGCAGAAGTTGTTCATTACGTGCTTTTAGGCTAGTGTGAGCGAGGGGCTGACAGCTCTCCCCTCCCCATCATCCTGCACTCTGCACCCCAGTGCCCTGTGTGGTCGGTGACTCCACACGCTGCCCTTCCCACACCAAACGGGGCCATTGTTAAGAATGATAGAAGTCTATTCCTAGCCACGACACAAGCTGCAGCTAGTGACATGTCATCACGGAAAGAGGACTTTTTCACACCTAGACCCCCAGAGCCCCAGTGAATTCTGAATTCTTTGCCAAAATTCAGACCATCTCAAGTTAGCTGGGTATGAGAAAGGATTCTAGGGGTGGTGGGGCAGGGAAGGATGGCTCTGCAGAAGATGGGAGGCAGTGTCAGGAGGGCTTTTCTCTGTTCCACCCTAACTGGCCACTGAGGTCTTGGAGAGAGCACAGATACTCCCCAGAGGCAGGGATCATGGCTAAGCCACTTATAGGGCAGGATCCTGCAGCTTTGTCCTCAACCTCTAAGCAGCTGGTGACCTCTGGTGAGTCCTCTAACCTCTCCAGTTAGCATAGAGGGATTGAATTAATTAATTAGTGAATAAACAAATCTCTAGGGTTGCTGGTAGATGACGTGTCTAAAGACAAAGGAACGAGGTCATTTAATTTTTACTTGTATTTGCATATTACTTATAACCCTTGTTATTCTACCTGGCACTGAAATTGTTTAAGTACCCTCTTGATGGGTTATGAGACCCTTTGGGGGCACGATCATTGTCTGCCTGTTTCCTGTGTCACCCAGCATACGTTGCACTTAGTATGCATCTAAATAAGTTGTTACTGGATTGACTGAGTCCTACCAGATAACAGACAGGCCTATGACTTCATAATGCCCTTTCTGGAGCATGGAGGGTATTCCATTTTCTCTTTCGACTCCTGCCCAATTTCATTGGCTCCCAGGGCATATGAATCAGGGCTTGTTTTCAAGATTGGGTGACCATGCCCTGCTCTGCCATCCCTTAACGAAGGTTCTGCTGAAGCCAAAGGCTCCATATTGCGAGACTGTTATTGTAGGGTTGCTCTGACTGCCGAATGGCTGGCCATGCGTTCGCGTTACTATTAGAGGCCTGTACACAAGGGCTGGCTCCTTGCCTGTTTTTTCCTAAGGCAGAGAAAACAGAATAGTTGCACTTGTTTTAGCGGGGAAAAAAACAAACAAGAGATTTTGCAAACATTTATGAATAAAGCAGAATTGGTCCATTTTGGAACCTCCCGACCTTGACAGTGGCCTTCTAATGCTGTATAAACATTTGTTGGGGTATTTAATAAGCTGCCAGCTGACAAATTGCAGAACTTTATGCAAGAGCCCTTTATCTTTTCTAGAAGCACTGAGATGGCAAAATATATTCTCAGTCTCAACAATTTGCTCTGTATTTGCATGTGGAAATTGGAAAGCACGTTGTTTTTCTTCCTTTGCATGACAAAACTCAGACCCTAGAATACAATTCAGCATTTAACTTGAACTAGCTAGAAAGTGCAGAAAAGGGCCTCAGCCTGTTTGGCTCCCTTTTGCTGCTGATGTGTCTGTCGTTACAATTAAAATTGATGTATAAGGCTAAGGGCATAAACACCTCCTTGAGCAGCACCGCGATGAGCCGTGGGCCTGCCGCCTCAGGAGGTCACCGGGAAACAAACAGGCCCCGGGAAAAGCTGCCTTTATCTTGAGGCCTTAATAACTGTGTTACCTCTTTGCAGAGCACCCCTCAGCATTGGGGCAGAGGGGGAGGAGGTGGCTCTGGCGCGAGGACGAAATTGCCCGAGTGACCCTCAGAAGCTGTCCCCATCACAGCTTGCCAAAAGCAGGTCACAGAGCCTCCTGAAAAAGAACTGAAGTCATTTAATTTTAAAATAAATATTATCATTTGCCAGTGACTCCCTTGCAGGGACCTCTTACTACACGGACGCTCTTTCCTTCGTGCTCCTCACGGGGCCTCAGGAGGGGCGCCGTGCTCCAAACCGCGCGCAATGTGCTTCATCCCCAGGTCAGCGATGGGCACCCAGCCTCTGGCCCGGGGCGCGTCCACCTTCTGCAGCGAGCCCTGTCTGCTCTCCTTCCTCCTAAACCACGCCCGTCCCGACGTTCACTCGTGCCTCACTTATGCAGCGCCAGCCATGCGCCAAACACGTGCCGGGCACCAAGGGGTACAGCCAGCAAGGCTGCAGTCCGTGTCCTCAGGGCCTAACGCGGGAGCGGCAAATAGAGAGGCATTCACAGCACTGTGCTGCTGTCTTTGAGGTCACACTTTGGAAACAAATTCGTCCACATTCTGTGTCGTTGGGCGTGTTGGTCACACTACCTAGCTCGAGTTTCCTTTCGTCATATCCTCATAGAGCTGTGATGACCATTATTTGAGACAGTATCTGCAGAGCGCCCGGCACTGGGTCAACAGCCGTAGCTGCACCAATAAAGAACCGTGGGCGCCCACGACAGGGCTCTCGGCCCTTTTGTGACACCGCAGAGTGGACGTGCGGAATAATCTCAAAAGCCCCCTAGAAGTGGGTTAAAGGACCATTTTGCGAATGGTCCAGGTGAAGGGGGACAGGAAAAGACGTTCCAGGCAGCAGTGACAGCTTCAAGGACTGGAGACAGGAAGGAGCACAGCACAGTTGGGAACCCGCACGGGGCCCCGTGCGCCTGTGAACGGGCGACACCTGCGTCCCTAGCAGGGTGCTCATGTCACTGGGGGATCCAAGAGCACTTTTTATGTTTTTATATTAAAACACATTTTTAAATTTTAATAGTTACACATGTATTTGAGTGGTTAAACATGGAGCTAACGAAGAGGTCTTAACCCCTAGAAGCCGAAGCACAGATTAGAACATCTGTGTGCGGCAGAGTCCTGTCACCAGGAGGTTCTTTCTCCTAACGTCTTTCCTGCCACACGGAAATGCGCCCATAATTGACCTTAGCAACCTGGCATCTCTCCGTGCTACATTCTAAAATTCCAGCGTGAAAAGTTCCTTTGTCAGATAAGACAGGATTTTATCAGTGGGCGTCAGTGTGGTCAGAAGAAATAAAACCCTGGCGGGGGTGAGCCTGGCGCAGTCCGCACGTCCGGCTCCCGAGACCGCTTCCTACTCCCAAACACGCCCGGAGATGAGGAGGCCCTTACCTCTCGGGGCCTCCGTTTCACTCCCGCTGCAGAAACCACGTGGTTAACATCTGCTCCTTACTGATGATGCTCTTGCTATTCCTAACTGGTAGGTGAGGAGTCAGAGACGGCCGGCACGCGGCACAACCGGGGGTGCGGCTGAGGGCGTGTCCCCGAAACGCCTGTGCAGAGTAACTAGGATGGTAGCCGCTGCGTCTGGCTGAATAAAAGACTTTTATAATCACAGAGACTCTTCGAGCTCCCGGTGACGGAATTACAGGATCTTAAGACTGGACAGGACTGATTCTCCCGCCAAGCCACCTAGTTGACAGGTAGAGGTCTGTAGAAACACGTGACTGCTAGCCCAGCCCAGGGTTGCTCGAGGGCAGTGCTGGCCACGGTGGCATTGGAGGGCAGTGCGTTCCTTCTGTTACCGTCACCGTTAGTACTCGTATTTCCGTGAGCACGTGAGGGAGAAGATTTTTCATGTCTTTATTATCTCCACGAGGCTCATCAAGGCTGAAAATACCAAGACAATAGCTTTCCCTGAAGATCTTGGCTGGGCTTTCCTCTTATGCATTCCCCAGCCTCTCTTTTTGTCTTTTTGCAGCTCGAACTCAAATTGGGATTCAAGGTCTGGATGTTTATACAACTGCCAGGCTGGCGACCATTCAGGCATTTAATTTGGCATGCGACAGGTTTGGTGTGCCTTTTTTTTGTTATTTCAGGAAATGAGGGGTGTACAAACATTTTGGTTACATGCTATGACTTTGCCACATCCCAACCATGCTTTGAGATGCGCCCTTCCCCCCACAACTCTCACCGCGCCCATCAGTTGTGACTTTACCCACCCCCAGCCTTCCCCCAAAGAATATTGCTTGTGCATTTTTAAAATTTGTTGCTGTCGTTGAAGGGAGGAGTTTGGGGCACAGGCACATTCAGACGACAGTCAGGAGCAGGCGGCACCAGCGAGGTGGAAGGGACAGCGTGTCCCCTTCCCGGGGCACCACCCACCCACGGGGGTGGGGAGGGCGGGGGTGCGGGCTGGGATGGAGAAGCCGAGGTGGAAAACTGGGAAGACAGAGGATGCCAGTCACTCCTCCTCCCTCTCTTCTTTCAGGCACGTGCACAGCGACTCAATCCGTGGTATCTGTTATATGCTTTATACTGTAGAGATGGGCAGTCACCCTGAAAATGAATGCTCTTCAGGTGACCAGAGGGCAGAGTGGGGAAGCATCACTCAATTTTTTCATTAATTAACGGATGGCAACTTAGTGCCAGTCTGCAATCAGCTCAAGGCTCCTTTTCTTCCCAGACCTGGCTGAGCACTGGAGTCAGAGCAAAACCAGATGAGAGGGGTGAGGCTGGCGGGGGACACTGTCCAAACGGGTGCTCTAGGACCTTTGGGGAGCACGAGAGCACTTAACACTCACATGGTTAGAGTCCCTCCACCCAGCGTGACTCTCGGCAGGCTCATCTCCTCCCCAGACTGCCCATGAGCAGTAGCCCTTCTCCCAACCGTCAGTGCGAGGCCGAATTTTATAAACAAGTCCTTTACGGTTTTTAGAACACTTGCCATCACTGCAAGGTTTGTATTGATTATTATGGAATTAACATGAATACAAAGATGCCATTTTAATACGTTAATGCATAAATACATACGTGCACACATGGATAATACATACATGCACACATGGGTAACTCTGTCGTTACAGGTTACAGCCCACCTAGTAAAACTCAGACCTCACCAACTGCAATTCCTAAAGATAAACTAACCGTTTTGAATCGTAAGCCCCTTGTAACTCCTCCCATAACCAAACATCGTCCAACCTCCTCTGCCCTTGGATCTCAACCCCTGGCCAAGAAACGTGGACAGGTCACCAGAATGTGACGCTTACCCTTGTCTGGACGGGCAACGCCTTAGAAAACCTAATTAAATCTCGAACGCCACACCCAGCATGGCGTACCCACTCGGGATCTGGGCATTCTCAGATTGCGATCTGTCTGTGAATTTCAGTTTCTTTCAGCCTACACACGCTCGTGAATTTTTAAATGAAAAGAAGTGATAAGTTAAAGCAGGGAGGTATATTCCATAGTTTCTTTGTCCTTCAGTGAAATGCTTTTGTCAAGAGATGTTTCCCTGTGTACTTACTACCTCCTCTTCCTCCCCAGCCAGAAACCAGCGTCAGAAACATTTCCCAGGGGGAGGGTCACAGAGGACTCAGCTTCGCTCCCTCTGACATCTCCCCGTAGGCCCCTGAGGGGACCGATGTCCTTTACTTCCCACAAGCAAGAGGGGCTTCCACCTGTGGCAGGGCATCTCTCAGTTCGTAGACACTTCCCTTCCCCCTCATGTAATCAGGGAAGAAAATCGCCACTTATTTGCACGAAGTAGATTGGCTCGTGCTTCAGAGTAGGCTGCTCCACTCTCCTCCGCCAGGAAAGGTCATCTTCGGACTTCGGCACTCGGCAGAACCCAGAGCTTCTCGACAGCGAGTTGAGAAATCACACGCTCCTAAACTGTGATTTCCTTCACAGATTAAGACCTCAGTGGTCACGGGTTTTTGGTTTCAGCAGGTGTATTTCCTAGTGTGTTGCTGGCTATTGACTGGGATGTAAATTGTACCTCAAGTGCCCTTGTTGAAATACAGCCAGAGTGACTGAAACACACATGCACACACACACGTGCATACATACAAGCAAGTGTGTGTACTCACATACTTACAAACATAGACACACACAAAAGCACAAAGGCCACTTGTCCTCCCTCTTGGGTTTAAATAACTCTTCAAGGTACCCCTCAGCTATGTCCTGTTGCAAAGGGCCCTGTTCCAATTTGATGCTATTACTCATTGCCTTGGCAACAGAGAGACACTGTGACATCTGAGGTCCCTATGGAGCTCTTACCCTTGAGTGTATCTAGTTGACAGCTGAAACTAGTTGAACATAAAACAAGCAGGTTAGGCAAGAGGTAAAAACAAGCAGGTTAGGCAAGAGGTAAAAGCCACGTGTGCTCTGAGTGTGGGCGTGGGGAGAAGGCTAGCACAGGTGACAGCCAGCACGGGCCCAGGGGGTAGGTTGAAAGTGGCTGGATCATCCTGGGAAGGAAGGCCTCCTTTCATAAAAGGTTATCTGCTCCAGCTAATCTCGGTCTGGTGATTTAATAATTTATAGGAGAATTCCATAGTAGCCCAATACTTTGTTATATTTTATAAATCCAACCAACAGTTAGTGGGATTTATAATATATATTAACTCCTAGTCCTTTAGGAGAAGGTAAGATTTGCCTAACTTCAATCTTCTGTTCACACTCATGGGGCTAGGCACCTCTCCAAGACAAAGTCAAGGGTTTTCATACCCCTAAGCTTTTGCACAAGCTGTTCCCTCTGTGTATAATGCTGTTCCTTCAGTTCTGTGCTTGGTGATCTCTGATTCTCGCTTTCAGGGACCAACTCGATTATGTTCACCTCTGCAAAGCTTTTACACGTTCCTCTAAACGGAGTGGACGTATCACACTGCCTTACGAGGTCCCACTGCAGGAGCTCGCCCTGCCAGAGCATGAGTCCCACCAAGTCACTGAGGCTTGGACCCTGGGAGAGCCAGGTGTGCCCCCCAGTCTCTCCTCAGCTCCCCCCGGCACCTGGAGTCTTGAGTGGGCGGGCACTTGGTTTTCACGTGCTCGGTGTTTCTGAGTCAATGAGTAGAGGGAGCAGTCGGGCAACTCTGCGGCACCCGCTGAGGGAGTTCCCAGGAAAGGCAGCTCCTTTGTACAGTAAGTTCTCATTTAACGTCTCGATGGGATCTTGGAAACCGTGACGTCGAGCAAAACGCTGTGTAACAAAACCAGTTTTCCCACAGGCAAATTGACACAAACAAGAGCTAAGTTCCTACGGCAGAAGCACCTTATGTAAGTCCTTATGTGCGTTCCTCTGGGGTGGTCCCCATTGCAGTCTTCATTTTACAGACGAAGAAACGGAGGCACAGCCTAATTAAAGTTATAGAGCCACTGAGAACTTGAACCCAACTTTGGACCCCAAACCCATGCCCTTTCCTAGCGTTTCACCTCCTCAATCAAAAAGCGTCTCTTAGGCCAACACTACTCCATACGGTTTCTCTGAAGATCCCCCATGATAAGCTACAATAAGTGTCCGCTCATCAGAACCATAGAAACCAAAAGAACCTGTGAGAACCTGGGAGGGCAGGCCACCGTGGGCTATTCAGAGGCTTTACGTGTTGTCAGAAAACTTTATATGAAGTTCCCCTATACTCCTCTTGGGCCTCAGGGTACATGCACTTATAAATAATACTAATCCATGAAGTCAGCATAAGGAAACCCCACAAGGCTCTGCTTTCCCCCAATGATGATCTTTTCAATTCTCTTAATGAAGAATTCATTAAATGGCAAATTCATTCCAAAACATGTTTTCCTAATTCTTTGATCACCTATGTTTTTCTGGAGCCCAGAGCATCCACCTCTGCCCCCCACTAGGCCCCCGAGCCCTGGGCAAGCCTCCTAAGAGGTGTCCTGACCATCCACCAGCAGGTTCGGAATCCCAGCATGCAGTGGGCTAAGGCCCTGGCAAAGGAGAGGGCGGGGACAGAAAAGGAAGAATTGTTATGTTCTAAGAGACAGAGGAGCTGCCTGCCTGGGCTCTCAGAAGCGGCCCCCTGGGGTGTCTCCAGGCCACCCTTGGGAGCTCATGAATTAGGGAAGCAGAAGGGGCTGCACAGGGGCCCGCCCAGGGTCCCCAAGCACGGAAGCGTCCTTCCTCTCCCCCTGGCCATGGTGGGTGCAGTGAGCCATCACCTGCACAGTCATCAGATTCTCACGGCGGGGAGTAGAAATCCACCGGACCCAAAATACCAGCCTCCTCCTCCTTTCCAGGCACACATGGGAGTTGGAAAAACAAAAACAGCCCCGTGCGTCACTCCGCGGCGTCCGCAGGCCCTCAGCATCGGCGTGTACGTGCAGATGAATTGTTTTGAGCGAGTCAGAACGCAATTATTTCATGTTTCTTCCCATCCCGAATTGTTGATGTTTAGAAGTAAATTGCTCCCGGTGCTTCTGATTTACAAGGACGAAATAGGAATGCAGAAAACAGGTTCAGTGGAGCGATTTGAATTTCCGTCCCAGTTACAGTTCTTCTCAACCATGTGATTCTGCGCTTCCCTCACATACGTCAGCCCGATGCCGACCGTGCTCGGATGCCGAGACTCGCACTGCCAGAGCCCGTCCAGACCCGCCACAGCCCCAGCCGTCGCAGGCCCCTGGGCAGATTGGGACTAGGCTCCGCGGGAAGCCTCTAAGAAGACCAGGGCGCCCTCAGAGCTGCTTCTGGGCATCCGCAGGAAGAGGAGGGTGTGGCTGGCTTAGCCTGACAGGTGACAGGTGAATGGGGGTTCTGCAAGCAGGCGTCGAAGGGCACCCAACACTGCCCAGCAGGTTCTTCCGGCCAATAGAGCCAACCGTCAACTCCACCAGTATTGGGCGCTTCTCTGTGCCAGGTCTTGTGCTAAGAACCCGCCACTTGGGGTACTCACCCAGCTCTGTGAAATATGGTTGTTAGTGGTACATTTTGTAGATGGGAAACTGAGTCTCAGAGGTGTCAGTAAGTGGCAGAGACAGAGTCTAAACTCAAGTGGGTCCAGTATTCAGAGCCTGGGCTCATATTCCCTGCACAACAACGCAGCCCCCAAATCCAGCTCCTCAGCCCCAGAGTCCTGGCTTGCTAATACCAGGTGGTCCTGAATGTGGCTCCGGGGAGTCCAAATGGTGCTTTTCCCTTCCCTCCCCCAGCAGTGTGCAGAGACTCTACAGAGATTAGCCTTTCCGGCCCCAGCCCTGGTACGACCCTCACCCCAGAAACGCCGTCTTTGGTATCTTCCCCACTTCGCGCTCTGTGCCAGCTCACATGCGCCATCGGGCAGGCCTTTCTCTGAGTCCCAGGGCTCTGCCGACAACCCCAGAGACTCGTGTCCTCTGTGGTGAGCTCTGCCCGGAACACTGGCATTTTACAAAAGGAGGGGAAGGGCATCAGGGTCGGGACACAGGAGGGAACCGGTGCCAAGCGTCTAGTGCCCTGTTTCCCAGAGGGTGCCTGCTAGCACAAGGAAGGGGGGATCGCCAGCGTCAGCAGCAGAGACACTGGGGGCTTTTCCGATCGCACCACTTACGCAACCTGCTCTGTTAAGGTGAAGGCCAGCGACCCACAGCTGTGAAACCCCAGCCTCGGCGTCCTCCATCGGCTCTCTGTGGGCTCGCGGTCTCCCCTCTCCATGCAGCGATGCCCGACGTGGCAGGACAGGGCCAGCAGGATGGGATCCTTCCATCCGAGACAATGGCAGCCCTGATGCCCAGGTCAGCCCAGTCTGCAGCCAGGAAGGCAGGGAACTGACACGGGTTGAGCCCCTCCCTTCTCATCCCGTTAGCCAAGGCTCTGGGTGTTTGTTCAGCGTCTCAACATATAATCAGTCTGGTCTTATTTGTGTCTTGCCTTTTTCCCTTCCACCTCCCCTCCCCCGCCCTCATTACCTCTAGAGACTGAAGAGAATGTTCAGGATTCCAACTTTATTGCATTAGCAAAAATAAAACCTCTGGCCCCCTGTGGATAGAAAAGTGTCCCGGTGAAAGGTTAGTCTAAGTAGCAAGTTCAAGGAAGACATGATGGCGGGTGGCTTGTTACTGGCCTTGTGAAGAGCAACCTACCCACACAAGGTAATAGTTCAGCATGAAAAACATGCTATCGTTTTTGATCCGTGCTCTTCCCGGTGCCTGCGCGAGCCCTGACCCGCAGTGGCAATGAGGCTGGCGGCACGAGGCCGGGTGGGCACGGGTGTCTGACGTGCCTCCCTCCCAAGAGTTGATTCTCTTGGGGTACGTAGCAGGGAAGAAGAGCTGGTGGTTCAAGATGCTCTGTAATTAATTCTTTGTGATTAATAGACTTCACTCCTTAGAGCAATTTTAGGTTTGCAGAAAATTGAACAGAAAGTGCGGATAATTTCCACATACTCCCTCACCCTCCCCACCCCGAGTTCCCCGTTACTGACATCGTGAATGAGTGTGGTATGTGTGTTACCATCGGTGAACCCGTATTGATACTTTCCTGTTAATCAGAGTCCCTAGTGGACATGAGGGTTCGGTCTTTGTGCTGTGCGTCCGTGGGTTTGGGCAAGTGTGTGATGACACGTGCTCGCCGTCACAGGACCATGCAGACAGTTTCAGTGCCCTGAAAACGCCCGTGCTCCACTGATCGTCCCTCTCCTCCGCCCAGCGCCTGGCAACCACTGACCTTTTTACAGTCGCTCTACTTTTGCCTTTTACGTAGTTGGAATCACACTGTATTTAGCTTTCAGACTGACTTCTGTCACTGAGCAATGTGCACGTGAGTTTTCTCCATGACTTTTTGTGGCTTGGTGACTCATTTCTTTTTATCACTGAATAATATTGCCCCGTGCGGATGTGCCGCAGCTGGTTTATCCATTCACCCGGTGCGGGCCATCTAGGGGGCTTCCGCTGTTTCAACAATTATGAAGAAAGCTGCTGTAAACGTTCATATGCAAGTTTTTAGGCGGACTTAGTTTCCATCTCCTTTGGATAAACACCAAGGAGCATGGTTGCCGGATCCTATGGTAAGACTAGCTTTAGCTTGGTAAGAAGCTGCCAACCCATCTTCCAAGTGGCTGCACCATTTTGCATTCTTTCCAGGAACGAATTAGCCTTCCTTTTGTTCCACCTCCTCACCAACATTTGGTTGTAATTAACTTTTCAGAAACACCCGGGTTAGAATATTTCTGTAATACAAGCCAATATTATTTGACATTTTCATACAGATTCTCTTATTTGACCTCTGTTACCACCCTGTAAGGAAGCTTTTAATTATCCCCATTTTATAGATGAGGAGACTGAGGCTCAGAGTGATTATATGAAAAACCCAAGGTTACACAGCAGGGACTGGGGTCTGATCTGCCCCCGAAGCCCGTGTCCCCTTGAGTCTGTCCCATGAGAGCAGCCTTCATAGATGTGCAGCAGGTAGTAGAGTCGGGGGGGCGGGGGCCCAGGCTGGCGTGCTCTGAACTACCCAGCAGACAGACTGAACATCTCCTAAAGGCATCTAAAATATCTTTGGGATAAAATTTGATATTTAATGCTTAAAAAAATTAATCCCAGCCATCGTGAGAAATATCAGGACTTTGTTGGACTTCCTTACCATTATTTTATGTCTTAGAATCATTTTTATTTTTAAATCACAAAGGAAAGTATAGTATTTTTAGTGCTTTGTGACCTTTAAATTTTGTTTTATGTTTAAAAATTTTTTTTTATTTCAGCATATCATGGGGGTGCACGTGTTTAGGCTACATATATTGCCCTTGCCCCACCCGAGTCAGAGCTTCGAGCGTGTCCATCCCCCAGACGCTGCGCACCGCGCCACTAGGTGTTTCAATCAATAGCTCTCGTCTCTTTCCATTCCAGTTATCTCTCAGCCTACCACCAGCATTGGAAATTCAGCCATTAGAAATGCATTCCTTTAGGCCTTTCTATAACTTTCCAGATTTTAAATAGGCACTTATTTTTAAAATCCAGGTACTGGGAGAGAGTGAAGAGAAGCAACATGTGTATTTGGATTGCAGATGTATTCATGGTGGAGCTCGGATATGCAGAGGAACTGGAATTATCCGTGTCTGCCTCTTCTCATCTGAGCGTCTCCTGAGCGTGTGTGGGCTTTTCCTCCACTCCAGGAAACTCGGTCCAGTGCAGTAATTTACACATTTCCCTTAGTGAATTCTCTGTCTTTTTGGGTGAAATAGTTTAGTCTCTCCGATTCTGACCTGCTCCCTCAACTGCTCCCTCTTAGGAAGGACGTACTTTGGCCTCGCACCGGTTCCTCTGCAGGAGTCACTCTTGGTGGCCAGTGCTGTCCCCCTGAGGCCAGCCATGGCGTGAGCCTTCTGCCGGAGCTCCCTGGTGACATTCGGTGCTGGTACCGACTGTTGTCTTTCTCCTTCTCTCTCTGGCTAACTCCCTGGACTCTTGACTCAGTGCTCGTGTCCGAGGGAACTAAGAACGGTTCGAAAGGGCAAGAGGGCGAGCCCGGCCACTCCCGCTCCCAGAGACTGCCGCACTGTGGTTTTCTCCTGGAGTCTAAAGGAGTTTCAAGCATCTTCTGCATGTTCTGGCCTGTTTTCTCCCTGAAAAAGGTCATTTTTTTGCCTTCTGCTTTGGAGCAATAAACCTTACAAGTCTTTATTGGAGGTGGATGGGAGTGGGGAGATAAAAAATGTTATCGGTTTATATATGTAAAATATTGAGTGCTTTGATGTTATTGTGTAACATTTGAGGATTACGCACGGCAGAGAGGTCAGCTCAACAGTGAGACGGCCGTCTGTGAACCCCCGACGGAAGAACTAGAACTCGCCCCCCAGCCCCGCATCTCCTCTATCCCCGTAAGAAGAAATCACTGTTCTTCATCTTCTTTTGCTCTTTCTTTGGTGGTTTCATCACATATGTATATTCCTAGATAATATATTTTAGTTTTGCTTGTTTAGAGCTTTATAAAACTGGATTCGGAATTTATATAGTATTTTTCAATTTGCTTTTCCCACTCAGTGTTGTGTCCTAAGATTTATCTGTGTTGTTGCTGGTAACCGTTGTTGATAGCATTGTGTGCACCTGCTGTAATTTGTGTGTCTGTTCTCCTACTAGTGGGCAGCCGGGTTGTGTCCAGTTTGGGGCTGTTACAAGCGATGCCGCTATAACTGCTTTGTCTATGTTTTCTGAGACGACAGGATTTATACCTGAAAAAATTGCTGGGCCATTAGGTGGGCAAAGATTCAGCTTCACCATCTAGGGGAGTCGAGGGGCTAGCACACGGCTTTGGCAGTAAACCACTGGGTTTCAGCTCAGGCCTGTCCCTCGCTAGCTGTGTGCCTCGGGGCAAGTTACTTAACTCCTCGTTTCCGTTTTCTCACCCAAGAAGTGAAGGTGTAACAGCACCTACCTGGCGGAGTTGTTTTGAGGGTTAGGTGGGTACAGCTTTGCCAGTACCACTCCTGATTTCGTCCCATGCTCACCGCGGCCCGCGAGGTGGTCGCATGTGCCCCCTTTGCAGATTGGAAAGCACTGAGGTCAACAGCTCACAGAGGTCCACTAGCTGGTGGGTGGCAGAGCAGGGACCCGACGCCTCCTGGGCCACCCGCCCTCGGAGATGGGTTCACGTGCACCGTGCCCCCTCCCATCCTGAGTCTCCACGGGCTCGATTCCCCTCCCAGCCAGCTCAGAGTGAGTCTCTCCCAAAGGGGAGGCTGGTGTTGGGAAGGTCGCGGGGACACCGAGGCTGTGAACGGTGGCGCGGAGACAGGAGGACCATACCGGAAGGATTCCACCTGTTCTCCTCTGAGAGCAGCCCGCCTCCCTCCCCCTCGGGCCCTCCTCTTCCCTCTAGACAGTTCCAAAAGCAAGAGCACGTGTGAACCGGTGCTGTCTGCTGCCACATCTCACACCCTGAGAGGACACCCCTGCAGCCCCCCAGCCAACCCTCCACCTGCTAAAAGGCTTCTACAAAGAAAGGAGGATTCGTAAACAAAGGAAGGCCAGGTCTGGCGGCTGTCTCCATCCCCGCCCTCCCCCACTGGGCTAGGACTCACTCACACCTGGCCTGGGCCCTGACCAGACCTGCCACTTGGGTGGCTGCAGCCCTGTCCCCGGCTGGGAAGCTGCGCACAGATGCCTTCGCCTGCGGGAGGCTTGTCTCCAGCCTCCTCCCATCAGCCACTCGTTCTCATAAGCGTCCAACAAATTCATCTATTTTGAAAGAAGGGCAAGAAAAGGCAATAGATCTGCATGATACGTACAATTTTCTGCAAATCCCATAAACGCCAGAAGTGGCCGGGCTTTTATTTCGCATAAGCTGAGGCCGAGATGCAGCTCCCGTGAGCAGCAGCCTGTGATCTGGCAGCTGCCTGGGCCAGGCCAGGGAGGATGAATTGGGGTTTTTATTATAACACCTGCCCTCCCTTCGGGATTTAATACCTCAGCTATTTCTGGTCTCATCAGGTCAACAAATACCAGCCAAATTGCCAGTACAGAGCCCAAAACGTATACTGTTTCCTCGATAAGAGGTTTCTTAAACACAGACCTTTCTCCGGAAGCAGACAGGCAGCGCTCAGGAGGCAATTTCTGATCTTTTGTCAGCAGAGATGGTTTTTCCCTCACCATCCTAATGGTAGAAAAAGACTCTTTCAGGTGCCACTCATTTTTTTCCTTCCAAATCTAAGAAGTGACTTCATTCTCATTTGCATTTTCTTTTGCAAATCCTCCACGCAATTTAGTCAGTATATTATTTTATTCATAATTTTTAAAAGAACACAGGCCATTTCTAAGCAGAGCACAATAGGCATTGTTCTTGTTTATGATGTTTCCATCCGTCATTTGCCCCCTGGGAGCAGGAGCAGGAGACGGCGGCAGAGCCGGGCCACGGCGGATGCGGGGCCCAGGCGGCAGAGGAGCCCCCACTGCGCCCACGTGAGGGGCCGCGCTGCAGAGCTGAGCTCCAGTCACTGCCGGGCCCAGCGAGGCCGGGATCAGGGTTGAAATCACTCTTTCTTCTGACTCGCTGGCGATTTGTGTTCATTCATTCATCCATACGCTGTTTAGGTTTACGTCAAGCTGGGTGTGACACATGCCAAAACAATAGAAAAAAAATAATTGATCGAATGGTTGGCTCATTTGTTTTACAGGCATTTTTTTAAATTAAGCATGAATTGAGCACTAACGATATGCTAGGAATTATGCTATTGACTCCTTACAATTACCTTGTGAGTCAAGTGTGGCTAGCTTCATTTTATAGAACCAGAAACTGAGTGTTGGAAACACTAATGGTTATGACCAATATCACCAAACTAATCAGGCGGGAGTCTCTTGCCATGAGGACCGGGAGGCTACACTGGGACCCAAGGCCCTGGGCCTTTCCTCTTATCATCTACCCAGTCTTTTGCGCACGTATTCACCCAGCAGAGCATGGTGCCCACGTCTGTTTAATGAGGCAGTGCGCGCCCAGGACCCAGGGCAGCGCCCAAGGAGCTCAGACCAGGGCAGGAGAGGCAGCAAGTGAGCACATCTGTGGGGCGGCGAGAGGCCCACTGCGCAGGGCGGGTGCGGGCGAAGGACGCCGCTCAGGTTGGCGGCGTGAGCACCAGGTGAACAGGGGTCCGAGTCAGTCGCACGGGGAGGACCGGAAGGGACTGTGGTCTGGGAGCGCAGCGAGGAATCCAGAGCCTGCTGTGGAGCTGGTCGCTGGGAGGTCCTCTGAGACATCTGAGAAGCGGTGGCAAGCTGGCAGCTGGAGGTGTGGGACGGACGGGGCTGGGGACAGAAATACGGAAATTGCCAGCACACGTGACGGAACCGATGAGACGGCGGAAGAGGGCAGGCAGAGAGAAAGGCTAAGGCGAGGGCTTTATCCAGGGCGTGGGAGGGAGGCCCTAACGGGGAGAAGCGAGAGAGGCATGGGCGGAAGGCAGCGGGGGGCACGGCGCCCTGACACCAACGCTGAGGGGAAGCGGATTTGGAGCCGTTGGGAACAGTGCGCTGTGGAATGCTTCCTAGAGCTCAAATGAGACAGAGACGGGGGCTCCAAGATTTGGCAGCTCAGGAGGTTGACAAGGGTCTTGACAAGAGCAAATGATCGTTGGAACCGTGGAGTATGAACAGGGAAGAGTAGACTCGAGTGAATGGGAGGAGGGGACATGGAGCCGCGTGTGGACGACCTTTTCCGGAAGTCTTTCTGAGAAGGCTGCAGACAGGTGGGATCGTAGCCAGAACTAGGTGTGGGGTTGGGGGTGGGGCTCTCAAGAGCAGGAGATAACTGCGTGTGGGTTCGCTCGCTTTCTGCCTTGTGGGAATCATCCAGGGACGAGAGAAAGAGCCTCAGGACGCAGGAGAGAGAGGGGCCGACGGAGGGAGGGCGTCCTTGAGAGCGGGGGAGATGGGCCACACCCATGGCAAGGACCAGCCTGGTCATGAGAGATGCCACATGTGGGAGCACGGGAGCAGGAAACGATGGACGCAGCTATTCTAAGTTTGGAGATTTGGTGGTGGAAATATGAGAGTCATCAACATTTAGCAAAACTGTATAAAGTGCCTACTGTGTGCCACGGCTGCCTGGCACTAGGGGTGCAAATGGCGAAGAGCAGTCCCTGCCCCTGAAGAGCTCATGGTCACGCTGGGGAGACAGACACCTGTGTCGCAGCATCGTGACTGCTCCGACAGAGCCACCCATGGGACCTCACGGGAGCCGGGGGGCGGGACAGAGCCCGCTGTTCACCGGGTCAAAGACAGCCTGAAAGGGTGCCCAGCTCCCGCTCCAGCAGGCACCTGGTGGATAGCACCCCTGGATGGAGTGATTATTCAGGATGCTGATTTTCTGCAGACGGAGGTCATGGTTTGGGAACTGAAATTGACAGCAGAGTCCACTGTCTCTCTCTCCTTGCCCCGTGATGTGGGTGGTACAATGAGCAGCTGCCTGGACGACTCCACACTGAGCTCTGACTGTCTCCAGACCAACACAGTCAGTTCCTCCGACAGTGATTGCACGGCCTTCGTGGTCAGCAGCGTGGAGCACTCACGATGATGGGTCTGGTGAGGCTAAGCAGGCTTTTAACCCGAGCGCAGAGCAACTCTCGCGCAGCGGGCAGAGCACAGGTCCTCTCTCCACCCTTAAAGCAGGGGGGCCAATGCTGCAGGTTCCCTCCAGGTGGCCACCCTGAGAAGTTCCCGCGAACTTCTCTGACAGCAGTGTTTGCAGAGCTCCTGTTAGGAAACAGAGGAGGCAAGGAAAAGAGCACAGCCCTGTCTCAGTCTCAAACCCTCGGGCCACAGACCCTGCAGAGATACAAAATGCAATTCATGTAACCTCTCTGAGTAGCACGTGGCAAAAGTCGTGTCTCAGCAAATGGACGTGGAAACCTAGCAAGACCAAGAGCAATGTGAAGGAATTAGGGCCTGGAGACAGCCCTGGGAGGCAGTGTCCGTAGGAACGGACAAAAGAGGGCTAGAAATGGTTTCCTTCCAGACTGTACGTGTGTCCTCTTTGCCCTGACCCCAGCTCTACCCCCGCTACTCCACACGCAGTGCCTAGCAGGTGTCAGATGCTGTGGGAGGCAGAATATGTCGTGGCTTTGGGGCCAGGCCACCAAGTTTGTCAGGGATCAGCTACAGCAAGTTACTGGACCTCCTGTGCCTCAGTTTCCCCACCTGTAAAATGAGGATGATGATGATGATAGTATAATAGCTACATCATAGAGTTGTGAGAATTAAATAGAATAGTGCCTGGCACATAGTAGATATTTAACAAGTAAAAGCTCGAATGCCGAGAGGAAGCAGGGCGAAGGGTCGATGTGTCAGAGCAGACCTGCTTCCATTGTTAGAAGACAGTCCGGTGAGGCCGATTCGTCGGGAGTGTTCCCTTCTGGGGCGCGCTGTCTCTGCTGGCGCAGTATGACAAGCGCAGAAACAAAGGCACAGGCCGAGAGCATTAGTGCTTCACCGGCTAATGAAAGGGGAAGGAAGGAACAGGAAGCAAGTCAATTATGTGCCTGAGACTGGCCGTCCAAGGTGTACCATCCCTTCTGCCAAACTAAGGAACCAAAAGAACATTTACATTCATTAAAAATGTATCTTCCCAGGAAAAAAGAGCCAGTCTTCTTTTCCTCTTGTGAAAAACATGAAAAGAAGATGTCAGAAGTTTGCATGAAAAGTTATTTCCACTCTTGAGCTTTGGCAAGAAAAACAATATGGAGAGAGTTCTGTTGTGTGTTTGGGATGCGTTTATGTTGATTCGGGTAAGGTGAATTACATTGTTTTTAGCGTCCGGCAAGGATTTAAATTATGCGAACAATAAACATCGTCAGATTACTGGCGCTGTTTCCGTGTGGGCCACACGTTGCAGATCAAGGAGGGTCCTGAAGATGTCTGCAATGGGAGCCCCTCCAGCTGGAGGCTGATTGGCTCCATCATTTCATCATTCTGTCACTTACTCAGTCTGCTGCTCTCCTGTGAGTGGCCCCGGCTCAGCTGACACTGTGTTCGGCCCACACTCCTGCTAATGACACAGCTGGCCCTGTCCTTGCCATTAGTGCAGCAGAAGCCAAAGGCCACTGTGCCTCATCAGCAGAGAGTCCCTCTAACTACAGATAAGGGGATGTGGGGAGAGCCCCACCTCTCCCTTGAGGTCCCGGCTCGCAGGGACGGCAGCTCCTGATTGCTCATCAGGGAAGCCCAGCTACGGTCCCTGGCTCCTTTCCTGCAAGCCTTCCACTGCGACTGCTGCCTGGCCAGCGGCGCATGTCCCCGTTAGGAAATCGAATGAGGACTCCATCCAGGGTGCCCTCCAAGCAGACCAGCCCAGCCAGTGCCCCATGGGTCCAGCCCGAGGAGCCTGGCATGGGGAAGGCTGGCAGAGAGGTGAGCAGGGCATTTGCTGCTTGGCACCCGTCTGCGGCATCAGGCCTGGAGCGGGCCCGTTTTCCCCAAGCAGCCTAGGTTGACAAAACTTCAATCACTTTAATGAGAAAAAGGTTCCCAAATCTGGTCCTGGAGGAGGTCGGTGTGTCTCTGTCGGGAAATCATCGCACTATTCTTCTCCAGGTTTGATCTTGTAATGCTATTAATTTTTATTAAGGCTGTTTTATTATTGATGACCACTGCTTCATGTTTCTACAGATACAGTGGAACGTGGTTGTACTTTCATATGCATTGGGGGACAGGACTTAACACATCTCTAAATATTCTTTTCCATTATAATACACTATTGCCACACCATGGAAAATTTGGAAACTAGCGAAAAGTAAAAAATCAACTGAACTCCCACCAGCCTAATACAAGCATTGTTAGCATTTTGGTGAATTTCCTTTGCGTCTTTTTCTTATGCATAGTTTAGTTAACATGGTAGTACTTATCTTTACTTATTTTTCACCTTCCCCTTTTTTTCACTTAGTGTAGTTATGATATGCAATTTCCGTGTTATATAATTCTCATACATGATCATTGGAATGCTTCCATAATATTCCATCAAGTCTATGAACCATAATTTACTTAACCATTTCTCAACTGTTGAATATTTAAAGACTATTTTTGCTATTACATTTACGCTTTCTTTTTGGTGTTTAGTATTATTTTCTTAGAGCAGATTGACAAGAGTGGCATTACTAAATCAAAGGGCATGAACATTTTTTGACTGCTGGTGCACACCAGCAAATTTCCTTCTCATCCACATTTTAGCCTAACCGTGTTCCGTAAGCTTTTCAATCAGCAGCGTTGTCTTATATTTGGAGGGGGGACATTAGGTGACCCTTGCACTGCATTGGATGGTAGCAGTCTGGGCTCTCTCACCCCTTAGAAAGAAGGTCCCTTAGGAAGTCCCTGCTGCTCCCCTGGAGCACTTCACATCACAGGGCGCGTGATGGACGAGACAGAAATAAATGAGGCTCTGACCACATGGGAGGTAGAGGCAGCCTTGGGAAGAAACATGTTGATGCATTTCTTTATTAGGGCGAAAAGCAGAAAATTAATGTCAGACTTGCCATGCGTAACTCAAAATGCTTGTTTCTGCTGAATTACGAGATTTTCATACGGGGAGACACCTGGCTCACTGACGCTGAGCCGCACGTAAATAATGGAAAACAACCCTCGGAGGGCAAAGCTCTGGACGGGTCTCCCTCGTCCCCCTGCCCTTGCAGCTTCCACACGTCGCTGCCCCAGTGGGGCTCAGTAGAGGTCACCATAAGATTCTCCTCTACGTTGTCTTTGCAGGCAAACTGTGATTGGAGAACATTTTCACCACAAGAACAGCATCTTTCTTAACACACTTATCTTTTCTACCTCCAGACAGGTAGAAAACCAGAGCTGTAACCCAGCTGTGAAGGCAGTGCTTCTTGAAGATAGATCCATTGACCATTGGTGGTCCATGAGACTTCTCCTGAACACTCCTAGGTGACCCTCTGTAGTCTACCCATTTATGGTGCAACTAGACTATACTTTTATTTTTCACACAAATTAGTGCTATGTTCAGATGCAGAACAAGCTCTAAGGAAAATGGTGACAGAGGGTAAGTCTGACTTTAGGACTGCCACATAGGTTGCGCAGGTTGTTCACTGTACAAGGACACCTCGTTGAGATGTAAGTGGAGACTGACACCCAGCCTACTAGCCACGAACCAAGTCATGTGCCCTAGCCCGAGGCTATGTTCACTTATTATTATTATTCTAGGAGGACCGTTTTTTAAAAATAAACTTTTTATTTGCGAGCAGTTTTATATTTGATTTACTGAAAATTTGCAAATAGAGTTCTCACACACACTGCTCCCAGTTTTCTCTATTCTTAACATAGTAGGATGGTACATTTGTTACAGTCAACGACAAATCAAATAATAAGAATGATACATTCTTATTAGCTAAGGTCCAGACATCTTTCAGATGTCCTTAGTTTTACTTAACGTCCTCTTCCGTCCCAGGAGCCCACCAGGGGACCACATCACATGAGTGGTCTTGTCTGCGTAGCCTCCGCTTGTCTGTGATGGCCCCAGATTTCATCTGTTCTTGGTGACCTACTCGATTTTGAGCAGTACCGCTCAGGTATGTCGCTCGTCCCTCGATTGGGATCCCTTTGATGTGTTTTGCGCACGAGGTCGGGAAGAAGCCCCCAGAGGTAGAGCGCCATTTTCATCGCGTCCTGCCCGGGCGCGTGCTGCCACTGTGACTGCCCACCGTCGACGCCCACCTCACTCACCTGGCTGAGGTGGCTTAACAGGTTTCCCCGCGGTAAATTCCTCTTTTTTCCACACTTTTCCCGTCGCGTTCTTTAGAAGGAAGTCGCTGTGTGCCGCCCACACTTAGGGAATGGGGAGTTATCCTCTACCGCCTCGAGGGCAAAATGTCGGCACAAATTATTTGGAATTCTTCGTACTGGAGGTGTGTCTGTTCTTCTCCGTTCCTTCACTCATGCGCATGGGGATGGACTCATACTTCGGATTATAATCCGACACTGCCCTATTTTGTTGCTCAAAGTGTTCCAGCTTTGGCCCTTGGGAGCTCTTTCAGTTGTATTATCTGTCCTTTTGATATACCCCGATTATTGTAGATTTTGGGGGGCTGTTATGGGTTGAATTTTGCCCCCCCCAATATAATATAATATGTTGAAATCCAAACCCAGTCCCTCGAAGGTGACCTTATTTTTAAATAGGGTTATTGCAGGTGTGACCAGCTAGCTGCACTAGGGCAGGCCCTTCATCCAGCATGACCAGTGTCCTTGTAAGAAAAGGGGAGAGATACGTGGGGGGAAGAGGGGAACTCACAACCAAGGCAGAGATTGCAGCGATCCGTTTACAAGCCAAAGAATGCCAGGGCTGCCTGAAAACCACAGAAGCTAGGAAGAGGCAAGGAAAGACTCTGCCCTCCAGGTTTGGGAGGAAGCACGGCCCTGCAGACACATTGATTTTAGACGTCTGGCCTCCAGAGCAGTGAGAGAATAGATTTCTGTTGCTTAAGCCACCGAATTGGTGATTATTTGTTATGACAGCTCGGAAACTAGCACAGAGCACTCCCTTGGCTTCTGGCCCTGCAAGATGCTCTAGGCGCATCTCATGTGTTTCCTTCCCCAGTCCTAGCGCCGGCCATTTGTTCAGGGATCCCTGGTTCCTCTCGTTGGAGAAGGGTATTAGAAACCAAAATCCGGTGTCAGGTGTGCTCGTAGCTACTGCAGTGTTGCGCCTCAAGGCCCTCTGAGAGGCAGGGCCAGGAAGTGTGTCCGTGCATACCAGCCCTCACATGCACACATCGGCAGACATTGCCGTGTGCAGCCACCTGTACCTGTGTTCAGCTAAACATAAGTTCCCACTGATGTCTCCGAGTCTAACCTGTTTCCACATGTGCTGGGTCCCGCTCAGCACAGGAAGCCCAAAACCAAGCGGCTCCGCAGAAACGAAGACAAAGTAGCCAATTATCAGGACAGGTGGGCACGGGGACGCGATGCCCTGAGAGCAAAGAGCCCCGTGCTTGGGGCTCCCGTTTCTTTTATTTGCACAACTCAAGAGGGAATGAGGGAACGCGAGGGCAGGAAACAGATGGCCATTTACTCCGCAATCCCTGTATTTTGAGATGCTCTGTTCGAAGAACATTCCCAGGCCTCCTACATGACTGCAGTCACTGGAGACGGGGCTGTTTACTACAGCCGCTCGGCTGCTGACCAGACGGCGCTCCGCCAGGCGTTCCCTCGTCCACACCACTCAGCATCTAGGAAACAGCCAGCTCACAGCTCCTGCTCCTACACACGTGGATCGTTCTAGCTGCCTCCTTTTGCTTGTCTATACCCTCCCGCTCCAACCGTGAGAAACCGTCGCCTGCCGCCCACGTATTTAATTGTTCAATTCCAGTGTACATGTATAGCATGGGATTCCTTTTTCGAGTTCACACAAAAGGTGCTATATGGGCTAGTGGCACCCCTGCATCCTCTCCAAACTGAATTTCCTCCGGACAAGTTTAAGAGCCTGTACTTTCTTCCTCATCTTCTCTTATACCCAAACCTAGTCTCGCGGAAAGATCTGCTATCAGTTATTTGGATATTTGCATTACTCTGAATAAGCTAGGCTAAACTGCAGGAACAAATAAACGTCAGACTTAGCACGGTGAAGCTTTATTGCTTATTCCTATCAGATTCTGGGAGGGCTTGGGCAGCCTTTTTCTACTTTGAGCTTTATCATTTTAAACTCATGGCCTCCAAAGCGGGGCCAGGAGGGGAAGAGAGGCTGAAAGATGGGGCGGGGCTGTTTTGAGACCCAGGCATGGAAGTCACTTAGATTGCTTCGGCCCACATGCCAGGGGCCAGAACTCAGTCTCCTGGTCTGAACCTCGCTTCTGGGAAGGTGGAATCACGACAGTCTTCCTGCGAGCCCGGGAAGGGGAGCTGCATGCTGAGCACACAGCACTCGCTCTGCTGTGGGCTTGCTGTGAATTTTCGTCAGTGTGTTCACTTTCCCAAAATCATTTTTATTTAAAATCTTAACTTTGTAACAAAAGGTCTTGTTTTATGAAAAAAGGAATTTTAAACATTCATAGCCAAGGGAGAAGGGAAAGGGAAGTTTAGGGAAATTTTTAGCAACCCTACCTTTGAAAATCTATCACATAGGTGGCCCCTTTTTCTACTGATGTTTAAGGCCATTCTTAATGATATTCAGTTTTTTTAGAGCATCATCGTTCCTTTTATTCTTGAGAGCTAAGGTGCCAAATCAAAGTGGGTGAGCCAGGTGGTCCTCGGAGCCCGTCAGTGCCCTCGCTCGAGCCGAGAGGCACCATTCAAGGGCACCTTCCCCCTTTGCCCGTGGGATTGCTGCTGCTGCCAGAGAGCAGATGTTTTTAATAGCAAAGGAGATGAGCCCCATTCATTCTTCATAGAATTTTAGTGTCAGAAGGAACCTTAAACATGAGGTCCAGATAATTTTTTAATGACACAGAGAAGATGCTTATGATAATTTAACATTACGGGGCGAAGCATGATACAACATTGGGTACACAGTATGATTTCACTCTCTGATACCCTCTGCACAGAGAGAGCAGGTACACCAAAATGTTAATACGGCGGTGGAGTAGCAGGTGTTGTTAATTGTCTTGTTTATGCTTTTGTATGTATTTTCCAAGCTTTTTATAGTGACTATACATGACTTCTGTAATCTGAAAAGGAATGCTAAGAAAAAATTAAAAAGGTATCCACACGCCTGTAATCCTAGCTCTCTGGGAGGCCGAGGCGGGCGGATTGTTTGAGCTCAGGAGTTCGAAACCAGCCTGAGCAAGAGCGAGACCCCGTCTCTACTAAAAATAGAAAGAAATTAATCGGACAACTAAAAATATATAGAAAAAATGAGCTGGGCATGGTGGCGCATGCCTGTAGTCCCAGCTACTCGGGAGGCTGAGGCAGGAGGATTGTTTGAGCCCAGGAGTTTGAGGTTGCTGTGAGCTAGGCTGACGCCACAGCACTCACTCTAGCCCGGGCAACACAGTGAGACTCTGTCTCAAAAAAAAAAAAAAAAAAAAAAAAGGCATCCAATCTAACTCACCTCCCCGTTGTTGAGATGAGGAAACCAATGCCAGAGACACTAAATTATTTGTCCAGCATCACACGATATTAATTTGAAAGGTCAGGAGTCAAAATGCTAGCATAGAAATTGTTCTTCCCAGCTCAGGTTGGAGTCTAGCAAATGCAGACTGAGCCCTGAGGAAACATCACCCCGACTCACACCCTTTGCACCCCGATCCAAAATTTCCAGAGTAAAAATGCTTCCTGGCTCCTTCCTCTGTTTGAGCCCAGAGGCCCAGGAGCTCTTGCAACCTCTGGATGTGTCCAGCGGGGTAAGAAACTTTTATTTAGCATCTGTGATAGATTTAAACCCAGAGCAAACCGAGCCATGAGGCAGCTCCCTCCCATTCTATAGATGAGACTAAGGCGCTCACAGTCCCCGTGGCAGAGCTGGAGGCGGGCTCACCCCAGGCTTTCTGAGCCAGGCCCGGGCCCCGCCTTACACACGCACCACCCCGCTAAGCCTCGGCACTGCACCGTGCACAGTGCACACTAAGAGCTCAGTATGTATTTGTCGATTTCACATAAAGACCATGGTTGTATCCTGTTCTCAAGATGGCAGCAGGCTCTCAAACTCTGCCCGGGGTACACCTGTCAGCCTAGCACAGGTGGCCTGGCCTGTGTCCCCAGGTGATGGGCACTTTGGGTACCCGCGTGCCTTTGCGCAGGACATCCCCCAAGCTTGATGCCCTGTCAGGAGGCTGCTCAGAGAAGATGGATACTGATGAGAAATCTCAGCCCCCAGATTCATTTTTCAAAGAAGCCAAGCGAATCTGGTGATTTATTCTCTGTCGTTCTGATCCCAGCATATGTTCCACATCAGGTAAGTGAGACAGAAGGGATGGTTCAGCAAACATTAAGTTAAAGGAAACCCTGTCGGGCTCCCCCACGAACAGCTGGTTTTTATTTAAAGCCACAGAGTCATTAATTGCATTGAGTAAAAAGGCAAGGCCATCTCCTGCACAAGCCCTGCGTGTGCTGGGCGGGAGCGTGGGTCTGGCTGCTTCCTCATTCTCGTCCTCCTGCGGCCTCGCCCTGCTTCCCTTCAGTGGAACCTGCATCCCCCACCCTGTCTCTCCCTGTGCTCGTGTGCCCACCTCCCCTCTGCCAGTGCCTTTCTGCGCTTCCTGCACTGCGGCTCCTGTTTCTGGCCTTTGCGGTCCGCCCTCCGCCCACACAGCGCGGAGTCCCTGTCAGAGCCAGGCTCGGCCCAGCTTCCCTCCAGCTGCTCCCGTTCGCGCTGCCTCTGGTGACCCGTCCAGCCTCTGTCCACTCCCCGCCAGCTCTGCTTCTCTTCCTGAAGGTGCAGGTGGTGGCAGAGCCCTTGGCCCAGTCAGCTCTGCTGGACCCTAAGACAGAAGTATTCTGGGATGTATGTTTCGTAAACCGTGAAACCCGGACACCGTCTGAGTAAGGGAAGGTGTTGTGATGACTCTAGTGTGCTGCCAGCGGTGACTGCCAGGGACAGGCCCTGCAGAGGGACAAATGGAAGGAAGGAAGAGACGAAGGGAAGGCAGACATCTTCATTTCATGCATTCATGTGGGAAGCATTTATTAAGCACCTACTGTGTGCTAAGCTTGGTGCCAGGTGTTGAGAATGTGAGCATAAGTCAGACGAGCCTAGCTGGAGAGATGCCCAGGGAGACAGTATCTGCAATGTCATGGGACCTGTGTTACAGACAGTAATTGGGCAAAGTTTTCTGGGAGTTGAGAAGGAAAGGATGGGCTAAGTAGAGAGGCTGGCAACAGAGGTTTCCCATGAGGCAGTTCAGGTAGAAAGGGAGACAGGGAGACAGGTGTGTTTCAGGGAGAGAGAACAGCCCTGTGCCAAGTCACAGCGCAATGAAGGCCGGCTCCTGCTGGGAGACCCATGGCAGGGCGTGGCTGGGACCTGGGCGGGGTGGGAGATCCCAGATCTGCAGGAAGCTGTGGGTCTCAGGGCAGGCCAGGGAGCCTTCCGAGCCTTCCCACGGAGTCCAGACTTGCGTGTGGGGACGAGGGGGAACAACTGGAGACGCTGAAGCAAGGAAGTGCCGTGCTCCATCTTGCACGTTTGATAATTCTCTCTGGCAGGTGTGTAGATTGGCTGCAGGAGGCTGGAGACAGCCATCCCAGTAAGGGGTGACAGGGCTCTGAGCGCAGCAGCGATTCTGGGCGTGCAGGGCAGTTGTCGGCACCTGCCGTGTTCCAAGCACCGCGCTAGGTGCTCTCACATGCCTTCCCTCGTGTGTGCTCAGACGCACGTAAACAGCTGCACAGCTCATCATACCAAAACTGAGTATACACCTCGGTGGACTGTGAAATACTAATAACAAGAATGGCGGTTCTTCATGCTGAAATAATATAGACGGGTCCTTGCATGGAGTGGAAATAGCTTGTCTGGGCGTTTACACGGGCCCTGTGTGATAGCTTTTCTTCAAAAAGAGCCAGCATGGCACTCTCTGTACACCACTAGTGGGGATGCATGTTGGTACGACCTTTCTGGAGAGCCACATGAGCATACTTTTCAAAAGCCGTAGCATGTGCATTTTTTGTTCCAGCAATTTCTATTGTAGAAATTTAAGCTAAGGAAAAATCAGGGATGTGTGCAGAGATTTCGCTAAAGGGATATTTACCATGGCAATGTTATCATAGTAAAAAAATAAAAGTAATGCAAATCCCAGCAATTGAGGATTGGTTTAATACATTACAGCGCAGCCTCGCGGTCGCTTAGTCTGCAGCCATTACACGCCGTGGTGTGGAAGTCTATTTTTGGACACGGGAAGATGTCCACACTAATTTAGCCTCTCTTCGAAGATGGGTCTAAATAAAAATAGGTGACTGCTGGGCAAACGCAACCTCAAGGCAAGTCCCCCGGTCTCCTCTCACACTAGTTTCCAAAACGTTTTTAAGTGAAGAAGGAGGATACATGACAACATGTAGAATATGATCCCACCTGAATTAAAGAGAAGAAGACGTGCACGTGACTCTCATGAACGTACAGCCCTGGAAAGGGTAGTACTCACTCACTGAAATGCTGATGTATTTATCAGAGTGAGGAGTTCGTGGGAGTAGGATAATTTTTAGCTTTTTCTTTTTGATTGTAGTTTTTCCATTTTTTTTTCTACAATAAGCATGTATTTCTTACGTACCAGAGAAAAGAAAAATAACAAGGGGCAGCCCTCCCCTGTCCCTCCAACTATGCAGCGGGTTGGTCTGTCTAATTCGCGTCACCGATTCGGCCGTGGTGCTCAGGGAACCCCTTATTCCCAACATCCGGACGGTACCAGGGATCCAAGGATGATGAAATGTGGTTCTGGTCCTCAAGGAGCTCATGGTCTCTGGAAACTGATCTGGAGATAGTTACGGCACTTGCGGAAGCTTGTTTATGGAGTGGAAAGATGTTCGCACTGACTCAACCCCTCTTCAAAGATGCAGGTGGTGAACCAGTGATAGAAATATTTACTTGGTTCTGTTCTCCGTGCCCAGTCACGGGGAACGAGTCTGCAAGGCAGGGTGGGAGAGCTCCGGGCTTGGCGTGAGCTCTGCCCTGGCCTCCAACCACCCGGGAAGACTTTGCCGGAGCAAGGCCTCCCTGTATGTGCACAAGACCCTCCTCTCTGGCTCCAGCTACTCTTCCAGCCTGATCTCCCACCATTGCCTGCATTAACTCCATGTTCCTGCTTCGCACCGGAACTGGCACGGTTCTCCAGACTGCCAGAGACTCGCACAACTCGATGCCTTTATACACGTTGTTCTCTTCAGCGCTGACCCAGGGCTCCGTCAGCTCAGCTCGGTGCTGTGGACATGTGGCGCCAGCTGGCTTTTGGTCAGGGAGACTGCGCTGCGCGTCGCGGGATGTTTGCGGCCTGCCTGGCCTCCACTCCCCGACGCGGTAGCATCCCTGCAGTCACAATTGCAAGTGTATCCGGACGTTGTGGTCAGCAAACAAACACCACAGTGTGCAAGCCAGGTCCGGTTCAGTGGCACTGACTGGTCCTGTGCCACAGTCCTGCGCTGTGCCAGGACCCTGTAGAAAGGACACAGTTTCTCTCCGGACAGTCGCGGTTTAGTACAGCTCAGAGACAGCAGTGCTAACATCTCTGAAGAAGCCACATGGGGCATCTGTGATTGCAAATCCAGATTTTCAAGACCTGTTGGAGGCCTCTGTGGACACAGCCCTCCTGCACTTGAGCACGGGGGGCCGTGAGAGCTGGGTCTCTGCCGGCTGAGGGTGGCCCGCGTATCCCAGGGCTCCTCAGAAAATGTTTCCTAGGGGAAACGGTAGGGAGAGGATTTGGTGAAAGGAGAAAGTGTTTTCCATAAGCCACCCTTCTGCCCTCCTTGGATTACTACAGGTTTTAACAGTTGACTTCCGTCACCCCAAAACTCTTGGTTTGTCCCAGAGACTTGCTCAGTTTTCCCCAAACCTGGGCAAGACGCCCTGCACGGGGTCATGCCAGGCCTGTTGCCGGAGGACTCAATCTCTCGTAAGGGACCTGGGCTAGCCCTGCCGTTGGCTCGTCTGGCACCAAAAGCCGGCACAGACCTGCTCCGGCAGCCCGTGCCTGCAACACCGCATCTCTGCTCAGGCAGGTTTTCACAGCTCTCCTGTGTCAGCTCGTTAGATTCTCACAGCCACCCTGAGGAGGAGGTGTCAGAGTCGCTGTCCCACCACTGGGAAGCAGCGGTTCAGCAAGGTTTCATCACCTGCTGAAGGCAGACCTGAACCCAGGAGTTTTGACTCTGAGCGGAGCGTTCCCTCCGTGGCCCCTCAGCACGCGGCACGTGAGCAGGACTCCCTGCCCAGCTCGTAACTCCTGCCTCAACAGACGGCACGAGCGGGGCCAAGGAGAGAGCAGAGCCGCCCTGCCGTGGCCACAGGTGGGAAGTCACCTGCAGACCAGCCTGGACCAGCTTCTAGAGGCCAAGGCCCCCAGCAGAGCTGGCAGAGAGAGACCCAGGGAGCCCCCAAAGTGCAGGTCTCCCCACAAGCACCCAAGCCAGGCCTGACTGCCCTCTGGGGAGCACCGCCCCAGACCCCAACGGTGCTGCCACAGGCCCCAGCAAGCAGGAAGGGCCGCCATCCCTCAGCCTCAGACGTCAGCCTCCCACAAGCCACAGGAGTCAGGGCTGCCTCTTTCTCTGAGTTCTTCAGGCAGAAGGAGCAGGAGCGTTGCCAGTGTGACGTGTGAAGGAGCCGCACTCTTGCTTGAGGAGACACGAATTCAAATCCTAGCTCCACTTCCCCAGTGCAAGTCCCTCATCTACAAAATGCAAATAGCAGCACTTGCGCCTCCAAGATCTGTGTTAAGCTAAAAAATAAAAATTGAAACAGCACACACTTAAGAAACTTCCCAGTATGTGGTACGTGAAAGGCATTCTTTTAAGAGGGAGTATTTGCTGAGCACCTACTATGTGCCAGGAATGCTAATAGGCCCTAAGGAGCCCACGGCTAGCGAGCCAGACAGGCCCTAAGTGGGGCTGTTCAGCCTCGTGTGGAAGATGAGTTAGGGAAGGCGGGGCGGAGGGGCACCAATGAAGCCAAGTCTGTCCGAGGAGGAAGAGGAGAGTGGCACGGTCCCACGACTCATGTTCATCTCACGGGGAGTCGAGATGGACACCCCCACCAAGGAGTTACCATCCTGTGTCTCCTAAACAGAGTTTCCCTTGTTGGCGGCGTCCATTCCGGCAGGGAAGATGTGCAGCTTGGTGCTTAACTCAGCGGGACTGGGGAGAATTCCATTTTGCTGTTGAGAACGAACTTCCTGCACATCCATCTGAATGTTTGAAATCGATCACCTCCTTAAGCGAGCACATCTGGCACGCAGCTCCTGTGCTTACCTCCCGTGGCTTCTGTGTGCTGCAGAAAAACCAGGCGGTGAAATGCAACGATGTCTAAGAATGGGGACCTGTCCTGGGACCTGGGCGTTTGGTGTTTGTTGGATATTTGCCCCGACCGATTAGGAAACTAAAGCCTGGTGGGAAATTGGTTGCCGATGGTGTATTGGCAAACGGCCATGACTTTATAGAGACAGGCCACGTTTAGGAGTTCTCTGGTCCAGCAGGGCCTGTCCCGGTGCTGCGGGGTGGAGCAGCTTGCCAGCGGTGTCCGAGACGTGTTGCGGAGCAGGCAAGAGCAGGAGCAGCAACTGTAAAAATAGAGGCCGGGGGGACTGAGGCGCAGGGCTCAGCCGGAGCCGGGCTGTCAGCCTGGCTCCCGTTTAGCACGAGATCCAGTTGGCTCAGAAGATAGGTCAGCGTCTCCCCGTCTCCAAGAGAGCCCTGCCCTGAGGAAACCAGCCCGGCCCAAGGGCTCAGCTGTCCAAAGGAGTTTTTCTAGCTGGGGCAGACAGGACTTGATGGGAGCCCCTTCCTCCTCTGGCCTGGGGGCGGCACGGCCGTGTGCGTGCAGTGTTGGGGTGCAGGAGCGTGCCGCCCACATGCACTCCCGGCCCCGTCGTTTGCACACTGCGCACGCACACTGCGCTCGGCTTGGGTGAGGACATATGTGTGTCCTGGGTCCCGGCAGCCCAGCACTCTGACGACCAAAGCAAAATTCCACAGTTGAAGTCACACCAGCCCCTTCCAAGGCCCCCCCACTTGTGAATCTGAGGACAAAGCCCAGCCCCAAGGCCACAGGCCCACTCTGCTGCCGCAGGAGACCCAGTGCCCAGGGCCTTTGTCCCTAATCCCCACCTCTATTTCCTAGTCCATCTTCATTTATTTAAAAGAAAAAAAAAGCTTTACTATCTGCTCCTTCGTGTTGGCGTGAAAACTAAATGCAGGCACCTGCAGGTGAGTCCCTGACAGAGTGGCAGCCAGGCAGAGGGGTTCATGCTCCCGGCTTTGGTGTTCACCCCTCTACCCAGGGACTGCTCACTCCTTCCTGCACTCAGACCGTACGGCCTCCTCCCTGGCCTTGTTCCTGCGACCCGACATTCAGCCTGGGCAGTGAGTGGAGCGTGGCGAGTGGACAGCCTCCTCGCTCCCAGCATGGGTTCCGCTGCCTGGGCTTCGCAAAGTCCCCGGAAGTGTCTAAATACCTTAGAGTCACAAAATGTCCCACTTTCCATCCATCCATCACTCACTCAGTACTGTCTGCCGGGTTCAGTACTGGGGGCTGGCACAGTAGAGACGAATGACGTATGTGGCCCCGGCCTCCAAGGAGCGCCTGGGACGACACACCCCCGCGCGCACACGGCCGGCTGCCCTTCCTACGGCAGGAGCGAGAGTGCCCTGTGAGGAGAGCGGGGACTCGTGCCCATTCTGTCCCCATCTCTGTGGCGACCTATGATGTAGACCCAGCTGCAGCACTCTTTGGGCCTTAGGTTACTCAGGGTTCTCCGGAGAAACAACCAACAGAATGGGATATATGAAGACAGGTTTATGTTAAGGAACTGGCTCAGGCAATGGCAGAGGGTGGTAAGTCCAAATTGTGCAGGGTGGGCTGTCAAGCCAGAGACCCAGGAGGGAGCCCACACTGCAGTCCAAGTGCAAAGGCCGTCTGCTGGCAGAATCCCTTCGTGCGTGAGCAAGGTCAGCCTTCTGGTCCATTCTGGCCTTCACCCGACGGCTGAGGCCACCTGGGTTGCACAGGGCACTGCGCTTCACTCAGCCCACTGATTCAAATGCTACTGTCATCCAGAAATACCTCCACAGAAACGTCTGGAATATTTGACCAAATATCTGAGCACCACGGCCCAGCCAAATGGACACAAAAAAGTTAGTCACCAAGAGGTTGAAGTGCACAGATTTGGCCGGTTCCTCATTTCCAGTGTTTTAGGCATCTGACAGCGCCGGTAAAAGAGACAGACAGTCCTCTCCCTTCGGAAACTTTCCAGACAACCACGATACCCTTAGTAGTTTGCCCAGGTTGACGATGTCACTAAATGTTTCCGCTATCTTAGTCCAAAAGACAAAACCTCAGGACCTGAGTTCTAATGTTCATCACGACCACCTGGGGGCTTGTCGCCCAAGCAGGTTTCCGGCCCAACTGTGAAGATCCGGATTCGTTAGGTGTGGCGTGGGCGTTAGAGGCAAGGGCCCCAGACCTAACCCGCAAGGAGATAGCTCCTTGGAACCTGGGAAGAAACCCCCAGTGCAGGAGGAGGCAGAAAGCACCAGGACTGTGCCCTAAAGCTGCACGCAACTTTGTTTCCCCAGCCTGCAGACTGCGCTTTGAGACATGCTGGCCTCTCCAAAGCGTCCGACGCAGGGGCAGTGAGGGCGTGGGGGTGAGTGCCAGGGAGAGAGATGCCTTTTTTTT
>NW_012154341.1:202006-205898 GCF_000956105.1 Propithecus coquereli
GAACTCCTGACCTTGAGCGATCCTCCTGCCTCGGCCTCCCAGAGGGCTAGGATTACAGGCGTGAGCCACCGCGCCCGGCCTAGAGATGCCTTTTGAAAAGCATCAGCTAGCAACTTGTCACTGCCCTTGGCTCTTCCCTACCCCCCTGGGTTCTACTCACTGTCCCTCCCATGCCGTGAGCCGCATTGACTGACAGGAGGTGAGACGTGCCATTCCCAGCCCTCGGAATAGCATAGTTGCCAAAGGGTGTTGGAAGCAGAATGGCAGAAGCTCGCTTCTCCCAAACCTCTTCCTCGGATGACAAGCCGTCTCTGCATCAGGTGCTGCTGCGCTTGGTGTCCTGCCTGCGCACCTGTTGCCCGCTGTTCTCTCCTGAGAACAGGTCCCAGCAGCCTCAAGTATGAGAGCCTGGCCTTATAGAAGTTGACCAGGAAGGAATTGGCGTTCTTCCTGAACTTCCCTACCCAAACCTTACCGTTTTCTGTTTTTAATTTGTCATGCATCTTTCCTCCCACCTAACACTTGGAGAGTTCGTCAAAACCGTCTGGACCTGCTCAGGGTCAGACGTCTAGAGCAGACCAGACCTAAGCCGTGCGTGGTCCTGTGTGCCCAGAGAATCGGTTGGCGCCTCCCTGTTCTGGCAGGTGGAAAGGTCGTGGTTTCCCCAGAGTGCCTCCTCCCCTCTGCCTTGGACAGGAGGCCGGAGGAGAGGAAGGCGTTTGGGAGGCTGGGCTGCGTTTGAGAGTGTGAGATACAGCTAAGGCAAGAGGATGCTGTTTCTATCGCCACGTGCACAGCCAGACTCAGGGGAACTGTAGAGATGCCCTTCAGGTTTCCCTGTAAGGGACAGACTCCTGTAAGATAAAAATCCAAGTCTACAACAGATTAGCCAAATACAAAATCTATCTCTTTGTGTGAAAATCTTTTTTAATAAAGATGTTGATTGACCATCAGATAATCTTAATATTGGTCACTTCCAGTGATTCATCACCACCCAAGGAAACCAGTCATTCATTCAGCAAATATTTCTTAACTGCCCTGGTAGGACTGGGACAGGCGCCACAGTACAGTGCTGAGTGTGAAAGGCAGTGACCCCTGCCCTGGGAAACCTATAGCAAAGCCAAGACAGGAGGCAAACAAATAATGAGATAAATAGATAATTAATAAGAGTTTTAAATCCCATGAGGGAGGAGTGCAGGGAGCATCGCGTAGTGGAAAAGAATATGGGCTCCATAAGCAAGTGCTGGAAAGTTCAAATCTGATTTCTGCTAACTGGCCTCAAGCAGGTCATTTAACCTCTCTAAACCCCAGTGTCCTCATCTGTTAAAAACAAAAAAAGTAAGGGAATAAAACTTCCTTCCTTGCCAGGCTGTGTAAGGAACGACCGAGACGACGGGTATAAGAGCAGCTACCGCAGGCCTGGTGTGCAACACTCTCTAGCAAACGTCCGTTCTTCTCCCTGCCCCTTCCATCTTCACTCGGGCCGGTCTTCAGTTCCTTCCCCGCCCTGGGATGCAGCGTGGAGCCCGGGAAAGGGCTTCAGGAAGAAGTCAAAGTGAGTCTTCCTCAAACGCTATATTTGGGAAAGATCCGAGGGTCGCAGGCGGAAAGTTGAGGGAGCGTCTCTGTCCGGGGCGACTGGGTGGAAGCGTCAGGCCATTGAACACCTGCGCGTAACAGGCCGCCTCCGTAATTACTTGCAACAAGAGGCACGAAGCACTTTGCCTTCCGTGTTATAACCATCAAGGCATTTTCAAAAAGATTCTGTTAATTGCCATTTGCAGACGATTATTATCTATTCAGAATCCCCTGGCGCAAATGAATCACACCGTACATCCTGTCTGAGCTCTCTCAACCCACTCGCTGACCCCAAGTGCTGCTGCGACTGCAGTGACAAGAAGAGGAAAATGACTGTCGGGCAAGGAAGGAGCAGAAGTCTTGGGGCCGAGCAGAAGACTTTTCCGGGTGTCTCTAGGTCAGGCAGAAAGTCAATTTATGATCTCTCTGGGGCATATTTAAAGCAAGACAAGGGAAAAGAAGTAAACGTGTGGGTTCTTCTCACAGCTGGAGAAGCAAGCGGAGCTGGGCCGTTGCCATGAAGTGGGGAGGCTCCAAATGCCCCCACCCCACTCAGGCTTCCTGTTTCCTGCTCAGTCACTGTTCCAAGCTGGGCCGCATTCACTCGGATCAGAATGCTTGGAATTTCGGAAGAAAGGAGGCTGCACACACCCACACTGAATCCATCCAGGACGTTTTAATAGAATCTGCAAACCCTCCCGTTTGCAGCTGGGAGCTGGGAAAACACTAATGTCAACAGCTAATAATGTTCACGGAGCTCTAGCTACGTGCCCAGCGCTCTGCCGGGCGAGCCCCACTAGGTATGTGTTATTGTCCTCATTTTATAAATGAGGAAACTAGGGCTCGGAGAGCTTAAGCCAGTTGCCCAAGATCAGACGACTCACCAGAGTCGGTGTTTAGACCCACATCCACATCATCTGATTCCGCAGCCCCTGATGGAAACCATTGCACCCTCTGCCTTGCCCTTGGAAGGCACAACATGAGCTCACCAAGGACAAATTTCACAAGGACACTTGTGTGTCCTTCACGGGGCCTAGCACCATGCAGGATATTCAGGAGACGTTTAATTAAAAGTTGCAGAAGGAAGGAAGGAAGAAAGGAAGGAAGGGAGGGAGGGAGAGAGGAATGGATTGAGAAATCTGTGCATGCATTTCAGTGATAAATGAAAATATGCAAAATGCATAAATATCATATGCAAATCAACATTTCTCATTCTCATTAACTGCCTGTGTTTTGTGCTATGCTGAAGAGAAGAGGAGCTGGCATCGTTTTCACAGGGGCTGGACTTCCTTCCTTGGTGGCAATATCTATCCAATCATGTCTCGTGTTGACTTGAACAGATATTGCAGGATTTGTGTGACTTTGGCCTCTCGTTATCATCTATCAAAATTCTATCCACCCTTCAAGATTTGCTTCTGTGGAGCCTTCCTGACTACTGGCCCTTATCGAATCTATTAAGCCCCTATCATGTTCCAGGCTCTTCACTGGGGGAGACCTGCGTGAGCAGGCAGTGGCAATGCGTTGCACTGCGTGCCATAGCGGAGGTGTGTAAGAAGCACAGGGGCAGGGAAAAGCAGTGACTGGCAGGGGTGGGGCCTGCAGGAAGGGCAGGGAAGACTTCACAGAGGAAGAGAGAGAGCTCAAGGGCCAGCAGGAGTCTGACAGGTAAACAGGTACGGAAAGGAGATCGTGAGATGCAGTAGCATGGAAATGTGCCACGGAAATGTGTGTGGCAAACAAGTAGTGCTCATTTAGAAAGATGCTGAGACACTAAGCAGATCATATTACTTCTCTGCTTATAGTGCTTCTCCAGCCCCCACACAAGAAGCCATCTCGCCTCCTGGCCATGGCTCTCTTGCACTATGGCCCTCCATGTTCCGCTCACCACCTCCTGCTCAGACATCCTGCCATGCCACCTTCCCCCGATCATCAAGCTCCAGCCACAGCAGGCTGCCTTCTGTTCCTGAAGGACACGCAATTCACTCTTACCTTGGGACCTTTACGCTTGCTATTCTATCTGCCTAGAACTCCCTTTCCCATTTTGGGGGGTGGGTTCTTATATTCCCAAATGTCACATCCTCTGGGAGTTCCACCCTGACCACCCCATAAAAAGTAGTCTTTCAACCCACTTCCAGTCCCTGTCTATCTCATTACCCTGCTTTTCTTCCTCCTTTACACTTCTCACTATTAGAATCTATCTTATTTATGTCTTGATATTGTCTGTCTCTTCTGAACACACTAAACCATAAGTTCATGAGGTCCTTGGCCTGCCTGCCTCATTCACAGGCATTCTCAGAGACCTGTGATACACAGT
>NW_012154341.1:206813-256772 GCF_000956105.1 Propithecus coquereli
ATGGATGGATGGATGGATGAATGGATAGATGGATGAAATAAATCAATGAATGATGGTTGCCAGACAAGGCAGATACAAGGAAACATTAAGTTCTGAGGATGGAGATTCATTCAAGAAACTGACCACACAGGGCTTTGGATATCATAAAGATTATTTGGGCTTCATCATGTAGCTGATAGGGACACTAGAGAAGTTATCATTCCCACCGACAATTTAGCATTTGGTTATCTTGCACTGGCTTCTGACAGTTTCTTACACCTGAACCTTACCTTGCCAATCGGTCTGTCGGTCACTGACAAATTTTTGTGCAGAATTCTGTGTAGTCCATCCATGTCCATTATCTGACTGGATTCTTATGGCAAGTTCCCTCTCTTAACCTTCCCTAGCACCGGGCTGAACATATAGTCAGTTCTCAGTAGATACCTGTTGACAGATTGAATGTCTGAAGTGGTCCCTTAAAAGAGTAAAAGGAAGGAAACTAGGACGTATTCAGTGCTACAATGACCTGGACACTGGGCGAGGGGCCCTGTGCAGTGTGTATCCTTATCCCCATTCACGAGCAAACTAGGAGTTAGAGGTGATGAACAGCCTGCTCAAGGTCACACAGCAAATAAGCAGCGGGGCCAGGATTCAGAATGAAGGCTCAGGACTCCTTCTGCTGTTCCCTGCTGCCCTGGAATTGATTTCCATCACATTCCCTGCCTTTGCAGTCCTAGAGTAGACTTGGTGTCCACAACTGAGGCAAGAGCTCAGAGGGGATCCCTCAGGTCTCGGTAGCCTGATCACTAATGACATGAGCTCTGCCTCTTGCCACTAGGCTGCCACCAGCTCTGTCCTGTTAGATTCAGTAGAAAATGTTCTTGGCCTCTCCAAGAGGTCCTTTGACCCTTGGGCTGGGTGCCTAGTAGACACAGCACTGGGAGGGAGGCTGATCCCCGGGCTTGCCGTCTCTTCTTGTGTCCTGGTGTAAAGTGCTGGTCCCTTTGTCTCCCCATTTGAAGCCGACTCCCGCTGGAAACCCCAGCACTTGCACCGATACACTTTCAGCATTATCCCCAAACCTGCGCACTGAGCAGGAGCTCCGGGGGCCTCTAGGCCAGGCCCGTCTCCCCTGCACCAAACCAGCCCTGTGCATCTCATGTTGAATGCCCCCTACCCACAAAGCACCTCTCCTCTATGCAGCCTCCAGTCTGTGCCTGGACCAGTCTCTTGCGGCCAAGCAGGACTAGCGCTTTGTCTTTGCACCCAGCTCTCTGGGCCTCACTTCGCCCGTGTGCAAGATAGAGTGATCTCTTTCTCTTGCCACCACCAGGGAGTCCTAGGAACTAATTACTATAAGCAAATCACTTTAACTATCACAATTATCAGCAGCACTTTATGGTCCCCAGTCAGAAGGATGATCATTAAGTTTTGTAATACCCCTCCCCCGGCCCAAAGCAGAAAGTTAATTCTGTAAGTGCCTGTTGAGATTATCAAAGCCCCAGCAAGGAGCTTCCCGTGTGCGTGCCCCACTTGGGGAGATGCTAATGGAATGACACTACTCGCTTCACCTCGAGGCACAATAATCTCTTCTGGATAATTCCCCAACACCCAAGTGATACCATCACCTGCCCTGAACACTTGTTCTCTGAGTTAGGAATATATGGTTGCCTGCTTGCTTATCTTCATAATGGAATAAAATAAGAAGAAAAAGAGACAATGCCTTATTTTGGGAGGAGAAAAGAGTGAAAAAGCAAAATAGCAAAAAATTCCAACCCTGTCCTTCTTTCCCAGTTTTTTCCTGCTCTGTGTGGGAGTTAGTGTTCTAATTCTGCAACGCTGTCGTTACCATAATGGGTTTGTCAGGCCCGTATTACAGCACCGAGGCTGTCAGGCACGGATGACGTGCGTCCATTAGGGGCTCCTACTGTTCTCGGCCAACTGAGGGCCAGGAAGACAAGGCAAGAATAGAGGAAAGGGGGAAGAGAGAGAGACTCCAGTTACTACAGGCACCCTAAGAGATGATTGTTTTAACCGCCTTGCAGCACCAGAGAGGACAGGACACTAGATGCCATCCCTGGAGGGCTGGCAAAAGCAGGGGGTTATGGGAAACCGAAAGTCAACAGCAGAGCAAGGAGGCGAATGTGCTCGGCTAAGAGCAGCTTCCAGCGAGGCCAAGCTCAGATTGCTGGTGGCGGATTCTGCAGGATAAAGTTGCAGGGGAAACTGTAGAGCACAGGACTGTGGGCCGGAGAGGTGGGGGGCGGTTTCCTTGCCCAGGTAGCAAATGGGGTGGGGTGTGGAGGGGAAAGATCAAACTGGGAAAAGACATGGTGAACTTGAACCTGGCTGGAGTACCCGGCTGTAATCATTTCCTCACCTTGCAGCCAGCCTGCAGGAGCCAGGAACAACCCATCCACCTGAAGAGTGTGTTACGTTTAACGCTCCTGGCCGAGGTCAGCTTTGTTGCTGGGTTGCCCCTTCTAAAAATCGCCTGACTCCCTTTGCCTGGCCTTTGACCTCGTTAAAGGGAGACAGTGAAGAAAATTACAGTATTGCCCTCTTACTGGAGTCTGAAGGAGAAGTGCTTTCCTAAATAAAAATAACTGTAGAAGTAAATAATGGCGACCTCGCAATTATCAGCACATTGTTGATTCCAGCTAAATGTGGAAGCCGCACACCGCACACAGAAGCAGCACTTGAACACCCACAGTAAGGAGGAGTGAAAGCTGGATGCCTGGGAGGGGTGGGCAAGCGCACCGCGCGGGTGAGCCGCTCTGCTTGGGTGCCCTGCTGTCCTCAGGAGGCCCCGCTGGGGAGGGAGCACAGGGCGGGCTCTTCTCCCTGTCCCATCAGCCTCTGCAGTGTCTGCAGCCCGGGGCTGGCCCGGGTAGGAGAGAGGCTGGGATGAGAGCGGGGAAGGACACAGGGGCTTAGCTCCGTGGGATCTGAGTGAGGGTTTGACTCTCAGCTGCAGATGAACTTGAAAACAATTTTGACAAGATTCTCGGTTGTTCATGACCACGGTCTCCATGTCACAGATGGGGAAACCGATACCTGGTCAATAAAAAGAGTTTGCAGAACCAGGGAATATGGCTGGACCAGGGCTATTTGGTGACCGTCAGAGCTTCTCTGTTACCATTCTGTAGCCACAGGGGGTTCGAAGATTCCAAATATTTTTTATTACCCTCTGATCGCTAACGAATGGTGTCTTGTTCCATCTCTAGGAACATTGTGATTGTCCCCTTTGTATTCTGTAAACAGATGCCTTTGACTTTCTCACCCGTATGCTGTCTGTACCCCCGAATTGTTTAAACGATAGCAAGGCACCCTTGCACTTGCAGTAAACGAGCTAAGATATCGACATGAATGACCTGGAGGGTTCCTTGAAGAAGATCCGGGCGGAGAGTGGGGGGCTCTCAGCGTAAGGCCCAGCCTCAAGGGGAGCTGCCCACAAGCACTGAAGCGGGGCCGTGAAAATAGCCGTGGCCGTGGGCCCCGAGGCTGGGCGGCGGCTCACTCGCACAGAAACTGCACACAGCCAGCACGGAGCCTGCGTTGAGCTAGGGAGAGAAGGCGCACGGCCACGTGTGCGTGTGCTAACGAGAGATCCACTGAAGCAAGAGTCCTGCGAGTGGGGAGTTGTGGGGGCTTGAGATCCAGCTGTTGGCTCACAGACAGCTGGCGGCCCCCGCGAGGCAGTGAGGAGTGCAGCAGAGGAGGCGGGCCCCAGAGATGGGTGCGGGAGACCTCCCTGCGCCTGGAAAGGGCGTTTCTCTGCAAAGTCGATCGGGGGCCACTCTGCCACCGATTCGTAGGACAGAAATGTGTCGATTCCGGTGGGGCAGGACTTGGCACATTGCAGTTATTTTTTTCTATCTCTGTCTAGCTAAGAGACAGGTGGCAACAGGCAGGGTACAGGACAGAGCGGATATTTGCCCAGACCGGGGGCACTGCTCCACCGGCCCACTGGCCAGAACGACCTGCCAACAGACGCCTTCGCTGGAGAAACTGAGTTATGTTCCATTTGCCCTGGGGTGTGTGGACGAGTGGGTTCAACAGGGGAAAGTTAGCATTTTATTCATTCTGATCTGAATCCCCTTTAAAACTCAAATGGCATGCATACTCTTCCCCTTAATTAGAGTGCTGAAATATCACCGGCGTCTGCGTAACCCCACCTTTCCTTGCCCTCTGCAAAGGCGCGATGGGAGAGCTTTGCTGTGAATGGGGAGAGGGGACAGAGTTGAAGCGAAAAAGATAAAGGAAAAGAGGGGAAAGATTCAGGGGGCAGAAGGCAAGAGAGTCGGAATGTCAGCTGGAAGCTAAGCAGGGTACTTAATGACGCAGACTCTGCCGTTTTCAGGGTAGGAGGATGGGAGGGGGGAAGCCGGGCAGAGCCGGGACTTAGAGCCTGCTAAGTGACGGGTGCTTGGTGAACATCCTCTCCCCACGTTTGAGGAAACTGAGGCTCAAAGGCTGGGACACTCACTCAAGGTCATACAGCAGGTAGGGGAGAACGGGCTCCAAACCTGTGCCGACCCCACCCGCTGGTGCTCACCTCACACCTCGCCTGTGCTTTGGCTCCTCAACACGGGCACGTTTCTTTTTTTTTTTATTATTTCAGCATATTATGGGGGTATAGATATTTAGGTTACGTATGTTGCCCTTGCCCCCCGTCCCCCCCAAGTCCGAGTTTCAAATATGTCCATCCTTCAGGTGGTGCGCGTTGTACTCTTTGTGTAGGCAAATACCCGTCCCCTCCTCCCCCCTCCCCCTCCCCCTGCCCGACATCCAATAGATGTTATTCTTATATGAACATGGGCACATTTCTTGAGTCACTTATTATGCTGTTCTCACAGATTCCACGTGTGTGTGTCCTATAAGAAGGACCCTGCCATCTGTCACCCGTAACACCTCCCACACACACCACCCTCATGCCCTCTCCTGCCCTCCTTCCCTGCACCGGCACGCTGGCGGGCGATCAGGAGTGAGTGGAGCTGCCCTGCCCAGCCCTCGGCACAGGCACGGACCCTGGCTTCATGTATGGAAGGTGACACTGCAGCCATAAGGCTGGCCATGGGATTGTCACGTCGCAGAATGCTAGCATTGGAAGACATTCTGGAAATCATCTGGTCCAACTCCCTCATTTGGCTCTGGGAGGGGAGGAGCTGTTCTAGAGCACACAGCCAGCTGATGACGAGCCAGGATCAGCTCTCAAACCCAGGCAGCCCTCCTTCCTCAACACCGGACTGTGACAAAAACGTGTTTGGACAGTGGGACACCTTCCAAACACATAGCTCTTCTCCACTCCCCTTGCTGTGTCTCAAACTGGAATCCCAGGACCCCTGAGTACCGGTAGCCTCCAAGAGTGTATCCCCAGAGCTGTCAGCCACAACCAAGGGGAGACAGGGAACAAAGGGGAAATTCAGAGCCACGCATGGGCTGGAGAGGCTGCTGCCAATGACGGCCCCAAAGTCCGTGCAGTTTGGCCCCCGCTCCCACTTAGCTTTCAGCCACACAGAGCCTGGGGGTAGTTGATGAAGGAGAGTACGACATGAATCTGTGCCCAGCCTACCCCAGCTCCCCAGCCAAGCAGTCCCGCCGCAGCACGTAGCGCTCGCCAGGGCATCTGCAGAAGGAAAGGCCAGCACGCCACGATGAACACCAGGAGCCGGGCGCGGTGGCTCACGCCTGTAATCCTAGCTCTCTGGGAGGCTGAGGCGGGCGGATTGTTTGAGCTCAGGAGTTCGAAACCAGCCTGAGCAAGAGCGAGACCCCGTCTCTACTAAAAATAGAAAGAAATTGGCTGGACAACTAAAAATATATAGAAAAAATTAGTCAGGCATCATGGCACATGCCTGTAGTCCCAGCTACTGGGGAGGCTGAGGCAGGAGGATTGCTTGAGCCCCGGAGTTGGAGGTTGCTGTGAGCTAGGCTGTCGCTACAGCACTCTAGCCCAGGCAACAGAGTGAGACTCTGTCTCAAAAAAAAAAAAAACAACCAGGAGACGCAGACCGTGTGCAGGTATGGGAAATCCAGAACGATGTATCAGAAAATGAAAGTGAGAGCAGGGAGCAACTTCCCAGGGTGCTTCTCGAGAGAATTTATAGGAATGCAGATAAAACCAAGACGAAATAGTGCAGACCATAACTCTGCTCTAGCGCCCAGGAGCTACGAGGGGCCCCTGGGTCTACTCGTAAGACCGGGAGATGCACAGAATTTGTGCAGCGAGGGCATTTCTACAAGATTAGCAGCACCGAGAGTGACTACGTCCAAAGCAGCAGCGGGGTAACCGTGCGGTCTGCACTACGAGTAGGCCTGCTTTTCCTCTCTGAATCCCCTGCCCGTTCACCCATCTCCACACTTCCGGGCGGGGGCGTGGGACTGTCAGCTGCTGACCACGCCCTGAAGGAGAAAGGGGCCAGGCTGGGCTGGGGTTATCTTGCTCCTCCTCAGAGAAGAGTCAGGAAGAATGGACTCTGGGCACTGCCCTCTGCTGGTGACAGGCCAGTCACCAGCCACCACAGGCCCCAGCAGGTGGAAAGGCCTGAGAAGCCAGTCCCTCTGGGCCCGTCTGCTGAACCCCAGCGAGGGCTGCGAACAGCGTCAGCTGCGCAGAGCGCGGGGGCCGACAGCCTCACCACCGACCCTCGTCCGCTGGGCCTTGCGTGGCCCCAGGTCCCTGCCAACCTCTTTCAGCCCAGTGTTTCGGCTCTTCTCAGACTGGCCAAGGCAGATATTCCAAGCCTCAGCAGATTGTCTGGAAGAGGTGGCATGGAGGAAGTGGCCCCTCCGTTCCCATTCCGGTGTCCTTCATGCTCCAAAGTCAAGTAATGCGCAGAACAGCTGAGCTTCAGCTTCCCGCCTCCTTTCACGCGCCATCGTGTCTGTCCCAGCGTGGACACCAGAATAAAGCCGTCCCTACCCCTCCACACAGAGTGATCACTCGCCATTAATAGTAACTCCTAAGACGTACACAGCACTTTGCAGCCTATAAAGCATTTCCACATCCATTATTTTATTTAATCCTCAAAACGATCCTATCAATAGGTATCATCATTTCCATTCCATTAATGAGCAAACCGGCACTCAGAGAGAGAAGTGGTTTGCCCGAGGCCCCACAGCTAATAAGTGCTGGAGCTGAAACAGAATCATCCTGGTCTGACTTCAAGTCCTGGACTACTTTAGTATATCACAGCGGCCTCTCGGCTCCTAGCAGATCCTGAGCAGAGCTCAGAGCTCCACCACTGCCCACGTCCTCCTCTGTGGCAGTCCTCCCGTGCAGTCCCGGGTGTGTGTTTAGTTCCTCCCACTCTTGTGTGAGCTCGCTGAGAACAGGGACTGCCTCGTAGGTGGGCCTCTGGATCTCTAGGGCATCAGGCTCCAGGTGGGACATGAAGGGGCCTCTCAGAAACGAGTGGCGGGGAGAGCACGCTAGGTGGAACGCTCTCAGGTGAGGCTGGGCGTAGAAGGCTCCACTCTCTGGGAGAGCTCTCGCTTCTACTCCCACGTTGGAGCTCTGTTTGAAACATATTTGATGGTCTGGGATTTGCGGTAGGGCAGCAAAGAACAGTAAATGGAAATCGTGAGCTGGCAGCCTCTCAAAACTCCTGCGTAGGGACATTGGGTGACCCCCAGACAGAGAGTAGGGAGGAAAAGAAAATCTCAAGGTTGCCAGAACTATGACTGGCACATCTTAGACACCCAGTAAATATTTGTGATCGATTGAATGGGGGACAAGAGCAGAAGGCTAACGGAGGTGAGGAGAGAACTGTGCGAAGTAAAAACCAGTTGCGTCTGTGTCAAGAGTCCTGGGGTTGGGCTGGGGTTGCACAGGTGCCTGTGTTGACATAGCATTGGTGCCTAGGCTTGCTTCACTGACACTGTTTCCTGCTACATCTCCATGTGGCCGTCCTGCTCTGAACGCTCCTCACGCTGTCTCATTGCAGATGCATTTCTCTGCCACAGGGAGAACTGAATCTGCGATTCTCTACTTTGAGAGACTATGTTGGTAACTATGGAAAAGTACATTTCCTTACTGTCTGAATAGCCAGGTCTGAAAGGTATTTGGTGTGTTTGTGTCCAGTGCTCATGGTAAGGCTTCTTTATGTCATAGCAGTACCTTCTCTAACACTGTAGTTGTCAATACAGCTAATGAGCTTGTCCTTCTAGAAAGTTCTCTTTAGAAGGAGGCCATCTTCCAGGCCAACACCACAATGTGTATTATCTACTAGCAGTCTCCAAAGATGTTTCTTTTATCACTAACTCCCATTAGTAAAAGAATTTTAGCATAGACCCAGAATACATGCATTTCTCTGTAAATTATATATATGTGTTCCAGTTCTGATGTATGATATGCATGTTTAAAAATCAGCAAAATAGACATAGAATTGAGAGATAGTTTCTTGCTGTACTCCAAAGGGTCAGGTGACTCCCTGGGGTGCATACGACCCACGTTGGAGGCCACTGGCTTACGCAAGACAGCACCCAATGCACCCAAAGGAAATATAATCAAAAAAAGCATTTTAAGTTGTTCTCTCTGGTAGCTCCCATTTCCCAAGTCAGTGCTCAGACACCTAGTTCCAAGAGGTCTCATTCCATTTGGTAAGGGTTAAAAAAATAACGACGTGCCACACTTCATAACGGTCAAAGCTTTTTCTGCTACAGAAGCACTTTTGAGGGAGAAATTGTCATCTAGCACCACAGTTATGCAAATGTGATAGTTGTTTTTGACACTGGTAAATAACGGTTCCGTATGCACCGACACTGTTTTCTTACCTTATCATGCAAGGTCTCAAGTCATAATTTAGATGTTCGTAAATGATTAGCATTTTGGGGCTAAGGCAAGCAATTTGCGCAGTGTTTCCCATCTATCTTCTACCTTGAAAATGTGATTAGCACTTTGGTGGGGCGAGGGGAGGGAATGTCTCGCAAATTGCTTCTTTGATCAAGGCAAATCAAGATGTCTGATGAGATGATTGGCTGGCATATATGTACAAGCCGTACCCTGGGTTGTCCCGTATTCAGATGGAATTAACGAAGGCTGCCTTTATCAGAAATTCATCTGACTTCCTTCAAATGGTCTGAAAATAACACCCCTCAAAATAATATTACTGCAAATTTTTGATGCAGAACAAAAATAGAATGAAAAACATACACGTGGCACTGATAATACAACAAACGTAGTACCGTTATAAAAATCTGTAAAAGGCTGCAAGACAGCATTTCCAGCCCACTCTAAAAATAGCTAATTGAGAAAGATTCCTTTATTCTAATGCTCTTAATTGCCTGGGCAGCTTTATAGAAAAGTCAGTCAGTTACTGGCTCGTACTTTGGGAGTCTTAAAAGCCACAGTCAGGAGCTCAGTTAAATAATGTCACAATGGAAACCCTAGTGCTTTCCTGTATGGCTGCACTGGAAGTCTTTCTGGCTAATTAGTGAGTCGGTCATTATGCAAATGAGTACCTCCTGATTGGCAACAGCTTATACCTTTTTCCCACCACCCTTGCGAAAGAGGCCAGTTAAATGGTTGTTTGTAGTCCAGTGCAGAATAAGAGAATGATAAAGTTTTAGAGACAACCCCCTTTGGAAATCACACGGTCTAACATCTCAATCTGCACATGAGGAAACTGGGTCTTCAGAGGTCGGGATTCTTGCCTAGAGTTCCTCGGGTAGGCAGTGGTAAATCCGAGCTTGAGTCCAGGCTTTCAAACTGCTAATAGACTCTCTTTTTCCTGCCTTTAATTTTAATTTTGGTTTTCTGCACACACAAACTCGTGGAACCCTATTATAACAATAGGGAATGAAGATTGGTACAGTGAAGAGTGTTACCAGATCCTGGACTCAAAAGACCTACACTTTGAGGGACCCCGAAACCACGGGGCCCCTGCCCATCCTTTGGATCTTGAGCTCTTTCCCACAGGAACAGTCCTGTGTCCTCTACACTGTCAGAAAAGGAAACAAACGGGACTTTCATGAGCCCTTGAAACACCTTCCCCACGTTGCTCCCGGAAGTACCCAGGGTTCTATTTTTCTCCCAGAGGTCTGAGCTGAGGCCAAGTTTCCATCATAGCAAATCTGTGTTATGAAACCTCTGCACTTCTGAATTGTGGGGGCTGCCTTTTTCCTTTTGCTTCTTGTCTTTTTTTCATTTTCTTTTTCCAGTTCCCTTTGTAATCATCTCAAAGCCAAGTGCTCATTTCCACCAGAACTTTAAACATTGTGCCTTTATGTAGCACAGCTTTTAATTTTCCTCCCTAACAGAAGTGATTGTTTATGTTGTAAATGCCACATTAGTCTCCATGAAACGGAGATGGAATTGATTTTCATTTCAGAGATTTCACAGCTTGCCCCAGAGCTTTATGCTTGATTGCCAATGCTCAGAAAGGCATGGGCTTCTGAGAGGCTCAGAAATGATGCGTGTAACATGGCGCATAAAAATGTGAGAATCGGAGCCGCCTTTGTTGGGAGACAGACCCCTGACTCTCAGTGCATGTGTCTGGCCAGGAGCTCAAAGCCTCCAGTGTCCCGAGTGCAGGTGACGCCTTCATGACACCGACTTCAGTCCCAAGTCAGCTCACCCTCAAGACCACCAATTTCCCCACTAGCGAATTTGGCAGGGACATGAGGGATACACTCCAAACTGAATTCAGAGTATACGCTGCTCAAAGCAAAGGAAGGAGAAAGCTCCACAGGCACATGGGGAGTGGAGGCGGAATGGCGGGCAGATGTCATACTGACCCAGAAGAAAGGTTCTATTTTTGCCTTGTCTCTCCTGCTGCCTTCAGAGCTGCAGCCTCCTCCCTGGGGAACCTGTTGCATGCGGCTGCCGAAGCCAGGATGAGCAGATGGCTCCACTCTCTTCCAGCGATGTGGGATGATGCCACTGGCATTCCATGGCCTGGACCGAGGCACTGTCCCGGTCTTGGTCAGCTGTTGGCCTGGGCATCCAGACAACATGTCTTCCAAGGGACCCGCGATACCTGCCGCTGCCATGTGCGCGAGCCCTCCTGGAAGCCCCTTCTCGAGAACTCCTCCGACGCTGGAGTTTCTAAAACACAGTTGACATTCACTACAGTACTATTCAGACATTCATTATCATTCTGCTTATCATTTGCTACATTTAACAGACCATTTACAGGGTGGGCAGAACAACATCTCGGCAGCACACGACGTGCACAGCAGTGCCGGGCGGAGCAGTCTGGGAGATACTGGGGATCTTATTTTGAATGATTATCATCATTGTTAATTTGAACATTTCTACTTAATTATGTCTAGCTCCATCGAGTTATAAATATGTATATATTAATGTTAACAATATGAGCTTGATTGGCCAAATACATAATCGGTGATTAAAATAGAAATCTCCCAATATGTCTAAAACTACCACCCTAAATTAATAATAAAGTATAAAAGAGCCCCAATTCCACTGCTAGTCAATGAATGGCACTCTTCCTTACACCGAGATAATATTAATACCTACATGCGATTGATTATGCCTGAGTGAGGTTCCAGAATTAGGCTCTGAGTGCTGGGGGCTCTTTGCCCGCCTTTCTCCGCCTCCCTCCCTCCCTCCCCCCGCTCCTGAGTGGCAGATGGTGAGCACGCACGCAGGGTATCCGTGGCGGGGTGGAGAAAGTGCGGGGAAGGGACGTGGAAAAGAGTTCCCTGAAGCTGGCAGGAAGACACATTTTGACGAGGGGAGCTGGACACAGACGGCCGGCGGGGCGAGCCGCAGCAGTGGGGGGTGCACAGGCCCTCGGGAGTGGGGACGGGCAGCGTGCTCACCTTCCTCTCGCAGGCCTTCTTCTTCTTCTTCTCCATTTTCTTTCCCTCCCTCCCTCCCTTCCTCCTTCCTTCCTTCCTTCCTTCCTTCCTTCTTTCTTTCTTTTCTTTTAAGTTTCTGATGTGTTTCTTTTTAAAGAGAGCCGGGGAAGGAAGTGGCCTCATCAAGCCCAGTTCTCATTCTGCATCAGAGAGTAGTGTTGATTTTCCACCCATGACTGCTGAAAATTAGGATTTCTTCGTGAAGCTGGATTCTTTTCTCGTCGTGTTCCTTATCTTTTCAAATATGGCTACCTGCACTGCAGGGCTTCACGGCTAAAATCGTCATGAGCTTCCCCACTACCCAGTGCAGGGACCACGGGGGAGCTGCCCGCAGGCCGCTGTGGCTTCGGGAGGGCGTGCGAGCACCTTAGCCTGGAAGAAACGTTTTCCCTCTGGTTGCTTAGTGCCCTGTCTGTGGGCCACAGGCTTACTACTTACTACTGATTTTCTTGTCAGGATAATGCTTCCAATCAAGATTTAAAACAAACTAGGAGGTTACTAAAGTGCTGGAGATTAAAACATAATGTTTTTTTTATTTGATTAAGATACTCTTATCTGGGATCTTTGGGCCCAATTTAAACCCACAGTAACCTTCCTCAAAGGGCCAGCCTTGTTTGTTTCAGGCAGACACTTTTCCTTCAGGTCTGCCTCTCCTGCTGTGAGTGTGCTGGCCAGGAAGAAGAAATAGATCATTCCCGCTGCATCAACTTTCAGGCAGCTGCTCTGTGCAATTTGCTTCAATGTCTAGCCATGGAAAAAGAGACCCGTCATTTCCTAAGTGGTGATTTGAGGTGACCTATATTTTAGGAAACTGTTGGATTCACCATCAGCTCCTGTCCTTCCAACCTGTAGACCCAGAGCTTTAATAGAAAACTGCACTTAGGAGAGAAGCTGTTGAGAAGGAGAAGACAATTAGGAGGAATGTAGCACACCACTAAATACACACAGACACCCTGGTGACTTTGAAGGTGATCTTTTTAACTTCTCTCTCATCTCCATCCTTTGCTGCTGAGATGGTGGTGATCCCCTTCACCACTATTTGGTGAAGACATTATCCAGCTTATAGACCTTAAACCAAGTAGACTTTGCCCATTCTGTCCTGCTATTTTCTCTACATGTTAATTATCATTATTAAAAGAAAGTTCTCCGACCCAACATCCAGCCCAGCTACATAGTCTGAGCTGAAGAGCAGAGACAGACAGAGAGAGCATAAAGTCCCAGAGGTACGTTCTGGGGAGTGCAGTTTTCAGTATTAAACATCTTTGTTTCCCATGAAGTTTTCTTTTCATCTCACTTTCTATTAAAAGTCTTCTCAAAGCTAACGCAATAAATTTAGATCTGCAGCCAGATGCAAAGCAAAACTTTTGGCAGGGACTACTCTATCAAAAGACATTGCAAATGAAATATGTTCTCCCTTGGGGATTAGTCTACAGTTTAATTTAATTTGATATTTCAAATTAAATTAATTCAAATGGTTATGCAGTTTCCAGGGAAAACAGATTTCATTTATGATGTTCTGCCACCAAATTGTTTAGCAGCCATCATATATCTTACATTGTTAACTAAGAAGATAAATAGTGACAAATAGGCTCTTGCCCTCGTTTCCCGGTCCCTGTCTTAAACAGAACGCACACACCCTTCCAACTCCACACGCTTCCTTCTTGGGTAGCATAAATATTTATTAAGACCATTATAGTGAAGACTAATACTATCTGTGGACCCTTCTATCTAATCATTTCTAAGCATGTAATGAAGATGCACGAAGCCCCGTGAGGGAACAGATGCGACGATCCCCATTCCGTAGACGAGGAGACAGGTGGCGATGAGATTTGCCCCGCAGCGCGCAGAGACCTGCGACGGGAGCAGGAGCTCAGATCACGGGCCCGTGTTCTCCGCCCTCCGCTTTGTCGGGCCATGCTCCCAGTTTGTCGCCCTCACTAGACCTTAATATAATCAGAGCTAGGTCTACACTGTCCAAGAAATTAGAAAATTGAGTTTTTATTGAGTCAACAGACATTCCATCTGGGGAGTCTGGGAGAAGACTCTTGTCACCCAGGAATTGTCTTTTATTTCATTTCATTTCTTAAATCATCATGCAGTAAAAATACTCTTTTTAAAAATTGTCTTTTTTGCTTGTAGTTTTTCCCAAATAATCTAGGGAAGGGGGCCATCCACATCTCCCGGTGCAGGATGAAAGGGTGTGGCTCCCCCGGCAATCAAAAGGACCCTCCATGTGGTTCTGGGAAGCCCGCTGGCTGGAGTGGGGGAGGGAGCCGCAGGCCCCTGGCGGATGCTCCAGCTGCTCTGAGCCCGCTCACCCGGACTGAGAGGGCTCCGCTGTGCGGGGAGCAGGCAGACGGACATTCGCCAGTACTTTATGTCCTGGGGAACTTTCCTGCCTGTTTTTCTCCTTTCTTTTGTGGAGCAGGCTTGTTGGCTGTGCGCTGTTCCGCGAATCCCTACGTGTTCACTGCCGGGGTTCACTGGCGAGCCGTCACCCTCGTGCTCACTGACCACATGGAAACCCCAGGGTTTTCCAGCTAAAACAAAACTCTGAATTATCACGAGATTCTGGAATTGCTCTGAAAGCTGGGTTCATGGCAGTCTGCTGCAATCGCTTCAGCCAAAGGCACGTGTTTTAGAGGACTGTCTCCATCAGCATCCTCTCACCGCCTGCACCACGCTGTCCCAGCTCCATTTTCTCCTAAAATCCCCAGGGAAACATGCAGAACCAGTAATTATTTCCACCGTCTCCCCTTCAGGAGAGTTCTCCTTCAAGTATAGCTGGGAAAATCCATGAATCTAGATTTCTTTGTTAGGAAAAATGGAATTTACATTCCTTCACATGGGGAGGGGACATTGTCATTACGATGCCAGCGATGTGCTGGGCTACAGGTGCTGGTAAATTGTACCCAGACTTGAGAGAGTTAAGTGTTCTCTAGTTCTTCATCAGCTTTCAGGAACAACACCCAGTGGTCTTGTTCTTTGCTGTAAGAATAATGCTATTATGCAATTATTATTATTAGCCCTGTAATGATAATGTTAATTCCACAGCTACATAATTAACTCATCAGCCAGTTAGCAACTAGGAGCGGTTGAACCCATAAATGCCTAACTAATCCTGACGTTTTTTTAAAGCCATCATTTCAATTCTTGAGAAAGGAATACACAAAATCCAGAATCAAAGAGGCTCCTGAAGATAGTTCCAAAAGTCAAGAGCCACAGACGACTCTTGGTTTGAAAGAATAGCAAGAGCTACGATGCTTTGAGCACCTCCACGAGCCTGGGACACCTTTTCAGTAGTGTCTCAGCCTGTCTTGGTAACACAGTCATAGAGAACACCCTCCTCTCTGGTTTGCAAATAGGAAGCAAGACACGAGAAGATGAAGGAACTTGACCAGGGTTACACACCAAGGCGGGGCTGGGATTTTAAGCCAGTTCTTTCCTGCTCAAGCCCACACGCTCCCTGACGGTGACGCTCTGCTGCACCGGCTTGCAGAGAAACCAGACCGGACTCCTGTCTCTTTCCATGCGTCCTTGCCACTGTATTCTCGTTCTTCCCTCTTTGGGTCTTCCTTCCTGTAATCAGATAGGCACCAGAATCTAGCATTTCTCACTCTTTCTTTTCTCTTTTTTGCTCAAAAAAATATTGAGTGAGAATCACTTGTAGGAGATATTGCAATAATTACTTTTCCAACTTTGTAACCAGTGGTCACTCTTGCCTCTTAAGGGCTCACATTCCAAAATTACTGGAACCCTCTAGCAAATGGCTACATGTGTAGAAAATTGTCTCTCTATAACAAATGCTGAAAGAATCAAGTTTATTTGGCCAATGGAAGAGAAACTTGAGCAGTGTTTTTAAACAGCTTTCAAGTTCATAACAGAGATATTGAAATCTCCCAGCTGTTCTCTGTTGCCAGCAAGGATGGAACAGAAGGAAAAGTGGTTGCTCAAAGCAATAGACATTCTGCTTACGCAGAAGAACTTTCTGGCTGTGAGAACTGTTAGACAAGGAGATGGTGTACCAGGGCAGGTTGTCCTCGAAGACCTTTCGGAATAAGACAGTTTGCTTCCTGAGGCCCTTTAGGCTTAGGGAGAGTGGATTGGAAGGACTGAGAAGAGATCCGGTCTGAGTGCTGCGGCGCCAAGGGGTGCGGTTTGTCTGTACTGTTGACGTGAGGGTTCATTTCAATTTCCTCTGGGAAATTGCACGGCATAGACATATGCTAAAATATGTTTGGTCTAAGTGATCCAAATTGATCTTCCTGTCCAAATCACATGTGTACACGTCTGTATGGAGAAATTAGACAAGATCATAGTAAGGTAACAAATTTCATTGGATTTATAAAAATCTATGAACGAGCTTAGTTCCTCAGAGACAGGTGCCCTGTACATCAAAGCCACCTCCAGAGTGACGAGCAGCGGGTGTGTTTTGAGCACACTCCTGAACATGGAAGGGGCGTATGCGCGTCAGTCTCTAAGGACCTGGGTTCCAGTGTTTGCACTGCCGTTTGTTAGCTTGCACGATCCGTGTGATATAGCTGAGTCTCAGTGTCCTTATCTGTCAAATAAAAAGCAATACACTTACTGCCTGGTATGGGAAGGGGGGATTCGTAAATCATACAGCAGACTGCCTGGCAACACCAGTGGTTCTTTCCCAGTAAAAAGTTTCATGGAGTCTTTTTGATTCCAATGTGGGCTAGTGAGCCCGCCCTGCTGAGTTGCCCTGTGAAAGGCCCAGATGCTACATTCCCTGAATGTAATTCCTGTTACATTCTTACGTCTCTCTCAAACAAACCCCTCCAGTCTGGGGCCTTGTCTCCAAAGAGAGTAAAAAGTGTTCCTCTCTGGCCAGCCTCACTCGAAGCTTCACCGTGGGCTTTGAGCGCCCACACGCTGCAGTATTGGATGTCTCTGCAGCCAACGTGCCATCACTGAGAACGATTTCATGGCGCCTTCAAGGAACAGGGACGTGTTCCGTGGGTCAGATGCTGCGGAGGAGGTGCCATGACAGGAGCCCTGATCTGGAAATGAAGGCCCAGGGTTGCCAGAGTGGCTGTGGACACTTCGCTGTTCCGTAGCATGGTCGCCACGATTGCTTATTCTGTGCCTGCTCTGTGCCAGGTACCCATTTATTGCGTTGATTATTTTCAATATCTGCAAAAAGCCCCGAGGTAGACAGTATCATGCAACCTTCATGTTACAGACGAGGAAACTAACCAAGGACCGCTGAGGGCTGGGAAACAAACGTGAGACCTCAACCCAGGGCGCATGGCCTCTGAACATGCACTTGTTTTCCCACGCCGCCCTGACACGGTTTCCTCATGTAGAAAGTGAGGTAAACGACAATCTCTAGAGTCTTCTACGGCCCAGAGAGTCGATGAATATAATCCTGGACTTCTCCCCAGCCCCGGCAGCCGGCCTGCACACATGAAGGGTAGAGTCACGGATATGGCCACTGCCGAGTCACCTCCATCTCTCTCACCCTCTCCCCTTAATATGTGTCTCCTTTCCCTGTAAGGACTGGGAGGACTTTTCTATTTTCTTCTTGGAAAAATGATTGTTGACTTTTTTTTTAAAAGAAGGACTTTTTGTTGGTTTGGGGAGAGCAAATGGAAACAGTACTTTGGTAAAGAAGTCACTTGAAAAATGACCCTATTTCCTTCGGAGATGCTCTTGCAATATAATTATGAGCCAATATAATTATGAGCCATCTGTTCACCTCTTCTCCCCTTGCACGAGCTCTCGGGTTCTCGGCAGATGATGTCCCCGAGAGCAAACCAGCAAGAACGGAGGAGACGAGCCTTTGTTTATTGAGCACCAAGGAATGGCGCAACTGCAGCAGTGCGAATCAGTGCCACTGAGAAAAGGTGCAGAAAATCCAGGCCAGACATCAATACCAACAAATGTTCTAGGGATTAACAGATAAGTCGTATCAGGAGAGAGTGAAGGAGTCAAATTTATACAGTTGAGAAAGGATCCAGCTCACAGGGAACAGAATCGCAGCCTGTAAATACCTCCACAAAAACAGTATACGTGAAGTAAGGGGATTAATCGCTGTCTCCAAAGCAGTGAGGACAAGGCGCAGTCGCCGTTAGCTTGGAGAGGGAGGTGGAACACACAGGAGTGAAAAGTTCCGGAGTTGAGAGAAGAGATTGACCAAAGGTACAGGGGGAGGGGCGGTGGCAGCGACCCCCTGTGCCTAGGGCAGGGAGGAGATTGGAGGCCAGGCAGGCCCAGGAGGGCTAGATGGAGGGCACACAGGAGGACCTGTGTGGTTTTCCCCACCCTTGAGTCAGTGACCGAGGAGTAATGACCTGCTCTTGCAAATTGCTTGGTAAATATGCCGAGTGACTCCAAGAAGCCCATTTCAACAGCAGAGCAGCCGGGACTGGGTAGACTGAAGCCTGCAGATCCAAAAGATCCCATGCAGAGTTTCGGTGGTCAGCAGGACTCTTTATCACCACACTGGGTAGCACACTTGGCCCGGTTTAATCCACATTCGTTAACAGGAAACGCAGCTTCCCTGGTCAGACTCAGGCCGAAGCCGCCTGGGTGCCCTCCCCCTGCAACAATATTAATGGTTCCTGCCTGGGCGCTTGAGTGGAGCCGGGCGCGCCTCCACGGAGCCTGTTTAGAGATGGCCTGAAACACCTGCTGGGAATAATTCTCGCCGTAGGCAGCTCAAGAATTATTGATGAAATAACCGTTTGGGGCCTGAGTCTGGGGTTTTGCAGATGCAATGGCCAGATTATTGTTTAAGTGGGGACTTGATCAGGCGGTGACCTAGAAAACATTTAGTTCTTTTATTGCTTTCACAGCTTCCTGGGGCTCGCGCTGTCTCTGCCTCAGAAGCTGGGCAAGGCAGTAAAGGGAAGTGGCCTTGAGACAGTGGGATTATCCGCGTGCCCAGAAGGCCAGAAGGCGCCAAGGCAGCATCTTGTCCCAGGATGAGAAGGCCCTGGGCCTCCTCTGAGTCACTGGAACTGGAACGGCATCAAAACAATGCAACTTTTCAGGAACTGGCCATTTTGACCTTAAAAGGTCAACTTCCCCAGATCCAAGGAGCAGATAAACCGTTCGCCAGGGAGGCAGTTACGAGTGGAACAGCCCTTCACGGGGCCGCAGTGCCCGGCAGGTTCAGGTGGAAACAGAGAGCAGAGCAGAGCGTTATCCAGGGCCTGAGGGACAGGAAGGGACGGCTGTGCCCTTCCGGGGGAGGCTTCGGGCCGACCGTGGGTCTCTGAGGGGCACAGGCGTCCTTTCCCAACCCTGCACACAGCTGTCTCCGCACCACGCTCCTACATTCGCGCGGTTTTTACTGAGTGCCGACTCTGTGCCAGGCACTCAAAATAAATAAAACAGTCTCTAGTCTCAGGGAGCTCAAGGGAGTGCACTCCCGGTCACAGCAAGTCCCCAGTACCACAAGGGAGGGAGATACAAAGCCTCCTCTGTGAGCTTAGCAACAGCTGCAGAGAGCATGGCTTTGCAGAGAGGTAACATGTGAACAGGCCTTTGAAGGATGAATAGGAGTTTTCTGGCAGTGGCAGTGACATTGCATGACTTAATCAGGGAATGGGGAATGGTCAGGGTACGTGGGATGTCGAGCACCTAATAGGGACGACCATGGGTGATAGAACTAGCTTTCAGTGTTGAGTCTGTGAAGCGTGCTGAATACTGAACTGAGAGGTCTGTTGCCAGTGTCTCAGTTAATCCTCACACAGCAACCCTCTGAAGTGTGCCATGATTGTGTTACTTGCCGAGGTCACAGTTCACCGGGGTAGAGTAGGAACGTGAGGCCCGCTGGCCTAGGGTGAAGGTGAAACCAGGTGCCACGCTCTAGGCTATGAATGAAGCTTGCCGAAGGAAGGACAAGGAGGTCTGGCACTTCAGAAGCCAGGGCACCAGAGCTAAAAGCTCCTTAGAAGCCACTGAGGCCAACTTGCTCACTTGACAGAGAAGGAAAACCAGTTAGTTCCACAGCTGAAAGGATTCCTGTCATTTCATGAAAGACCTGCAATGCCACATTAAGGCATTCAGAACCTCTAGAGGTTCTAAGCCAAGGCACGGCACGAGCCTTTCTGTGCTACAGAACACACCCCAGAGGCAGTGAGGAAGCATCCGAACAGGGCAGACCAGAGACAGAGAAACACCACGGATCCATGATGTGGTCCACGAACCACTCACCTTGGGGCCACCGGAGGCCCTTCCCCAAGACCTCCTGAACCAGAATCTCTAGGGCAGGGGCTGGAGAATGCGTGCCTGTTAGGAGCCCCCCAGGTGATCCCTAAGTACACTGGGGTTTAAGACCAAAGAGTTGGACAGCGATTGCCATACCTGTGGTGCCCCAGGTTAGAGAGAACTTGGCCTAAACGGGCAGAAACCACGGTCATGTAGAGGGAGGCAGGTGAGCACCTTTGTAGATTCACATTCACCGGGACATGGCTGGGTGGTGGGGGAGAGAGGGGTCCAGGATCACGCAGAGGTTCCAGCTTGGGCAACTGGGTGGCTGGTGGTGTCGATGCGAGGAGGTTGGGGTTTAGGTTTGAAAATCTTGAGTTTGATGTGTCTGTAAGATATGCCGGTGGAGATGTCTGGCAAGTCATCTGAAGCTCAAGTGTGGAGCTCAGAAGACGAACAGGAAGCAGGTCATGGCTAGAGAGAAGCTGGGAGTCTCCTCCAGAAAGCTGATCTTGAAACAGCAGGCAGAGTTCACCCCTTTCTCCTCTGCACCCCTAACACCGTGCACAGCACGGACCACACCTCGTCGTGTTTGTGTGTTTTGTGTACCTGCTCCTGTACTAAACCACAGGCTGCCTGCGGCAAGGACCCGTCATTCATGCTCATATCCCAGATGCCCAGGATGGGGTCTGGCATACGTGAGGTTCTTTAAGGATTGTTGGAAAGCGAAAGAGAGTAGAGAATGTAGCAAGGTTAGGAGAAGTTCCGTGGACGTAACCACCACGGGGACCACCAGTATTTGGAGGTGGGTAGAAGATGACAAGCCTGCAGAGAAACCTAACCGAGAGTGGGCAGTGTGGTAGGAGGAGAAACAAAAGAAAATAGTGACAAGCAGGAAAGAGAGAAAGCAGAAACCTCCAGGAATGACAGGGTGCCCTACAGCATCACCAGTCACAGTGGCCATTGTCATAAGTGTCGTCCCTTTCAGCAGTAAGGCTGGGCCACGTACAAGGTAAACACCCAGCGCCAGGCCTGGCCTCGGGAACTTGCCGATGGGCCTCTCTGGGGGAGTCGGGCAGCCCTGCACCGCGGGGGAGAGCCGGGGCGTCAGAGAAGCCCGGGTCTCAGGCAAACCCGTCGTCAAGCGATGAGGCAGCCACAGAATCCCGCCAGCCCTGCGGCGACGCCCTCGCGCTGGTCTCCCAGGGAGTGGTCAGCAGTTAGACCCCCTGCGCCCACCGGGCTGCTTTTGCTCTCGCCTCCTTCCTCTCTGCGCTTGGCCTCGCCGCCGCCCCGCCCCGCGCGGGCGTCTGGGCGATGGACAGGGAGACAGCTCGGGACACGCCGCGCCGAGCCCTCGGCTGTGCCACAGGGGATCTGTGGGTTCGTTTTCTTTTTTCTACTTTCTTCCTTTCTTTTGGGTTGTTTTTATTTTTTCTGTCTTGATCTTGCTTCACTAAGCTCATATGACCACATTGTAAGATTCCATTTTGTCATTTTTCCTCGGAAGTTGAAATGGGAACCATTTTTAATGAGCTAGGACATTGTTCAGACGTCTTTATTCCCCCTTCTGAATTGCTATAGGTGCACGACAAAGCCTCCCGTGGAAGCCTGCGATCTCACAGTGGCTTCTTTGGGTAAGAGAGGCCGTCCTGTGTCACAGCGCCAGCGCGGTCTCTGCTGGAGAAGCCAGGCCGTGGGCCCGGAGAGGGGCCGACACGGTGGCATCCCACGAGGCCCTCTCCAGGGAAGGGCTGGAGGCGGGTGACGCCTGGGATGGGAGGAGGTGCCCACTGGTGACCAGTGTCTCCCACTTGAGACTGGACCTCTGGCCAGAACACACAACTGCCCGGTGGACATCCCCACCACGACAGCTCCCGTCACCTCCACCCTAATGCGTCTCTAACCCGGGCAACAGCTTTGCTCAGTAAACAGTTGTCAGTGGTTTCTCAGCCTTCATTTAGTGTCCGCTGTGTGGTGGACACAGCTTTCGTTGCCAGGAGCGCAGCAGGCAGCGGTGGCGCCTCGCGAAGCCGCGTTCTCACGGGGAAAGCGGCGCACAGAACAGCAGCAGTAGCTGACGTCTGTCGGGCTCACCGTCCGCCACGCACCGCGGGACAGAACAGGGAGCCAGACATAGACCAGAGGTCCTGGGAAGGCTCCGAGTCCTTTCGCTCAGCCCCAGTTAGTGGCCCTGGTGGCTCCAACATTCTTCCAGACACACACTTTGAAAACCGAGGTCTCTGCCTCTGCTTTCCACTGCCGCCCTGGTCGGCCACCCGGCCTGGCGTCGCTTCCATCGAGACGCATCCTTCCTCTGCCCGCCTCTCCACCCTCAGCCGCTCGCGCCCAGCGGCCAGAACGGCCCCGCGGCCCTGGCTCCCTCCTCTCTGCTCTGCACACCTCCTCCAGGTGAGCTTCCCGGAGAGGCTGCTCCCCTGCTCAACATCTCAGTCATTCATTCGGCAGGCAGTTGCTGAAAGGCGTGCCTCCCCCAAAAGTCAGGTCGTGTGTTTCAAAAGACAAACTCACGGCCACTGTGTCCCTTGAGCGGAACCCAAGGCCCTCCCCCGTCGGCCGGTCTTCCAGGCCCACCGCCACGCAGGGCCTGTCCGCCACTTCCCCAAGCGCGGCTCTGCCTGCCGGGCCCCCTGCCCGCCTACTTCCTCAGACACTTCCTGCCCCTCTCCTTTTCTGTAGATCAAAATTCCGCCCGTCCCTGAGGCCCCAGTCCAATGGCACCTCCTGCAGGAGGCTTCCGTGATAGAGCCGAGCAGAAGTGCAGAGTTAGTGTCCTCCACGACTGAGTTTATTCTGAGGAGCGTACATGCTGTGCATGCACGCATGCCTGTGTCTAACACACGCTAACACGCATACCACACGCACTCCCAAGACCCCGGGAATTGCGCGTGTCGGCCCTGGGAGCCTTGGCTGTGCTCCTGGAGCTGCGCTGCGCAACTCGGCCAGATAATCTCATGTCATCATCTCAACGTCTTGTGACATAGCCGCCATAGCCACAGCCCCGCATTACAGGGGTGAGCAAAGAGGCTAAGCAAGTTGTATAAATACGGTCACACAGCTCAAAATTGGCAAAGCAAAGATTCAAATCCAATTCTGACCAAATCCCGTGTATGTAATATCACACTGCCATTCATCCGGGAAAGAATTCCTTAAAGAGCTATGCACCCAGTTGCTTTGTGTAGGGCTTTGCATGCAGCATGCATTCATAGTTATGTCGCCAGTACCGAGCACGAAGTCCAGAACATGTCCTAGACGTGTGGTAAATACCTGTGCATACATAAATGGAATTATGGTTGAGTATCATGTCAAACTTCCTAGATCAGAATAGCTGAGGTTGGGGCCTGAGAGTCTCTATGTGAACAGATATTCCGGGTGATTCTTACACAGCCAGCACCTGTCCACAGACTGATAGTCCAGCCGCATCATCCTATGAATAGAGAAACTGAGGCCCACAGTAGGGGCTTGCCCAAGGTTGACAGCACCCCCCTCCCATCCCCAAGTCATCTCTCTGGCTGGGACTCTTTTAGCCAACTCCTCTGATTCCAGCCTTGCTAGAAGGTAAGATAAAATACTAACACTGGGCAGAAAACAAGCCCATATCTCCATTTGCCCTGTATAAGGGGATCTTAAATTGGTTTTCCTGACTCTTCTCTCTGAAGAGGTCCTTACTGATGGCCTCATCTCAGATAAGCTGAGCAGGGGACAGCCCCTGGGCAGCTGACCTAGAAACTCCAAACCACAGCAAACCGAGTCTTTGACCTGGAAGTGCCTTGTTACTGGGTTTTGCTTAATGCAGATCCATCATCTTCTGAGTCTCTTTCCTGCCTCCTAAGAGACGAGCCGCGTTGCCCGGCAACAGTGTGTCAGCGGTGCCACAAAGCTGTTGCTCGATGAAGTTCAGCTGCCCACCCTCTCCCTGAAGCTGTGTTTGCCTGCCTGGTTCTCGGAGCCACTGTCTGCCGATTCCCCAGCAGCTGGGTGACGTGTTAGAGAGAACATAAGATCTGGAGTTAGACATGGCTAGGTTGATGTCCCGGGTCACCCGTGTACTGGCTGCACGGCTCTGACAAGTCCCTTTCCCTCTCTGAACCTCATTGTCCCCATCCCCGTGGTGGGGGTTCATGGGAAATCTCTGGTTCTTCCCAGTTCTGACATCTGTGTTCTGTGTCCCGTGACTCAGGATGTGAGCGGCTTCCGTGAGCCAAGTGCAGTGTGCTGAGGAGACTGAGTTCTGTGCCCTGCTGGCCGTTCCGTGTTACCAACCCGGCTCACTGAGGCAGGAGAATAAATCGTTACCGTGGAGAGGGATAGGATACAGTGTCCCTCAAAGAAAAACACCTTTCTCCCAACCCCCAGCTTTGCCTTGATGGTGAACCTCCCTTGCATACAGACAGACAGCAAGACTCTCTGGGAATCCTCAAGAAACGCTGTCCATATGTTTTTGAGTCATTTACACTGAACCCATCATAATATTGTTCTTTGAAGATCCATTTACATTTGTTCTAAAGGCTTATTTTAAAGCTTATGCAAATGAACGAGATTAAGGTTGCATTCTGGAAACTGGAACTGGGAAATGGGAAGTTCGGTTTAAAGCTTGGTGTAAATAGAGTTCCATGTGTGTTCTAGATAGTTCTCCCTTCTCAGCCCAGGCGTCCGTCCTCCACTCAGCCTCCTGGTGCCCTCAGGCCAGCGGAGGTTCCCTGTGAGGGAAATGCTGACGGGTGGGACTGGGGTGCCGGAAACAGCAAGGGGACGGGCGTCTCATCCCCTGAACTAGCCGCACGGCGTCGGGCGGGTCACCCAGTCCTCCCAGGCTCTGGTTTCCTCTGGACCTGCCCGAGACCTCAGGGGCCCCCTGACATCGGCTGCCCTAGACCTGGCCAAGGAGCGGATTCTGCGCGTCAGACCCGACCGACTGAATGGTGATGTCCGAGAGCAAAGCCCAGAATCCGAGATTTCACACGCTCCGCTGTAGGGGTCTCTCCCTCCACCCCGGGACCCCGTGCTTGTTGCCGAGTGTGGCTTTTCAACACACACCTCCCTCCCCGCCTCCTGCACCCCCCGTGTGTGCCGGAAGCTCCCGTTCACTGTGCGGCCCCACTGTGGACTCTCAGATGTTTTCTTTGCAGAACCATGATGCATTGTTGACCTCTGGTACGATGAAAGAAACTGTCCCTTCTCACACCCTAGGATGAGGTACCTGAAGTGTGGAGCTTCGTGTGTGGCTTCTCGCGAATGACAGAGCCTCCCAAGAGCCACTGGGCTTGCCCCGCAGAAGCTCAGAGCCTAGCGGGTGAGCAGACACAGGAACATTAAGAGAGAGAGTGTAGAGACCACCAGACTGTGTCACTAAAGTCACGGGCATATTAGCTTCCACACCCCAGGTAGGGACGGGCGAGCAGCACCGTGGGGACAGGGGTTAGAACAAGGATCTGCACGCCAGGAGGGCGGGAAGAGTGGCACGGGCACAGAAGGCACAGCTCAAACATGGGGACTGCAGGAGAGACCGGGGCCTGGGTGCAGGAAAGGGCTGTCTTTGACCTGAATTGCCTCTTCCTGCTGTTGAGAGGAGAGAGCGGGCCCGTGTCGCGTAATTCCTGGGGCAGTTTTCCGTTCGGGGCTGCAGAAGTGAGCTCCTTGTGGGGTGAAGCCTCGTCCCTGCTCAGCCACCTTTCTGTCTGCACACAGCCCCAGCGCGAGCACTGCCCGGTGGTGTTCCCAAGACCCCTGATGCTCGTTAGACCTGGGGGACTCTCAGGGAACAATGGACGTCTTCACGGTGACTCTGGCTTTTTCCAACAGGAAAAGCCTGGCCTCTTAGCCTGGCTATGCACAATTAAGAATTTGTCTAAATTTATAAATTTGTCGTTTAGTCCATTTTGTGCCCCACGCCCCTAGCCCCTCCCTCTGTCCCCTCCTTCTTTGGAACCTCGGTCAGGCTGGGGGGTTGTTGCCGTGTTAGCCTTCCCTCCATGGTGAAGCAGGGTGGGGGGAGCAAGCAACACCCGGCCCTTAGGAGTAAATCGCAGACGTAAGCATCGTGCTTCCTGGGTAGGACAGACGTCTGTGAGGGGGGCTTTGGCGTCACCCCCAAGTCAGGTCACGTGTGACTGCTGGCGGCCGGTCTGGTCTGTGCAGACAGGTCCCAGACTACCACGCACCAGGCGCGGGGCGAACCCCACCTCCGGGTTGCAGCAATAGAGCACTTGCGTTCCTTTCAACCCTACTTATAAAATCTTATTTTACACTGTTGCTTCCGCTCACGCCCATCTGCGCTTTCTTCACCGATCACAGCAGAACTCCCCGCTGTAGCCGTCCTTGCCCGCTCAAGACGAATGTGGGGAAAACATAACTAGACGCCACTGTCTTGAAACTAGAGCAATGACTTAAATAGAAAAGGAGGGAAGGGGAAAAGCACAGTTTGAACTGATGAGCCCAATCGCCTGGGGTTGAACCGGATTTTAAATCAGCTGTTTCATTCTTTTTCTTTCTCTCTGTCGCCTTCCCCCCACCTGCCCCTCCGCTGAATCATGACAATGTGAGTTCAGCTGGGTGCGTTGATTGGATTTCCTCATCTCCGCTGAAACAATGAAATATTTCTGTAATATTAAGCCCGTCAAACAGACCAAAGTGCAGCGTCGAAATTCCACGTGCTCCTTCTTGCCCAATCCCCTGCGCGCTGGCAGAACGGAGCACCTTCTATTGGCTGGCCCGAAACTCCCTGAGGCTTTCGAAGCTGATGCACACTGCCTGCTTTGCGGTGCGCGGCGTTTCCACTGTAGGTGTCTGCCCCCATCCGAACGTGGCACGCGTGTTCCCTGCGGGCTGACTCGCCTGCCAACCCCCGACACACCCCCTCAACTGCGCGTCACGGATGCGCCGTCGCACAAAGCGGCTGAACCAGGCAAAGGCTTCCGGAGGAGCGTGAGCAGGCAGTTGGCGTGAGCTGCCCGTTCGCTAGCGTTCCTTAGACCCAGCCGGGGTTCCCGGTGCTGCCTGACACCTGGCACACCAAGGGCAGAGCAAATGCTAAGCAGGAGCTGCTCAGCGCCACCCAGATGCCTTAATGTCTCAGAGCCTCAGCGTCCCCATCTGTGAAATGGAAGTAAGTCAGTAGTGCCTGCCCGCCCTGCCGTGCGAGGTCGTCATGCCAACGACGATGCAACGACTTGTGGAGAGGCCCCGTGGCCGTGCCAGCTGAGGCCAAGTCGGTATCATCACAGGTGTCATCTGGTGCTGTGTGGCAGGTCGTATGCGGAAACCAGGCAGTGCTCCTTGGCGGGGTCCGTGCCTTCAACAGCGAGAGGGGATGCTGGGAAGGGTTCCGCTTTGGAGCCGGACCCGTCTGCACCTGCGTCTCCGTTCTACTGCTTCCTGGCTGTGTGGCCTTGAGCAAGTCACTTGGCCTCTCTGGAACCCGGTTTCTTCATTCGCACAATGGCGGTCGTGTACACCTGCCTTTCAAGACTGTTGCAGTGTTAGGAGAATTAAGTGACGCAGATGTCTGAGCAGTGACCCTCTCTCTGAGTGCTCTTGGCCTTCTGTCGCTGAGACCTGCTAGAACTGAACAAGGAAAGGACGTTTCTGGGAAGGGGAAATGAGGGAAGAAGCCAAACACGGGATGGCGGTGGCAACTTCATTTCTTAGCAAATGAGAGCTAAGCTCCAGATTTACAGATTCGGCGCTGTGGATTATCACCAGCAAACACTGAGCCGCAGTGCTGCACTCTCGGGAGAACAGTGGGGAGTCCACCTGAATACCGGAGGGCCCGTCAGAGCTGCGCGCCCACCCGCATCACGTGCAGCCCGCGTCAGACTCGGATGATCCAAGTGAGGCCAGGTGGGCGCATCTGGCCCGGGACCCTCCGTGAAGCCCACGCCCGTCAGCGGCCCGTGTCTGGGACTCTGGGGGAGAGGAGGGCAAGCGCGAGCTCACCTGCTAGAAGGAAGGCGGGTGGGGGCCCCCAGAGGGGACTGCTGGCGGCTCCTCTCCTGCGAAGGAGGGTGCGTTGGATTTTGTTCCCGGCCTTGCGTGCTCTGCGGCTGGCACGCAGGAAGGCTGGGGTGTCCCATGTGTTTACGTTTTCCTGCCCTGACCAGCACCCTGCACTCAGAAGGCTCCTGTAGCTCAGCACGTCTAAAACGCTCTCCTAGGCTGGAAGGTTCAGAGACAGGGAGGAAGCTGACGTGTACCGATGTGTCCCACGCGTGGGCATCGCGCGCAGTGGGCGGTTTGTCCACACCAGGACCACTGCCATCATCGCAGCAGCAGAGAAGCGGAGACTCAGAGAAGCTGCCAGCATGCCCAGAGTCAGTCACCAGAATCCGCATGTGACCAGAAGGCCCTGTTCTCTCCCCTCCACCGTCCTCCCTGGCCCCCCAGGACCGTGCAGGCTGCCTGGGCGGCAGTGCAGGGGCGACGGGCGAGGAGGGAGCTGTGTGTTCTCTGTGCCCACCTGGCCAGCGCCCTCTCTGTCTCTGGCGCTGGAAGCTGCGGCACACTCTGCCTGAAGGTGAGCCCCTGCTCCCCCCAGCCCAAGGCCTGGGCCCGTCCCAGGGTGCTGGTGACAGCCGCCATTGTCTCTAAAGCGGGCAACAGCCGGGGGACACATTCGTTTTCCCCGTGGCAAGCACATCCCCAATGAGCGCCCTCTCTCCCGATTCCACTGAGTCTGCATTAGAAAATTGCCAAATGGAGCAAACTGGGAAACTCACTATTTAAGAAAACTTCAGCCTTTTTTTCCTGAAATCTAAATGAGGGTGCTTCTGAGGATAATGTTTTCTGATGTAACAATTGCTGGCTCTCCGGATAGCTGGGCGGTGCCTTTCCACGGCACACTCGCTGGCTGCCAGACTAGGGCACTCCCCACGCTTCTTCCTGGGTGGGGGAAGTGTGGTGACCCCGGGGCCTCTGTCCCAGTGAAATGAGCATGACCCTTAACCCTACCCCCACCTCCTTTTCTCATTTTTAAAATCAGGAGGTTGGTGAAGACCAGAATTCTCAACCTCAGCTCCGCGGCCATGTTGGGTAGGGTGCCCCGTCGCCGTGGGGCTGCCCTGTGCTTGGCAGGAGGTGAGCAGCTTCCCTGGCCTCCACCCACCAGACGCCGTAGCAGGCATTCCCACCCTCCACTTGGTTGTGACAACCAAAAACATCCTCAGACATTGTTTAATGTGCCCTGGGGACAAAACCACCCCCAATTGAGAACTACTGGCCCAGAAGACCACTGAGGGTCCTTCTAGCTCACAAGTTCTCTGTTTGGAAAGTGACATGAGCACCAAAGACACCTTGCTTGGGTTGAGATGTCATGGGGACCTCTCGTCGAGTTCCAGCTCCGGCATCTACGTGTTAGCTTTTTACTGGTGACCGCACTTCTCTGAGCCTCAGTGCGCTTGTCCGCGAGGCGGAGACGGCGGTGCCTGCTTTGATGGAAGGAGGCAATGTGCCTGGACCCCGGCACACAGCGTGTTGCCCAGAGACAGTGCTGTTGCTGCGGAGACGACAGCCGGCAGAGACCCAGACCGTCCGCTGTCTCCAGACAACCCCTCTCGTGACCAAAGCCGCACGAACACGGGGCGGCCGGCAGCACTAGCTGCGGAAGGAACTGATGAACGTGTTGTGCGTGCGCTCCTGCGGGGCGCAGTGCTGGGCGGCTGTGGGGCTCCGCAAGCTGGGGCGGGACTGGCTGAAGGTCGGCGAAGGCGGTGGTACCCGGCGGGCAAGGCCAGACCCCTGCAGGACGCCGGTGCCTGGGGTCGGGGTCTGGAAGTTCGTAGGTGTTCATTTCGTGCCTCCCCTTATTTCTGCTGTTAAATTAGCATTCTCCATTCATCGGTTACCCGTGGTGAGTGCCGTGTAGGAGAAAGGAAGCAACGGGAAAGTGACTTTTAGCTGGATTTGTTCGCTCACGATGAACCTCTTGCTTTGGTTCTGCCTAAAGGACAATTTGCTTCAGTTCGTACAGAAAGAGACAAGGAAATAATATGTGTCCTTAAACCTGAGTTACAGGCCTTGATTTTCATTCCTCCCCTTCCCCGTTTTGCGGGGCCTGACGGCTGCCTGTTCCATCCAGAGCCACCTTCTCCAGTGAGCCCGAGTCCCCGACACACGCCACTGAGATCGCGTCCCTGGTCTGCCCGCCCGTGAGAGGTTTCACCCTTCGGTGGCAGCATTGACCTGTCGCCGCCCTGCGGTTAAAGGCCTAGTTCCTATTCTGAGTGTCCGCGGAGTAGGCGGAGGGGCAGGGACAGGGACGGGGCCAGTGGGAGCGCTCTCTTCCCAGACCCGCTACTCACTCTCAGGCCCCTCTTGCTCTCTGTCCGGGGAAGCTGACTGGCCTCGCTCTCCTGCTCTTTGCTGCTGCTCCCTTCCCTCCTCATCAGCCTCAGAGTCACGCCCAGGCCCGGCTGATGTCACGGCACGCCTGCTGACGCCAGCGTCCCGCACGGGCTTTGCCGCATCCAGCCTCCACGGGAGCACGGTTACAGTTCTTCCGAGAGGCACAGGGTGTCAGCGCAGGCCCCAGCTAGCAGTGGGTGGAGCCGAGCTGGCACGTGCCTCCAGCACGGGGTCCCGCGTGTGGCGCTGTCCAGCAGCGGCCAGCAGTGGTCCCACAGGGCGAGCCCTGCTGTCGGAGGAGGGGGCCTCCCGCCATGAGCCTCCCTGTGCAACGTTGTGGCTGCTCCACCCTTGACCAGAGCGCACACAGCCGGACCCAGACAGCGCCTCGCGGCACAGGCCCCGCCCCGCCTCAGTTAACACCGTCCTCCCCACCCAGCCCTTCTTTGCCACCTGGTGAACTCCTATTCATCCTTCGAGAATCAGTTCAAAAATCCCCTCTCCAAGGAAAACGTCTCTGACCTGCCCTTGGCCTCCACTGCTGTGCTCCGTCAGCACCTGACACGTCTGTCCTCGCGCACGTCACACAGCATCTTCTCCGTCACTGTCCGCAGTTCCTAGAACGCGGCGCACTGAGTAAGGAGGCTGCAATGAATGGACGGATGAATGAAAACCTGGAGGACCCTCGGGCCGACGTCAAGTGCTGCCCTTCCTTACAAACGGCTCCAAGGATCTGCCGTGGATCCCGAAAATAGAGCTTTTTTTCCCACGAAAGCCTGGGAATTTAAGGAGAGAGGCAGAAAAAAGCCGATTTTCTTCCTACCCACTGTTGATTTCCTTTAGCGCGGCATTTCTCGAACTTCAGCGTTCACGGAGATCACCTGCGGGTCTGGCCGGAATGCAGATTCTGCCTCTCGGCTCTGGGGAGGGCTCCCGGGCGACGCCCCCGCTGCCAGACCGCACCCGGAGAAGCAGGCGCTGATTTCTCCTGAGCTGTGTCCCTCCTCGTCTGAAGGGCCGGCCTGTCACTCTGAGCCCACGGCGGGGCCAGCGCGCCCTGGCATCCGTGCCAGCTTGGCAGGGCAGCCGTCTGCTGGTTTATTCATTCGCTGCCGTTGTCACCGGGGAGGGAGAATCCGTGGGCATGCCAAATCTTATTTACAGCGAGCCTCGGAAAAGTTAAAAGCACAAGTTTAAAAAAAATGATATCAGCAGCCCCTTAGAATCACACATACCAGGGAAAAAAGGGCTAAGGGAAATTCATAAAATATTAAATGACACTGTGTCAAGACACAGAAAGGGGCAGAACAGTAATTAAAGTAAACAGCACATCCAACCCGGCTAAAACCATTATTTAAATTGAAAGTAAATGTGGGAACTGATCGTGTAGCCTTGTATAAATGTGTTTCCAAGAGCCTTCTAAGAATATTAATGACTGTGGAAGTATAATGGCTGAATATCAATGATCGCTTTTATAGCGGGTGGCGGCTCGGAGGGGGAGGAAAGAGTCCAGTCCGTCCTGGTCTGATCTCCCGGCGCGCGCGTCCCTCCGGGGCTGGAGAGGGGGCGACGGTGTCCCGGGCTTACCGCGCCTTTCCTGGGGTCTCAGGGATGAGGGGCTGTTCAGAGAGGGGACGCTGGCGGCGACCGGTCCTCTTTCTCTAAGATGCCTGCTGAGCTCCTGCTGTATACATGGCCCCTTGTGTTGTTACCATCTCTAACGAGACCTTCCCACCTTGCTTGAAAGTTCTGAAAAGTTCAGTCCAAAGCCAAAAAAGTGAAACTGTAAAGTTCTATACCTGACTTTCCGACAAGGTTACTAGAAATTACACATTTGAATTGGAAGGTTGTGCTCTTACTTCAGGGGTGAAAAGCTCAAAATGTGGCGAGATGCCTCCAGAGCCAGGACCCACTTCCTCAGCACTCGCCGCGGGAGCCCACCCTCCTCCTTCCACACCGCGTCTCTCCAGAAGTCTTTCGCGACATCTGTGACCACGGTACGAGCTGTTTGGGGTCCGAAATGAAACACCGAAGCACGTTCCCTAACCAGGCAAGCCCCGTGCTGCCGCTGGTTTGCTTGGTTTTCTGGTGAGACGAGGGGCTCCCGACGCTGCCTCCTCTGCCCCGCAGCACCCTGGGGTGAGAGCCCAAGATTCTCCCTGGGCGAAATCTCCATTCCAGCATTAAGAGGTCAAAGTATCTCCTCTGCATGTTCTCCTGGATGGGGAGGACGGGGTTAACTGAGGCCAACTCAGATGACACCCCGGCTCAGAGCCAGGCTGCCCAGGCCAGCTCCAGACCAGGGATCCGAGGGCAGTGTTCTCTCTCACCGTCTGCGTCTCTGGGGACAGCTCTCCCGGGCTGGCAGGCACATTGCATTGGCTGCTGTCGTGGAGCTGCTTGGCCCCACTTGCTTGGTAGGGAATGTCATCTAGTCTGGCCAGCCTGGGAGCTCTAGAGTTTGGAGCACAAGCGGGCACAGTAAAGTGTTGTTCCTCTCCTGGGTGCTGATGTTTTCTCAGGGGGACACCTCACGAGAAGGGGTGGCTATTTCAAGGACAGAGATTTGGGCATTCCTGCATCCCTGGGCTCAATACAATAACTTATCGAATTATTTATAAATTTGTATTATGAACTGTGAAATCATTTCATCGTTATAATAGTTTTCTATTAACCACTATGTTGCTCTAGCCATACTTACAATCCTTCCCAAATCTCTGGCCTAGGTTGCCCTTCCTGCAGGAATCCCTAATCTCCTAACAGAGCAAATTGGAAAGGCCCGAGGCAGGGTAGCAAGGGGGTGAGGCCAGGGAGGCCCCACCCCGATCCTGGCACCCACTGGACCCCAGCCAGCAGCCAGCGAGGCCCCCGCCTCCGTGAGTTTGTTCACTGTCTGGCAGTTGCTTCTCCCTCCCCTCGTTGCGGGGGCCACAGTCCGCAGTTGCAGCCTCACAGAGCTGCCTGCATCAAAGGAGCTACTGTTTCTAGCATCTTTCTTTCACAACCCTTTTCATTCTTTGCTTTTGATCCAGCGTATGCTGGGGGCCAGGCTCTTGTCTTTCAGTTCGTGAATAAATGGAAACACTTACGGAAGCAGCAGCCGCCAAGCGCGATTAGTTTCTTGTTCTTCTCTAAGTGCGAGATAGATGGGTCGAGTAGCTGGGGACCTAAAAGTGGCCTCCTTGGAGCCAGCAGGTCTGGTGAGGTGAGCACAGCTTGGAAGTCCGAAGACCTGAATGCCAATCCTAGTCCTTCCGGGAACAAGGTGTGCATGTTTTGGCAAAGCCCCCTTCCTGAACCCGTTCACTCACCAGGCACCGTGCTAGGCACTGGCTCTGCAAAGATAAATAAAGTCACATCCGTGACCTCATGAAGATCACAGAAGTGTAAGAGGTAGACGTGAGAACACATGCGAGTGGGGTGGAAGCACAGCCAAAGACTTGGCACAGCCGGTGATGTTTGGGCCGAGCCTGGAAGGATAAAGCTCAGGCCAGGTGGCCGCAGTGGACGTGGCGGGGTGGCACTGGGATGGGGTCACTTGAGCCTGCGGCAGAGGCCGTGAGGCATGAAAGAGCATGACCACTCTGAGAACGGCAGAGTATCGAGGGTTGCTGGAGCAGAGGCAGAGGAGCAATGGGAGGGAGGCTGAGAGCTGGGCAGGGCCAGTCGTGGGCAGCTCCCGGCCGCGCTGAGGAGGTGGGAGAGGGAGACGCGCACGGACTCACTTGGAAGCTGAGGTTCTCCCAGGAGCCAGTGAGCAGAGTGGCCTTAAGGGGAGCCTGATGTCGGAGAGACCGGTTAGGGAAATAATGTACGTTCTGAGCCAGGGTTTCTTTATCTGGGCGCTCAGCATTTTGGACTGTCCTTCGTGGCCGTGGGAGCTGTCCTGTGCGTCGTGTGAGGGGCGGCAGCATCCCTGGCCTCCGCCCACGTGATGCCAGTAGCAACCGCTCAGTCATGACCGTCAGAAATGTCTCTGGACATTGCCAGATACGCTCTGGGGAGCAAAACCTCCCTGGCTGAGAACCACTGGCCTAAACAAACCATGAAGTCTGGAGTGAGCCCAGAGACACGAGGGAGACAGACGAACGAGGACGCATTCGGGTGGAGAGGACGCGTGACCGATGTGTGCGGCAGGAGAAGACGAGGCCAGGACGGCTCGCAAGTTCCGGTGGACAACGAGAGGGTGTTGCTGGTGCAGAGACGGTGGGAAGAGGCAGGAGAGGTGATCAGATATTCATAGTTTGGACGTGTCACACTGGAGGGGCCTGCGGGTCCCCGAGTGGAGAGGTCCAGTAGGCAGCAGGCTCCGCAGGGCTGAGGGTCAGAGCCCAGGGCTGGGCGGAGACAGGATTTGAAAGTCTCTGGGAGCGATGTCTACCTGGGGAGGGGTGTTCTGAGTGAGAAGGGGGCTGAGGATAGAACCTAAGGTCAGCAACATGTAAGCGACTGGAGAAAGGAAGGGGAGTCAGCAGAGGTGACCGAGAAGGCACAGAAGCTCCAGAGGAGGGTGTCCCAGAAAGAAGACAGACAACAAAAGAGAGTTTCCAGAAGAAGGAAGCCTTCACAGAGGCACATGTCACAGAAATGCCAAGGAAGGGAAGGGGCGGACAAGTGTCCGTCAAATACCCTCAAGGGACTGTTTCTGGAGCAGGTGGGCTTACGAACGCAGATTTGGAAATGGTTAAACGCACGAGGCAACCTGGCCTGCTACTAGTGATTATCAGGTCTCCCTCCCGTGTGCTTCTGGCCGCAGTGACCTTCCAGGCTCACAAGGGCCCTGCAGCCCCGGTTGCTGGCCTCCCCCTGCCTGAGTGAGTGCCCCGAGGCGGTGGGTGTGCACGGAGGACCCCCAGGCTCACACCCCGCGGAGCTCCAGCGCCCCGTCTTCTGTGCCCCAGACGCAGGTGCCTGGGAGCTCCCGTCTCACCCGCAGGCTCGTTGCTGGCCCAGGCGATGCGCGAGCAAGGGCCCTCCCTCCCCACGCTGCGGCGGAGAAGCCCCTGATGCCCCCTGGCTCCCTCCGTGGCTCTGTGAGGCACCGCTGTGGCCCATCTGGCGGAACAGCCCCAATTCCGACTTCCTGTCTCTCGTGCAGTATGCACCTAAAATGACCCTCACCCGCCTCCACTTCCTCTTTCCTCTTCTATCTCTTCCTGCGCCTCATCCGTGCACCATGTCTTTTCTCTAAAAGAATTAGATTCACGGTTAAACCAAACCGATCGTGTTTCTTGGAAGTCTCTTTCCCGAGAAGGTGTAGCCACACCCTACTAGGTCATTCGTTCCTCCCCCGGCACCCCTTTGACCCTCTCGTCGTCATTCTGCTCTGCCCACCATTCTGCAGGGCGCAGGTGGGACTGAGAAGGCGGCCGTTCCGCTGGGGTGAGGGCAGAGGGCCCGATTGTGCTTCCTGGCCTGGGACGTGCAGCCCAGCCTGGGCCCACTCCAAGCCTGCAGTGGGCGTGCTGCCCCCAAAGCCACCTCCCTCAGGGTCTGCAGCTGGACAGCCCACTGCCCAGCCACCCCCTCCTACCACCCCCAAGCTTGGGAGCCTCGCCCCTGTTCCCTGAACACAGACAACCCCCAAAGAATGGGGGCAGCATCTGCAGGGCACAGGAATTCAAGGAGGCAGGAGAGAAGAGAAGCCACTAAGTCCACACAGGGAGCAGAAGGGACCTGGGGGTCCAGAACCTTTTGTCTCAGGGACCGAGTTATTTACCAAACTAGACGTGCCCCCTTAAACCTTCACGGCCTTGGCTCCACTGATAAGTCCTCGGGGCTTCTCCTGCCTCTCTTCCCTCCCTACACTAAGAGTCACCGCTGTCCAGGTTCTTGTGGGTCCTACACTGGCATCACTTGAGCCCAGCCACTGTGTGCAGCAGGTGGCAAGCAGTGCAGCGTACGTCGTCTCAGCTCAGGGGAGCACACGCTGAGCTCTGTAGGGGCTGGCAAGTGCTGAGCACAGGGGTTAAGACCCCTGCCTGCCCTAGAAGGCTACACCCTCGTGGAGAAGGGCATCCGTGGACAGCCTGCTGCGATGGGGTGGCCGGGGGGCGTGCGCTTACACGGCGTGCCACAGGAGAACACTGGTCCACGTGACACCTCCATGAAGTAGGGCTTATTGCCCCCCATTCTGCATACAGGAGAACTGAGGCTTGGGGGCTTCAAGTGACTCACCCACAGCTGCACAGCTATTTAGAGGCCCCCTGGCCCTGCGTCTCCTATAGTACTGGCTATCCCCTGGGACTGGCAAGCGCTGCTGTGACAGCCACACCCTGTCTACTTGCGGCATGGCCTTGCAGCGCCATTGCCCCGCTGCACCCAGCCCCTCTGTGACTCCGAGGCACCCAGTCACGCGGTGGGTGGCCTTTGTGCACTGTCAGGCAGGGTGTGCAGGGGGGCTCCAGGCAGTGTTGTCCTGCTGCTCTCAGGGCTGCTGGGCGTAGGGACTGCAAAGAAACGCTCACGCCTGGGCAGCCCTCCTCCGAGCTAGGCCCTGCTGTCTGGGTCTCCTCACCACTGGACTCTGGGGACCCAGGGCTTCAGATCTGTGTCCTGCTGCCTGCAGCTGTCTCTGTCCACATGGGATTAGTCACTCGGGCACAGGTGTGTTCTTATGCCCACCCATTGGCCTTTTGTCCTCACAGAGGCAGTATTTCAGTAGCAATTGTGAAAATGGCTTGAGCTAAGTCAAATCTGATTTTGTTTGGGAAGAAAATTGAATCCCCCGCTTTGCGAGGCAGGCAGAGAGATTAGAAGAAGGAGGACCAGAAACACACGGCTCACCCAGGGTGGGATGGCCAGACCCCCCCGGGCAGAGGAGGGGGCGGAGTGCAGCAGGGAGATGCCAGCCAGGCAGGTCCAGGCCGCGGTCGACGGCTGAGCAGTTCTTGGCCTCTGGTCTCCTGACTTAGGGATGCCCAAGTCCTCCAAATGTACACTCCGCCCTCAGTCAGGGACTACTGTGCATTTACTTACTCGTTTTAATTTTAAGATCTGTAAGCTCTGGAGCCTTCTTTCCCAGGCTGAAGCCACCAAACAAAGACATTTCTGGTGGGGAACGCTTTCCAAGGAGGGACAGGAGGTGAGGAAGAAGAGGCAGCCCAAGCCCCAAGAATCTGGCCTGTGGTGGCATAGCCAGCCTGCCGTGTGCAGGGAGGGCGTCCAGCTGGCCCCTGGTGGGAACCGCCCCGGCAGCTGCCTCTTCTGGGGACTTACCCAAAAGTACTTGTGCCCTTGCTGTTTTTCTCAGTCCTTTTGCAAAGCACACACCAAGCAGTTTCTACGTATCAGGACCTGCACTGGGCACGGGGAATTCAAAGCCAAGTCCCTGCTTTCAAGGAGCACTCCGTCTGTGGGGAAGATGGCACGCTGGACACGCAGGGCTGGGTGGTAGGTGTGTGTCCAGAGGAGGAGACATGTCAGAGAAAGGAGAAGCTGGTTGCCCCATGCGAGTGAGAGGGAAAACCCTTCAAGAGAGGGGGCGTCAGAGCCAGGTCTTGAGGGATGCATAGGAGTTTTCCAGGAAGAAAGTGGAAAGGGAACAGCATAAGCAAGGCCGGAGACACAGGAGTGCATGGCATGCTCAGAAACGGTGCGTGGCCCTGTACAGTCTTGCTAGGAGAGGGAGATGATGGGAGTGGGGAGAAAAGGCTGGAGCCACTCGGAGAGAGGCATCTTGAGAAGTTTGGACTTTTTCCTGAAGCCAACAGGATAGCCCCAGAGAAGTCCCAGAAGAAACACAGGGAAATTTCTGAGGAAATTTCTAGAAAACATGTCAGAGATCTTTCATAGATTTGTGAGGGATTTGAGACTTAATGGCGCCCCTAGAATCACTGACTGTCAGAGCTTTAAGAGACTTTGGACAGTCCATATTTGTGGTTGTTAAACTGGTGGAATGGAGCCGTAGGGCTCTGTGGACGGGGCTGAGACATCACAGACGGGGCTTGGAACAGGAGGAAGGGCATTCGGGGGGCTCTCTGGGGCCCTCTGCACTGCGTCAGAGTCCCTCCCTGGCCATCCTTATGTGTGTGCTTTGTTTCATTCAGTAGTATGTACTGGGTACCTACTACACACACATGCACGCATGCACACACACATACACACACACACACACACATTATTATGATTTGATTGGAAGACTTCTGTCACCAGAGAAGGTGGGGGTAAAAATTACTGACATAGACCAACTGCCTAATTTTTCCTGTGAGGAAACTGAGACTCAACCAGGTGAAGCAACTTGACCAAAGTCCCACAGTGAGTTGGTGGCCAGATCCCCACACCTCACCCCAGGCTCTAGAAGTCCCTGGCCCTGCCTTGTGCAAGCTGGACTAAGGGACAGAGGCCACCGCCCCCCACATCGGCAGCGACCCCACAGCGAGGGCAGGGCAGGCTCGAGGTGTAGCCTGCAGCACTGGGTCGTGATGGGCTGTCGCACCACCTCCTCCAAATAGGGATGGCCTCCTCACAGAGATAATCCAAGGAAGGGAGGAAAGCTGCTGAGCACACACACACGCTCGGAAGAAAATGGGAGGCCAGCCAGTGTGTAGGTGAGCAGGAGCAAACCAACAGGCACGATAAAGTTTTTGTCATGGACAGGCAACAACAAAATGTTGAGATGTCAAAAAAGAAAATTCCAGATCATGACGGTTCCCTTTGTGCCTCGAGTCAGCGAGTCAGGCCGCTAATGCACAGGGCACCGAGATGAACCCTTGTGTTTTGCTTTGATCGCTCCTGAGAGCACACTCTGCCAGAGACACCGAGTCTTTGATCTCTGGGCGCTGCTGTTAAACCTCTGGCGCTCAGTAGCATCACCTTGAGATTAATTCTTCATGGCATGCCCGGCACCACGCCGTCCTCTCCCATACATCACGCCGGTCACGTGTGCCTCTGGCCTGCTGCCTCAGTGGTTACCCACAGGCTTAGCAAATAACCCCTGTGTCCTTGCCTCCCCTGGGCTCCCCTCACCTAATACCCACGCTGGGTGAGACCCCATTAAACAGGCACCAGAAGACAGGCCTTTGATCCCTGATTTGGCCTCTTTCCAAGGAAATCCTTCATCTCTCTGAACCTCAGTCTCCTCGTCTGAAAAACAGAGATGAAAATACCTACTCTGCACCTGGCACAAAGTCAAGGAACAATAAATATTTATTAAGTGAATGATTAACTGGTAAAAAGGAATGCAGGAAAGCTGTTATCCAGGTCTAGCGAGAACTCTTGGCACATAAGCAGGTCTCGGTCTTGCTTCCCAGTGTCAGCGTTCGGGGACTCTCGTTGGCGTTCCGAGGGGAGAGGGAGAACTCGGAAAGGAAGGAAGCTGAAACAGACACCCGGATCCCGTCTCGACGTAGCTGCAGAGCAGCCGAAGAGACTTCTCCGTCCCTCAGGCAGAGAAAGGTTTTGCTGCAGCCGGAAGCTCAGGGAGCCCACCCATCTCATCGGCAGCCCCTCCCGGACCTTGCCTGGGTCTTTGGAGAGGGCTGATGGGGAGTGACATGGCTCAGAACCCCCGGGGCGTCCATCTGCTCGCTCGCTCACTCCGCATCTCGTCCCTGCGATGCGTGGGCTGTGACAACAAGTCTGCCCGTGCGTGTGCGTGGGCACACGTGGGCCGTGTCAGGGCGAGTTCAGCGTAGCACAGCACAGGTGTGTGGAAGAAAATGAACCAACCTGAAAGAGACAGCAGTAAGGAATCCCACACGGGAACCCGTGTCCCCTGCTCTGAAGGGTGAGACAGGGTGACGTTCTTCCCCCATTTGTCTCTTAGCTCATGCGTGGGACCAGTTGGGGCAGGGTTTGGTCTCCACCTCTGTCCCCAGAAGGAGACTTGGTTTGACACAGAGCTGGACCAGACACAAGGCTCGGAAGGAGAGGGCTCAGCGTGGTTCTTTCCCTCACACGTGGCCGTGGATCCGGCCTGCGCCTCCTGTAGTCACCACGGAGCGTGGTGAAGGCAGGCGGGTCCTCAATCTGGTTTTCTGCAGTTACGTTCCTGATAGAAGAAATTTCCTGTGAGCCCATGACGAAGACAAAACAGTGGTGGTTTTTACCACCTCTTAAAGGGTTTTGAGTGTTTGGTTGACTGTTGGGCCTGTTTCCCAAGCTCCAAGTCCCAACTGGTATTTGTGTGAGTCCTGTTCTTCCTTCTTCGTTTCCTTCTTTCCCTCCTCCCTTCCTGTTTCATAGCTTATCACACCATTTATGTAATTCAGCCAAAAGCAGTGGAACATCTATGATGTAATCGCAGTCCGACTACTAGGAATATGCATGGAGAAGACACAGCCACCACTCTGAAACGTTCGCCGTGTGGAGGAGTAGGGAACACTGTGTTTGCTGCCGCCGAGACCCACTGGGCCTTTGTTTGAAAACGTTGTGGAGAAGGGTTCAGAAAATGCTTTTTTGCCCACTAAGGGAGGTGTGAGGTAAATGTTGGCCCCAACTTCTTAATGACGCTGCAGAGCATGTGCCTCTGGAGGCCAAGGAGAGTAGGTTAAAAAGTCGTCACCTTTATGCCAGAGTGGGATGAAACCGAGCGTGTCCCCTCCCTTCTTTGCCCGACCACTCCTGGCTTCTTCCCCAGCCCCGACCAGAGTGCTGTTCCCTGGGTCATCCCCGTTCTCTGTGTCTTCCGTCTGCTCCACAAACATAGCTTAGCCCTTGCCAGCCATGTGCCTGTCTCTGTGAGGAGGGCACCACGTTTCGGGGGGGACGTCCAGCCCTGTCCACTGCGTGCCTACTGTGAGCCAGTGCCGCAGGCTCTGAGCTAGGCCTGGGACAGAGGTGACTGCCCCCTAGATCTCTGCCCAGGGGAGGAACACGGCATGTGCTGAATCACGCAACACCTACCACATGCAACGTGCAGCTCAGGAAACCGTAAGATGAGCAGAGGGGAGGAGGGTCAATTCTGTCTTGGAAGACAAAGGGTGGTTTCGTGATGGAGGCGACGCCTGCAGCTTACCATCGAGCGGGAAAAATGAGCTTTGTGCAGAAATCACTGTGATACAGAGAAATGCTTCATGAAAAGGTGGTATTTGAGCTGGACCTTGCCGAAGGGTAGAATATGCAACATTCATTCATTCATCCGACAGGTATTTACTGAGTAACTATTATATTATTCTAAGTAAGGGGGAACACAATAATTTAGAAGACAGATAAAAATCCTTGCCCTCAGAGAACTTACATTCTAGTGGGAGAAACAGAAAATAAGCAATATAAATCAGTTAGAGCATAGGTCTGCAAAATTTTCCTGGAAGGGCTAGTTAGTAAATATTCTAGTCTTTTCATATGGTCTCTGCCACAGCTACTCAGCTTTGCCATTATAGCTCAAAAGCAGCTGTAGACAATACACAAATGAATAGGCATGTCTGTGTTCCAATAAAACTTTATTTACAAAAATAGGGCGTAAGCTTGACTTAGCCCGTGGGCCATAGTTTGCCAGCCCCTGACAGAGTGAGAGTTAGATATTCAGAAGTGCTAAGGAAAAAACATAAATCAGGAAAGGAAAAATAAACACAAGAAATGTTGGAGGAAGGGCTTGAAATTTTGTTAGGGAAAACATCCCCGAGAAGGTGCGCGAGGCTGCTGTAGGAAGTAAGGGAGCGAGCCCTGCAGGTGGCCAGAAGAGCCTTCAGCAGAGGAGGGAGCTGAGCCCAGGAATGAGCCCGTCAAGTGTCAGCAAGGAGGCAAGGGCTGGGAAGGGCGTGTTTTCAGGCAGATGGATTTGGAGTGGAGGGAAGAAGTGAAGCAGGTGCTTGAGGAACGATAAAATCACCAGTAGAGCCATTTGACAGCAGCAGGAGGTGTATGAGGTGGAGCGATACAGAGAAGGCGGGCTGCAGATGGAAGCCACAGTGTGTCACCAGGAGCCCTCACCACCGTTCACAGGGAAGGACGTTCCTGGGAATCCTTCTCTTCTGACTGGAGCACATACACGTGCTGCAGGAGCACAGACAGGCTTCCTCGACAGTGAGTGCCACCCCGGGATCAGGGACAGTGCTGGTGACCCGGATGGCTCTGCACAGGCGTGGAGCTGCAGCCGTCCCTCCAAAGCACATCATCACCCTCCTTCGGTGTGAAGGCCTCCCTGCCGGACCCCGGTGGAGAGGGCAGTCACGGGGCTTTGGCTTGTGTCCTGACTTCTCTCTGCACATCCAAAATGAAGCCTTGGTCTTCAGTCCTGTCCTGTCCTTTTGTGTCCTCTGTTGTCAGAGAAGCACCTCTTCTGTGCCACGCACTGCGCGAGATGCCTTGCCTGTGTTATCTTATTTATTCCTCATGATTCTTTAAGGAAGGCGCGTCTTGTAGGTGTGGAAACTGAGGCTGAGCGCAGTCGGTGACTTCCCTGCAACCAGAGTTGATGAGCGCCAGGATTTGAGACTAAGTCAATCTGGACTCAGAAGTTCTTTCCAGATCCCCATGATGCTTCTTGTTCAATCTGTCCCAGAAAGCACCGGCTCCCGGCCAGAATCGCTCTCATTCGTGGCCTCCTCCCTCGCCAGCTCTGCCGGTGGCCAGTTAGCTTCTTCCCTAGGGCTGTGTTTGTCTGTGTCCTCTCTCAGGCCCGTGAAATAGACCTTTCTCCCAGACCGTTCCAGGCCTGGCCCTTTCAGCCTGTGCCACCAGACCCCCACACTTCTCCGCCCTTTCCTGGCTGTCCCTCTTCCCCAGGTCCCCTCCCCGTGTCGTCCCACTTTCTCCCAGGCATCTCCTTCAGCTCCAGCCCTGCAGCATCATCTCCACGTCCCCAGGCCTGGCCACGGCCAGCTCCTTCCTCTCCCAGGAGGGCGATGGTATCTGGCTTGCCCAGGACTGTCCCGGCACAATGATGAACAGTCCCATCCACTCTCAGAGTGTCTCGGTTTGGGGACTGAATGTCTTCATTCACACTGGGCTTGGGAGCGAACACTGATTTAAACCCCTTGGATCTAAGTTGAAAATAATTTTGTCTGTCACAGATTTTACTCACCTAATATTTTTATGTCCTTAAATACATCCTGTAATCTGGCACCTTTCCTCAGGGGCGTATTTTAAGCACAGTGGAAAACTCCTTCCTGGAGGGATGGAGTTTCCACCGGCACTGAGAGCTCCATGCAGCCCCGCCATGCTGGCGCCTGTGCCCCTGCATGCGGATGACGCCATGCGGGCTGCTGGGAGAGGCAGTGGCCCCAGAGGAACACTGGGTCTAAATCCATCCCCTCGGCAAATACGTACTGGGCGCCTGCTGTGCTCCTGGTATTGGGACCTGCTGTGCAGAGCACTGGGGGTGCCGTAGTGGACAGGTCAAGTCCCCCCCTCCAAGAGTGGACATCCGAGTGGGAGCTCGGACAGTTCACCAAGGACTGTGTGCTGTGTCAGGTGATGAGTGCAAGAAGAAACATGAGGCAAAGTGAGGGGCTGCAGGCAGAAAACACAGTAAGGACCGAGACCCTCGGGAGGGAGGCTGCCTGGTGGTTCGAGAAGCGGCTACAGCAGAGAGAGGGGCAGGGGGGAGATCAGAGGGGCAGAGGGGCCCGGCCCCAGCCCAAGCCACCAAAGGGTCTGGGCAGAGGAGCTACAGGATCCAGCTCCCGTGGAGTAAGGAGGCTCTGAACACTGGGCTGAGGATCCCGGAGGGAGAAGAACAGAAACGGGCACGTCCCGGGAGCTCACGCCCTCAGCAGGCGCCGCGCGGGAGGGGTGGTGAGAAGCGGTCGTAGTCGTCTGGACGAAAGACGAGTGCGACGCATTAGAGAAGGGCGGTGTCGAGGATGATGTCTCAGGTTGTGGCCTGAGCACGGGGACGGGCACAGCTGCCGTTGGCTGAGGTGGGGCTGGCTTTGGCTGGGCTGTCGTGGATGCCCGTGGGACACGGAGTGGGGCCGTCCCGCGAGGGGCCGCTTCAGCACGCGGACGGCGCTGAAAGATGTGGGACTCAGTGAGGCACCAGGGACGTGGGCAGAAGAGGGTCCCGGGGCCTCCCGCGTTTGCAGCAATAGCACTGAGGGAGACCACGCAGAGGGACACGGGGGCGGCCCTGAGGCAGGGTGCACGGAAGAGCCTCTCGCCCAGAGGCCTCGCAGTGTGCTCAGGAGACGAGAGGACGACGTGGGCTGGTCACGCTGGGCCTGGCACCGGGGAGTCACCGACGACCCAGGAAGGAGCTGTCTCGATAGAGGGCCGGGCAGGACAGGACTCGTGGGGTCAGGGGCCGGGTGGAGGGGACGCGCCGTCTGGGTGGAGGACGCAGCGAGAGGCTCCGCCATGGAGTCTGAGAGCACACAGAGGGGGACCGTCGCTGGGGGAAACAAGGGGCGAGGGAGGCTTCTCCGTTTTTAAAAACTTGGAGACGCTACTGCGGATTTGAGAGATGATCAGCAGAAGGGGTGTGATGGCCCTGGAGGCAAAGGGAGCAAAGTTGGGTCACCGTCCTCGGGTGGCCGGGGGGCTGGGACTCGGCACCCACAAGGGGCTTGGCGTCCCCGGGGCGGACGGCTGGGTGCCGCTCTGGCATCACAGCAGCAGGCGCCTGGCCAGGGCTGTGTGACCCCGAGCCTGGCCACTCCACCATGTCTTCCCGGCCCGGTGAACTTGGCCAACCACTTATTGTCTAATTCTCAGTGGCCTCGTCTTACACATTAGCTTGTTTTGCCCACCTCAGGTGGTCACTGCGAAGACTAAATTAAACAACGCGCGCAAAGCGCAGCGCTTGTCGCACAGCAGGGATAAGTACGGTTGAGGCAGGGCTCCTTCTGCCCAGTTTGCTCTCCAGGGTCCTCGTGGGAACTCGGGCCCATCTCGAGAAACGTGGGTGGCCCTTCTGCTTCTGATGCTGCTTAAGTCCCGGCAGGGCCAAAGGCAGGGGCCGGCGGGGGCTGCCAGTGCCCCGAGCGCCCTCTGTGTTTGTCTCAGAGCTTCGTGCCTGTGGGTGTGGAGAGGCATCTTCCTACGGCCATTTTGCATTTCTGGGCAGCCTCTCGGAGCCGGTTCTGCAACCTGCACCTGTGTGCGGCCAGGACTTCCGGGCCACTAACCCTGACTGCAGCCCGGCCAGGGAGCCCTCCCTCAGCGCAGGAGAGGCGGGCCCAGCCTGCCCGAGCCTGGCCGCAGGCGGAGACGTGGCTGCCTCGGCGCACGTGCCCGACTCCCGCCGGGGCGGGCAGTGTGGGAAAGGCCCAGACGCGGCACACGGCGGCTCCGCAGCCCAGGTGGGTCAGCGAGTCCCTGACCCAGGAAGACAAGGCCCATGTCACGAGGAAAGGGATGTTGTAGCTTCCATCCATGAATCTCCCAAGGAAAAAATTTAAATTTCTGTCAGAACAGGTTACATGTTAGCAATCATGGCTCCCTACCATCTGTATTTGTTCCATTTGTGGCGTTTATAACGGCTATCTACATTAATTATTTCACTGCTAACGTCCCTTCTAATTTCTGAATACTGGTATTTCTGAGAATGACGGATGTTAGACATGCCACACACCAGCGCAGGGCGGCATTGCAACCGCTACCAAGTTCCGATGCTGGGGCTCGGCAGAAAATGACTTTGCTCTTTGTGATCGCAGTAAAGTGCCTGTTTGGCGCACAGTGAAGCATAGCGTTGGTGGAGACTGCCTTCTCTGTTTGCAGGGGCCCTGAGCTCGCTAAGACAGGCAGGAGCCACTAGGCTGGGTGTCTGGGCAGCCTGATAAGTGTGGCGAGCCAAGATGGAGGCGAAGGTGCAGGAACAGCCCTGCCCAAGCCTGGACAGCCAGACCTGCCTGAGGAGAGTTTACAAGCAGCAGGTCCCCGAGAGAACCCCTAGAGATTGTGAGTCAAGAAGTCTAGGGTTAGACATGCCAAATGCTAGAACATTCTGTCACTGCTCGTTCACACTGCTTGAAGAACAATGGCACCCCGAGGACAGCAGCCACCATCGAAGTGCTCGAGCTTGCAAACCAGCCACACGTCCAGTATTTCACCGGCTAGCGTGGAGGCCTTGGAAGGGAGCCTCCACTATCATCACTCCCAGGACACCGTCCTCCTAATTCCCAAACTCCGTCCCCAGAAAGGACGCCAGCAGGTGCCACAGCTAAAGACCAAGGACGGTCTTGAAGGTGAGGGCCCGCGTGACGGTCTGTGGAAAGCAAAGAAAGCTCCCTCTGTGGAGTTCTGTGTTTAAGGGTGACGTTCGGGACCCTGACCTGGAGGGGTCGGTTGGAGCAAACGCTTCCTCGGGATCCCTTCCTGCTCGGGCGTGTGTCTCTCCTCTCGTTGCTCGTCCATTTGTCCAAAGTGCACCAGCCGTCTGTGATGGGCCGCTCCGTGCCAGCCCGAGGTCCTTCCCGCCTTCGGGGGAGACGGACAGCTACTCGGGGCAGACGAGCGATCCACAGCCACAGCCGGGAAAGGGCAGCGGACAGGTGCTGACTGTGGAAAATGGGTGGCGAAGCCCAGGATGAAATGGGAGCGAGCAGGTGTGAACCGGCTGTTGCCCTCCCTCGCGGCCAGCTAATCCCCCACACCCAAGCTAGCGCGCACCTTCTTCGCCTGATACGGCCCATTCTTCCGTGCATTTGGGGCCTGTTTCTGCTGGGGCGATCACTCCTGGCGGCTGGAGGCCACATCTTTGCACGCCACAATGAGTGTCCCAGGACTCTGTGCTCATTCCCTCACTAAGACAGAGCCCAGAGACCCATAAACGCACGTGCCTGCCTTGCTGGGACGGGCCATTCTGGAACTTCCTTCATTCCTGAGTTCCAGTCCCAGCCTCCCTCCTTCCTCGATGCTGTGGTTCTGGATAAAGTTCGTGAAGCTCTCAGAGTGCCCTCCCCCCATCCCTGGCCTATAAAAATGAAGGTGATAGCGCCAATGCGGTGTTGGTGTGCGGCTCAGATAAGATAGCGAATGACACCTGGCTCAGTGCTGGCTCCTGGCAGGTCCCCCATAATATTAGCTACTCTGCTCTTCTTAGTTTAAGAGCTTCAAAATCTTTCTCTCCCTCCCCTCCCCCTCCTCCTCTCTCTTCCTCTCCCTCTTCCCCCTGTCTTCTTTCTCGTCCTTTTCCATCACCCCACATCCCCCTCACCTCCCCGTCCGCCACCTCCTCCCGCACCTCTCCCGCCACCGCTGTGCCAGCCTGGGCGCTGGGCGTGTGAGCGCGGGCGCGGGCGCGGGGAGGGTGCTCTCCCAGACGAGCTGCGTCCTGTGCTAAGTCAGAGAGGAGCCATTTCCAACGGTCGGTACCGCCGCAGGTTGCTCTGTGTTCCTCAGAGGAGCGCCGGGGGCTTTCGGCGCACTTCTCGCTGGAACGTGGGCCCTCCGCCACCACGTGCGTCCCGTGACGTTTGAACACGCTCCGTCCTCACTCTCACTCCTGCGCGTCCCTCTAATGTTTGCGTCCTCCCTGCTCCTTCCCTCCCCTCGCCGCCGGCCGCGCCTCTCTCTAATCTCATTTTGCTCCTCTCTTTTGTGTGTTCCCGTGCTGAAGTCCCTTTTCCTCGTGTTTTTGATTTGCAAGATGGCCCATGTTCCCTCGCGTTCCCAAGCTGCGTTTTCTCAAGCAGCTGCAATAGCTCTTCCCTGTCACTGTAAAAGCTTTTTCATCTCCATTTGGAGCCATTTGCCCTGATCGTTTCTTTCCTTAAGATCACGGCGATGAGCTCATGTGGTCTTGAGCTGTCAACAATCCCCAGGAAAGGAGAGCACTTATTTAAAGCTCGCATTTCAATTTGGAGACCTCAGAGCTGGCCCACGCAGGGCAGACGCACACCAGCGTGTCCCGACTGGCCCAGCTGTGCACTGAGATCTCCGGGGAGGACACAAAACACTGGACAGTTCCTCTCCCCACAAAACAGATGGGGATGGGGGAGTAGCCCAAGACTGTTTTTCTCAACCTATTTCTTTCTCTACACCTGCGTTCCCCACCCCCGGGCCACGGCCTGGTACCAGTCTGTGGCCTGTTAGGAACCAGACAGCACCTCACTGCCTGAGCCGCACCTCCCCCCGCCCTGCCCCCATCCGTCTCCCATGAAACCGGTCCCTGGTGCCAAAAAGGTTGGAGATCGCTGCTGTACACAGTTCTCTTGGAAGAGGAAAGAAACAGAATTATCAGTTGACAAAACAGAGGCCCTGTCAGTTGTCTAGGCGCCGTTGCTGGGGCGGAAGTGTGCCGGGCTTGCTAGGGCCCCGCTGCTGGAGTGTGGAAGCCCCGGCCGTGCAGGCGCAGGGGAAGCTGTGCGAGTCAGAGTCTGACCAAGCCCAGTGCTTCGTCCCTCTCGGGGGCCTCGCTAAGCATCCAGCCGTGGGACTTGGTACACGTGCCCTCTGCCTTGCGCCTTGGGCAGCTTGGGGACATCCCACTGTCTTCTTTGGGCTTCCCCTAGAGCAGATTCTGAGACAAGGGTTCAAATGCAGTGGCTCATTTCAGGAGGTAATCCCAGGAAACCCTGGGAGGGAGGGGAGGGCAGGACGGGAACGGAAGGGAGCCAGGAAAGGCTTTGCCCCTAAGCAGATACCCCGTGTGCAGCCAGCTCGCAGCCCACGGCGGCTGCTGGGACCTGGCGTCCCCACTGAGAGGGGAGGCAACGGGGATGTCTGTTCCCACCAGCTCCCACCCGTCGTTTGCTGAGTCTGCCGCCCAGGGCAGTGACTCTCCAGCACACGCCCTAGCGCAGGCTGAGCATGTTCCCACAGCTGGAAAAATGCTGCCCTCCGTCACGCCGCCACCTCCACCGCAGCCCTGCCCACGGAGAGCCCCAGGAGTCAGCACCGGCGCTTCCGTGCATCGCGTGGCGTGTTGGATGCTGAGGGGCCGCGGGCAGCGCTGCAGCAGCGTCGGGCTTGGCCTGGGCCACATTCCGCCACCCCCACTCACACTGCCCTAGCCCAGGAATCTGTAGACTTCTACAAAGAGCCAGAGACGAAATATTCTAGGTTCTGCAGCCAGGTCTCTGTTGCAAGTCCTTGGCTCTGCCATTGCAGCGTGGCAGGGAGGGCCGGGATCATCGAGAGGCGAGCAAGGTGGTCTAGGGTGCACAACCGAGAAAGGCGCCGCTGCCAGGCTGTGGGCTGTGCTCACCTGGGAGTGAGGGCTGCCTGGATGCAGCACCCTGGGCACCCCCTTCCCTGCCACCAGTCCCGGCCCTGGACAGCGCACAGACCACTGTGCCCAGTGAGCGCACAGGGTGTGCCTGCCTTCCGGGAAAACATCACCTGCAAAACAGGCCGGGAGCTCGGCCTTTGGCCTCAGACCCCAGCTGGCCCACCTGGGCTCCAGCCAGACTGGCCTTTCCGGTCCTCCCTCACCCCCCTGCCCAGGTGCTGCTCCCTGCCCCCACTGTCACCTCACCTGGCACTTCCTGCTCCTCCTGCAGCCTGTGCGCCAGACCTCTCCTCCTCAGGAAGCCCAGCTGCTCCCGGCCAGGCCAGACCTCCGGGCAGAGGGGAGTCTGAGGGGCTTGTCCCTCCTGGCCCTTGCCTCACGCAGAAAGACCCCGCCTAGAAATTGCTTTGTTTGCGAAGTGGGAACAGCCCGGCCCCAGCGCACACACGCTCCCCGCTTGTACATGGCGCGTCCTCCCTCCAGGCCCCGGCAGCTGGCGGTGCGGTCACGTTTATGATCGCTCATAACTCACATTCAAACAAACTCTGACTCACCAGAGA
>NW_012154341.1:256822-306852 GCF_000956105.1 Propithecus coquereli
AAATGCTGCCCTCCGTCACGCCGCCACCTCCACCGCAGCCCTGCCCACGGAGAGCCCCAGGAGTCAGCACCGGCGCTTCCGTGCATCGCGTGGCGAGTTGGGTGCTGAGGGGCCGCGGGCAGTGCTGCAGCAGCGTCGGAGCTTGGCCTGGGCCACATTCCGCCACCCCCACTCACGCTGCCCTAGCCCAGGAATCTGCAGACTTCTACAAAGAGCCAGAGACGAAATATTCTAGGTTCTGCAGCCAGGTCTCTGTTGCAAATCCTTGGCTCTGCCATTGCAGCGTGGCAGGGAGGGCCGGGAGCCTCGAGAGGCGAGCAAGGTGGCCTAGGGTGCACAACCGAGACAGGCGCCGCTGCCAGGGCTGTGGGCTGTGCTCACCCGCGAGTGAGGGCTGCCTGGATACAGCACCCTGGGCACCCCCTTCCCTGCCACCAGTCCCGGCCCTGGACAGCGCACAGACCACTGTGCACAGTGAGCGCACAGGGTGTGCCTGGCTTCCGGAAAAACATCACCTGCAAAACAGGCCGGGAGCTTGGCCTTTGACCTCAGACCCCAGCTGGCCCACCTGGGCTCCGGCCAGACTGGCCAGGTGCTGCTCCCTGCCCCCACTGTCACCTCACCTGGCACTTCCTGCTCCTCCTGCAGCCTGTGGGCCAGACCTCTCCTCCTCAGGAAGCCCAGCTGCTCCCGGCCAGGCCAGACCCCCGGGCCCCACCTGTGCCGCTGCGGAGCACTCACGGTGGCGGCGGCGCGTGATCGGTCGTGTGGTGTAGCCGGCTAGCTCTGTCCTGCCTGCTCCTGCCGGGCACGCGGCCTAGTCCTCCCCTCCTGGCGTGTCTGCAGGCTCTGCCCTCCTCGCGCCCTCGACGGCACAGCCTGGGCCTGCAGCGGCCGCCGAGGATCCTCCTGGGTGCCTCCGCCCCCGGTGGCTGCACTCACCTCCACGGGCGCACCCAGACTCCTCAGACGGCGTGAAAGACCCTCCAGGTGGGGGCCCTGGCCTCAAACCGCCCTCTCACCCCCACCTCAGCCAGCTCCCTTTGCTGCCGTCCCGCTGCCCTGACAGTCGTCCCCTCAACGCGGTACTCTCCAGGCCTCCAGGCCCTCGCACGGCTGTCTCCTCTACGAGGAACGCCCTTCCGCCCTTTCCACACTCCCGGCACCACGCCCTCAGCTGCCCCGAGGGTCTTCCCGGACATTCCTCTGTCCGCACACCCCCACCCCCAGGTCTTATGTAGGAATCGGCTTCCACAGCCCGTGTTCACCTGGTTTCACGTAGCTCGCACTGTCACAGCTGGCTGTTCACCTGTTACTCTCATCGGACTGTGAGCCCCTCAAGACCAGGAGCTTGGCACCCCGCTGCTTCTCTGCTGGCAGCTTTTAGGTTGTCACCAACCTCAGAAAGCCACAGTCCCAAACTTGAAGGCGCCCTACCCCCTGCCCCTTCTCCCCACAGGACTCACACAAGGACAGGACAGAAGCCGTGGCTCCTGGCGCCAGGGGCCCACGCGCCACGCCAGGGCCCTCACCTGCATCCTGGCCCCTGAGCCGAAGGTGCCAGCACCAGGAGAGCAGAGTGGCAACCGTGGGCCTCCATCGCCTCTCCTCCCCCCACGTCCCTAGGAAGCAGAGGGGACACGCTGAGACTGGCCGGAACCCGAGGGTCCAGCACCTCCCAGGCAGAGGGGAGTCTGAGGGGCTTGTCCCTCCTGGCCCTTGCCTCACGCAGAAAGACCCCGCCTAGGAATTGCTTTGTTTGCTAAGTGGGAACAGCCCGGCCCCAGCGCACACACGCTCCCCGCTTGTACACGGCGCGTCCTCCCTCCAGGCCCCGGCAGCTGGCGGTGCGGTCACGTTTATGATCGCTCATAACTCACATTCAAACAAACTCTGACTCACCAGAGACTCAGAAAGAAAATGCCACCAGAGTGGGAAACGCCGTGGTGCGCTGTTTTGCTCTTTCCTTTCCTGGCATCTTTCGTGTCCACAGAGGGCCGCTGAGAGAAAGCTGGGCTGGCCGCTGCGCTTTGCTCGTAAGTTACCGATGAACAGGGAGCGGGTTATTACCCTGTTATAAAGAAACCGAGATCTAACAGATGTTAAATAACTTGCCCAAGACCACACAGCAAGTTAATGACAAGTCTAGAACCCAGGACCTGATTGGCACCGACTAATTGAAAAGTTGTGATAAGATAAATTTTTTAAACCCCTAAGAATCTTCTGTGGCACCTTCATAGGATGTTCATCTTCCCACTTTATCGATGGAAAATCTGAGGTACGAGGCAGAATAGGATTGGTCCGAATTGTTCCAGTGAGCAGTCGGGCCACCGCCCCGCCCCCACCCGCTCCCCGAATCTCCCTTCTCTGGCCCGATGCGCCCTTTCCTCTTCGGCGTGCGCTGTGGGCCCCCAGGCAGCACAGGGGAGAAGCTGCTTTTAAAAGCACCCAACCTGGTGACTTTCCGAGGAGGCAGGCCACAGGCTGATGGGTCGGGAGCCCTGAGCCACCGAGGAGAACGAGCCATGATTCAGAGCGCCTCGCCGGCTCCCTCCCTGTGCTGCTCAGATGTCCTTCTGCACAGAGTTCCCGCTGTGGGCCTGCCGGGACCGAGAGTCCAGGGGGCTCGGTGTTGCTCAGCATGGCGTGTCGATGCCCAGGAGTCTCGCTGGACGTGCACCTGGACCACTCACCTGTGACCCTGGCTTGTCTGGGAATTTGTCGGGAAGGGGTGACACACAGCACTACACACGCCCGTCTTGCAGTTCGCTTACCGTCGAAGGGACCATGTCCCTGGGAAAACGGACCTTGATGCCGCGGAGAGATCGAAATGCACTGAGATAGGTCACCGTAGCGCCCTTGTTCCAGTGGCCCTTTCATGGCGATGCAGCGCGGTCTCTGCAAAGAGACACTGACGTACATTCAGGCCTTTGGGGCTATTTTTGGATGAATGGGCTGCCGAGCTGGCTTGTGTGGGTTCTTGTTAAATGAAGTGATCTAGAGGCCTTAGTTCTGGCTTTGTCTACGTGGCCGAACGTGCGTCGCTGGGAAAGGCTGAGGCAGGAGCTGCGTTGAAAGGGACTAACTGAGGTCGTTGGCCCAAAATGCTGAAGAGGGGTCGGGGTGGGCGCCGTGCCGCGAGGAGATCTCAGAGAGACGCCGGCCCGCCGCGAGGTCAGGCCTGCGGGACGCCGTGGGGCAGGGAGAGGTTGACAGGAGAAGGGGTTTAGGGGCTGAACGGTGGGGGAGTCTCGCGGGAGAGACAAGCCTGGGCCCCCGGACTCCTGGCTGCTCCTGGAGACCGACCTCCCAGCCCTCTGAGGATGGCTCTACCGAGAAAGCTGGGGGCAGAGGATCCGCCGGGGCAGGGACAGGGACAGAAGTTAGTAGAGGGAAGTGACGGTGCCTGCAGCACAGTGGGGTGACCTCAAAGGGTTTTCCAGTCCTGTCGCTCAGAGGGTCCTTAAGAAAGAGGCTGTCATGAAGGGGAAAATAGGCAAACGAAAGCGTTTCGGGAGCTGAGGATCCAAGGCCACGCTCAGGGGACTCAGAACAGCCCAACGCGAACGGCGGGAGAGGGTTCGCCTCTCACTCACCCCGCCCTCGCAGGAGTGAGGAGGTGCTCCAGTCCGTGCGAGACACTCGGCTGAGCCTGAGCCAGTGAGGAGGATTGAAGGGATCGTGATCACAGTCCACGTTCCCTAACTGTAGCCACGGGTTGGTGGCCAGTGGGAGTCTGGGTGGTACATGGTGGGACCTCGGATTTAGGATGTCAACCCTGAGCCCGTCCTCCCAGGAGCGACGCTTTTGCCATAGGGTTCCCGACACCGCTGCTCTCCCATTTGTTCTCAGACATTTGCTGAGCAGCCAGCATGTGTCGGGGGCTGTATGAGGCATGGGTGGTGCCATGATAAACAAATAACACTTTTTCCCAGCTCTCGAGGAGCTCACAGCGACAGATGTGACGGATACAGACATGTAAGTTGCCACAACACCATAAAATACTATGATAAGTCATCATAAAAGAAAGAACGAGGACTGTGCAAGTGATTAGCTGTCGGGCAGGGAGGATCGAGGGCGGCTTCACAGAAGGGACTTTCGAGCTGGTCCTGGAGGAGAAACAGCAGCTGGCGGGGGGCACTGGGGGATGGTCCTGACGGAGGGGCTGCACAGACTCCGAGCGAGCACGAGCGGGGCAGCCGGAGCGCCCGGAGGCGATGGCGTTCTTTCCTGACACTGTTCTGCCACCAAGAAGGAAATGCAGCAGGCAACAGGCAACCTTTGAAAAATGCTCTGGGGTCCGCAAAAGCTCCCACGCACAGGATTTCATTCGATTCTCAAAACAGCCTTGCACTAGCCCCATTCTACAGACGGGTAAGGAGCTGGGGCGTACGCAGCCCGTTAGCCGCAGTGCTAATGCGAAGGGGGCCGGGAAGGAGCTGCCAAGAATTCACAGGGTGTTTTCTCCCCCCAGGGTTGGCCTGGAGTGTGGGGGGAAGCGAGCGGGGGAGGAGGAGTGAGCCAAGGTACCCTTTTCACTGACTCTAAAAGGAAAAGAACTCCACTCCATTCAAGATGGACAGCTCCCAATTATCGCCAAGTTTTAAAATGCATAAATTGTTTTCTCTGAGACTCTACAAACTGTGAGCTGGAAAGGGAATATACGACGTCGCTGCCTCTGACCGTCCCGTGGAGTCCTCACGCCCTCCCAGGGAAGATCTCACTACCGGGGTCGAAGTCGCCCTGGTTTCTCCCCGGCTGCGATGCGGCAGCGCTGCGCTTCCTGTCTCCCCAGCTCAGCGTGGCGTCTGACTGCTCCTTCCTTCCTGCGTCCTGTCAGCCACAGCAGCAGATCTTTACGCCCTTGCGTCCATCCGTCCTTCACGCCCCCACCGCTGCGCCACTGTGAGCCTTTAGTTCAGCTTCCCTGTCTCTCCGTGCTCCCCGACTCGCCCGCCCCGCATGGCTCCGCGAGAGCACCTGGCCTAAGGCAAAGCGCCGGCCCCTTCGCTCCCCCATCCAAAACCGTCCTAGCGCGTCATAAGTGCTTGATACTCATTTGATGAGCGAGAGAGTCTTCCGTGCTCCACGTTGCCTGCTTGGGAAAATCCGAATCCCTCCACCTGCATTCAGAGCTTTCTGCAGCCAGGTTCCAAGTTACTGTGCAGCCGGACTTCAACTGCTGCCCCACATCTGGCCTGTTTTACAGGTAGTCGGCCCTCAAATGACAGATCTCCTCTCCGGTACCTCTCCCACCTCCCAATCGTCAACACCCTGGGGCGACGCCGCCTTCCCAGTGAGCTGTATTGGGTCCTTCCAGAGAAGTGGGGTGTGTATGTGTTTTAAGAAAGAAGGATGACAAACTTCTCTGCTGTCTCAAGCCACTTCAGTTCCCTGAAGCTCATTTTTATGTATCTGTTAAAAAATGGCAATAACTGTCATCTCACAAAATTGCTAAGATCGAATGAGATAACGTATGCAAAGGTGTTTAGCGAATGATTTTCTGGGGTTAAACTCTAATAATTATTATGCACATGTAATTATAAGTATGCATATGTTCTTTCTCCTTGATAAGCGCTAGATCTGTGCTGTCTGACACGGTAACCACGAGCCTCGTGCGGACAGTGAGCGCGGGAAGCATGGCATACGCTATAAATGTAGAGACACCACATTTTGAAAACTTAGTACCTTGAAAAGGTAAAATATCAATAAATACATTTATAATAACCATATATTAAATTGATAATATTTTGGATATATTAACTAAAACATACACAAAATAAATTTGACATTTCTTTTTATTCATTGAACGTAGCTACCAGAAAATTTACAATTACAGATGCGGCCGGCATTGTGTTTCTGCGGCCATTGCTGCCCTAGAGCACGGAACGTGTGGTGGTCATCTCTCACAGCACCTCGTGGGAACACTGTCAGTATTTGCCGAGCGAATGGTGACATGAGCCGACTCTTTTCTCCTTCCACCCGGCGGTTCTGGGGAAGCTGGGTCGTGACGTCGGGCTGTGTGAGGCAAAGCTGGGTGGAGGGGCTCTGGCTCAGTGACAGTCACCTCCGTGTGACATCTCCCTGGCCCAGGCCACCGCTGGCCAATAGGGCAGCCTTCGGGGGCTGCTGGGGGGATTGGCCCATCCCCCTTTCACCCGGCCTGCCTCCCTCCCAGCCACCCTCCCAGCAACTAGTTAGGACCAGTTTACTGGGAGGGAAGGAGAGATGACTTTAGGGGGAGACTTTTCACATGAAAACAAAACTTCCTGATGAGTAACCCACAGGCACCTCCCAGCATCCTAAGATCGCAGCTCCTGCCTACGGAGCAAGGGAATGGAAAACGCTGTCCCCCTGCCCACAAAGGGCGGTGACTTGGGCGGGAAGCCTAGAGTCTTTCCTGCTGGTCTCCATGCGCAAGGCCACCTGTCTTCTCTGGCCTCTCTGCCAGAGCAGGGAGAGAAGCCAAAGGCAGTTGGGGCCGCAGAGCGCTGGACGTGGCCACTGGGCACACTCCCTGGCCAGCTGAGCTGCGCTCACATGGGGGCCACCAGCAGCCCACACCCCCCCGCCCAGCTTCTCCTCTAGCACTTGGATTCCTCCAGCGGCAGAACCCTGGCTTTGATACCCGGGACACACTAAAGGAATGGCCCTGGGCAGATGGCACCTGTGGGAGCCACAGGCCAGTGTCTCCACCAGCCCCCTCCTCGCTGCGGTGCAGACCGTCGCCTCTCCAGGGCTGACCCACTAGGACAAGCTGGCAGACGAGGACACCCCCAGTGGGGGACCGTGGGGCCCCGCCTCCTTTGGACTCCGTAATAGCATTTGCAGAGATTATATGACTTTTAAAATAGAGTCTTAGCAAGGCCGAGGAGAGGGATTTGTCTCTCCTGAGTGTCTTTTCTTCGGGATACGTGTCAGAAGGATTCTTAAATCTTCAAAAACCCCTCATCTCTCCACGAGCCTGAGCGCGCGGGAGCAGTAAGGCGCGGTGCAAACCTGCTGATAGACAGATGGAACAGCGTAATTATACGCAGGAGGGAGAGGGAGCGTTTGCTGAAATTATTAGTGTGGGCAGACAATTAGAGGCTTTTCCAGAAGATTACACTTTTCCCTCCCATCTGTGCTCCATTTAGGGGTTTTTACATTCACAATGCTATTTCCTCCTCAGCTGTGCCATTTGCCATTTTGCCCAAATCATTATTGTGCTTGACTTTGCGAGCGCTCAGACCTCACCAGCGTCGCCGTCTTCCCTTCCTGGCACCGCCGTCCCCCGAGCCTCCCCACCCTCTCCCCTCTCGTCACTGCCCATCTCTCCGTCGTCTTCCTTCGCCCTTCCTCCCCGCCTTCCCGAGCTCCGGCACGCGTTCTCGAAGGCCCGTCAAGAGCACGGCTGCAGGCTGGGCGCGGTGGCTCACGCCTGTAATCCTAGCTCTCTGGGAGGCCGAGGCAGGTGGATTGTTTGAGCTCAGGAGTTCGAAACCAGCCTGAGCAAGAGCGAGACCCCGTCTCTACCAAAAATACAAAGAAATTAATTGGACAACTAAAAATACATAGAAAAAAAAATTAGCTGGGCATGGTGGTGCATGCCTGTAGTCCCAGCTACTCGGGAGGCTGAGGCAGGAGGATCACTTGAGCCCAGGAGTTTGAGGTTGCTGTGAGCTAGGCTGACGCCACGGCACTCTAGCCTGGGCAACACAGTGAGACTCTGTCTCAAAAAAAAAATGCTGCCTGTGCATCGCCCGAGGAGGGCGCGATCTCGTGTCGGGCCGTAGGGAGGTGGCAGCACCGTGCTCTGCTTCTGGGACCCGCTGGGGAGCCCCAGAGGAAGCTGAGCCCCCAGGACAGCGAGACTGGACGAACGTTTAGGGTCCATGGCTTGGAGTGGGAGGGAAGAGCCAGTATTCTCTTTCCGCCCCCTCTTACCTGAGTTCAGGCTGTTGGGGTTGGTCCGACTCTGACCTCTCATGGATCTCAGACTCTAGATCCTAGAGCCTTATACATATGGCCGTTCATCTATTCATTCGTTCAGCAAAGAGCCATTGAGCATCTATTGTGTCCTCGTCACGGGACGTAACACCAGAAGGCGCCGGAGAGCCCACGCGCATTGAGCGTGGGCTCTGGGTCAGGCAGAGCTCTGCCAGTGGGAATCCGCGTCCCGACCTTCTAGATGAGAAAACAAGTTCGGAGAGGTGAGTGGCTTGCGCAGGTCAGAGACCTAGCAACAGATCCTGGACCCCACCCCGCCCAGGGGGCCTGCAAGGCCACCGCTGTCTGCAGTGTAGCCCTGGGGCTAGGAAAAGACGAAGTCCCACCCTCTTGTAGTCCTGTCATCTTTGGATACACGAGCACAGAAACAAGCACATCTCCAGATGAAGGAGCACATCAGACAAGCAGCTGAGGAGGGCCCTGAGCCAGGCACAAAGGCCTGGGGGTGGGCAGGGCAGGCAGCCACCAGGAACCTCGTTCCAGAATCCTGCTCCTGCCCTTGGTCTGGAGAGAGCCGCAGTGTATGCCGACGATGAGGACTGCCTGGTGTGGCCAGTGTGCGGCGTGTGCAGGAGGATGGTGGGCTCTGGGGCGGGAAAGGGAGCCCAATGTCCCCCCACCAGGGCCCTGGGAGCCATGCCACGGGGTCTGGACCGTCCTGCGGACGACCTGGAGCCTCTGAGGGTTTAAGCTGTGATGTGTCGATCGGCAGCGTTTGGCAGCTGTGTGGAGGGTGGTGGGATGAGAAGCTACCTGGAGGCCCAGAGATGGGTTGGGGGGCGGGTCCAGAAGTCGCGGGTGGGGGGCATGCCTGACCTGAAGCTGTGGGGGTTTGGAGGCAGAACGTGGTATCTGGCTGGAGGTCGGGGGTGGCAGGAGTTGAGGGCACCTCGGAAGTCACAGCCTAGCGGGATGGACGGTGGTGCCAGTAGCCGTGCTGGGGACCAGGGGAGAGACGGAGGCAGAGATGGGAGGTGCACGGGTTACTCAAGAAGGAAGCCTGGGGCCGTGACGGCTTTCCCAGCCAAGGCATCCGAGGAGGCAGCAGTGCCAGGGCATGGGGCACGTTGCCGTCCCCACCAAAAATAAATTTAAAGATAAAGTTTTCCAGGGGTGTGGCTCTGCGCCCCGCCATCGGCTCGGTCTTCACGGGAAAAGGACGATTCTCCGGGAATCAGACACCCCCTGCCCCCGTCTGCGTGCTCCGCCCCAGCCGCCTCTCGCAAGGCAGAGCTCCAGAGACAGCAGCACCCGGCGGGTGTAGGCACGGCAGGCCCCACACCGAGGGTTCCGCTCAGCCTGGCCGGCCCGGGGCGGCAGCCAGCACAGCTGACTCGTGACGAGCTCGAGGCAAGGAGACAGCAACGTCTCTAGAAGTGTCCGCTGCGCCTGGAGAGGCAGGGGTGCAGGGACCGGCTCTAGGAGGCAGGGCCCTGGGGAACTTTTCTTTTTTCTTTTTTTTTTTTTTTGGTCAAAGCTAACCCCAGTGGCTTTTGGTTCTCTGTGAAATGGTGCGGCTAAATAATGGAAAAGCCCTGGGCCAGGAATCAGGAAACCGGATTGTAGTTCTAACTCGGACAATGACCTTGTGATCTTGAACAAGTCTCTTCCTGTCTCTGAGGCTCAGACCCTTCCTGCTCTAACATCGTGTGGATCTGTGATTCCTCTGGTCCCACAGCCAGGAGCACCCCAGAAATACCAGTGAATGAGAGCAGAGGTTGGAAAACTTTTCCCATGAAAGGCCAGATAGTAAGTGTTTAGGCGTTGTGGACCCTACAGTCTCTTCCACAACCGCTCAGCTCTGCCGCAGCAGGAAAGCAGCCAACCGCAGGCGGCACACAGACATAACGCTGTGTCAACAGAAACAGCAGCCAGATTTGGCCGTTACCTGCTGACCCCCAGCGTAGAGCATTCTAGGCAGTGAGCCTTGCATCTAATCTTCCGATCAAAGCAAAGTGCGAGAGGGCCTCCGTCCTTTTGCGAGTCTACAGACACGGGTTAGGCAGTGAGGCAGGCTGGAGGCTTGCCCACCTCTCCCCGTCACAGCCATCGGGCCGGAAGGAAAGGAGGTTTACCTTCAGTGAGCGCCCACCCCACACTAAGCACGCACTGTCATATATATAACAAATCTCCATCGTTATTATTAACAGCCCCGTGTTAACCTCTTTACGGGTTTTTTTAAGAAAATGTGGCTGACAGAGGTTAAGTAACTGCCCTGAGGTTGCATTGCTTAGAGTAGAGCCAGATTAAAACTCGAAAGACTTCGAAGGGAACAGCCCCGTCATTAATCCGCAAAAGCAGGTTGCTGTGTCAGAGGCCGGCCAGCACCCCAAACCTGCCCTCGGACAGCTTTCCCTGCGCCCGCCGCAGCTGGCGGAGGCCGGAGAGTCATTCTCCACCCGTCCCCGGCTTCCTCTGCGGTGTCTCCCTTCCCCACGTCCAGATGTCACGGAGGGTGACGCTGCCGCCGGCAGACAGAACCCCCAGTCCAGGCAGGCACAGCCAGGGGAGACGCAGCTCCGCACAGCTCGCGAGGATACACGGGAAAGTGCCATCCACTTTAAACAGAGTCCCATAAATAAGCAATAAAACAAGAACAGCCATTTGCAGTGAGCATTTCCAAGGTTTGATGAGCTAGGAGTTCGGACTGGGGGGAAAACAAAGAGCCTTTTTCATTATTTCCCCATCCCTGCAATTTTCTTTTACTGCCTGATGATTTTGAAAGCACCACCCACACCCCCCGCCACCCGCTGCGTGTGGCTCCCTTGGGGATGGAGCCCGTGCGCCCATCGCCGCTGCAACTTGCCGAATTCCACTTCCAAACCGTCCACGTGCTGCTTTGTGAGCTGCGTTTCTCCCCCTGCCTCTCCGACCTGTGGCTGCCTCAGCCCTGCCTCCTCCCTCCTCCAGCCTGCCCGGGCTCTGTCATTAAGCTTCAGGTGTCTGGGGAGACGGGGCGGGCACACAGGGGCGGGATCTAAGCAAGGGCTCCGAGACTGAGCCCAAAGAACCTGGGTTTTATAAAGGCACATCTGGATGTAAAGCGAACTGGGGCAGCGGCCCGGCCAGGGCGTGGGCAGAGATGTGTTGTCACCTTTTGTCTGGTGTCAGGTGGGACCTCGTCACTGGGAGGTAACCCTACCTCAGTTTACACTGACGGGGAAAGCCACAGAGGCTTTCACTGGTGGACAACGGAGATTTCCCCTTTGGAAATTCCGCCTGATTTGAGGCCTTCTCTGACCATGGGCACGCGCGTGTGTGTGTGCACGCGTGCGTGCGCATGTGCGTTTCCATGCTCCAGTGTACTCACACTCATGTGCATACGAATGTGTGTGACGTAACACACGCGTTCCCATGCCATGACTTCCACGCTCTGTCACGTGCCGGCACAGTCTCTTTCTTTCCTTGCGACTGCTAGATGCATTCTTCCCCTCCTGAGGGGCGTCTCCGTGTGGCGACTTCCCACAGCCCACCACCGTCACCCCATCCTCCCTCACAGCCTGCGGGCAACCTCCTCTCACGGCCTCGACCTGGCGTCTCACCTCCAGTCCCAGCTGCACTCAAAGCCAGAAGAGTCAGCGGCACAGTCCCAGCATTGCTCCCCTTCCCTGCACCCGCTCCCTCCCGGGACGGGTCAGTGGCGCAGACTCCCAGCAGAGCGCCGCGCGGTCAGCTTCTCCTTGTCGGCCATGCTGCGGCCCGCGCCACAGACGGGTCACAGTCTGTCGTCGGGTTGTGTGTTATCGTTTATTGTTCTTAAATTGTCTCATGTGTGTTAGTCCGGTAAGCTCCCTGAGGACAAAATCTGCACACACAGCCTTTTCTCAGCTACACTCACAGTGTCAGTCAGCTGCTGCTGCATAAGAAATAACGACAAACTCAACGGCTGGAGAACAGTCAACATTTCTCATCGATTATCTCTCTGTGTGCCTGTGCAGTTCCCTAGTCTGGGCCGGGCTCAGCTGGGTTTAGCTGGGCTCGTTCATCCACCCGTAGTCACCTGGAGGCCAGCTAGGAGGTGGCTGGTGGGGGTGGCCTCGCGCTCATGTCTGGTGGCTGTCTAGCTGTTGTCAGTGGTGACAGAGGTGGCCGGGCTGTGTGTGTGTCATCACCCCACGAGTTAGCACGCGCATGTTCACACGGCGGCAGCAGGTTTCCAAGGGAGCGAGCAGAGGCGTGCCAACCCCCGAGGCCCAGGCCCAGGCCCGGCACCCGCCCTCCTACCACGCTCTGCTGGCTGACACAAGTCACCAGCCAGCTCAGAGCCACAGGGTGGGAAAACAGTCTTCACCCCTGATGGGAAGAGCTGCAAAGTCACATTGCAAAGGGTGTGGACCAGGGGGAGGTGACCAGCCCCTGGTAGTCACCATCCTACTTCTGTTTCTGTGAATTTGACACATTAGGCCCTCACATCAGTGGGATCATACAGTGTCTGTCCTTTGTGACTGGCTTATTTCATTTAACATGATGTCCTCCAGGTATATTCATGTTGTGGATGTGGCAGCATTTCCTTTTTTAAAAAGCTGGATAATACTTGATTGAATGTCTGTATTTTGCTTATCCATTCCTCACGGATGGACACTTGGGTGCGTCCAACTCTCAGCTACTGTGACTAGTGCTGCTATGAGCACAGGTGTGCAAAGATCTTTTCAAGGCCCTGCTTTCGATCTTGGAGGGATATATCCCCAGAAGTGGAATTGCTGCATTGTGTAGCAGCTCTGTGTTCAATTATTCGAGGGATCCATTCTGTTTTCCACAGCAGGTGCAGCATTTTACAGCCCCATCAGCCATGCACAAGGGTTCCAGTTTCTCCACATGCTCGCCAACACTTGTTATTTTCTGTTTTTTTGATAGTGGTCGTCCTAAAGGGTGTGAGGTGACATCTCATTTGATTTGCATTTCTCTGATAATTAGTGATGTTGAGCATCTTTTCATATGTTTGTTGGCCATTTGTACATCATCTTTGAAGAAATGACTGTTCACATCCCTTGCCCATTTTTTAATCTGATTATTTGATTTTTTATTGCTGCATTTATGTATTTCTTTTTAATATTATAATAAATGTCCATTAAATTGCCAGAAAACTAGAGCATCAACATCAATCTGTGTTGTCTTCCTTATCTTCCTCTGCCCCAAGTAACTAAGCACTAGCTAGAACCTTATGTTCATCATTGACTTACTTTCCCTATTTTTGGATAAACTTTTATTAGAGCCACTTATATTTTTTTAAAAAAACAATATTTTTGGTTTGGATTAATTTTAACTTGTTACAAGGTATCATGTGATATGTATTCTTCTGGGAATTATTTCTTCACTCAAATTTTATTACCGAGACTAATTCCTGTTGCTGCATGTGGCTATTATTCATTCATTTTGCCTGAGATTTATTTTGCCGTTATGTGCACACACCACCACATACGTGCTCATTCTCTGTCGGAGCACATTTGTGTTGCTTCAGGTCTGGCTTTCTGTGAGCAGTGCTAACATGAGCCCACGTACGTGGGCAGAGTTGCTCTTGCCTGTCTTCTAGGAGTGAGATTCCTGGGTTATGGGGCATTTGAATGTTCAACTTTACAAGATGATGACGAAGTGGCCGTACCCTTTCCCCTCCCACCAGCAATGCACAAAAGCTCTGCAGGCCCATGCTCTCGCCAACACTCGATGTGGCCACGCTTCTCCACTCCTAGCAGTCGGCTGGGTGAGGTTGGGTCTCGTGTGCCCCTGATGCACGTTTCCCTGATTATTAATGACATTGAACGGCCCTTCCTACGTTTGTTGACCATGTGGGTTTCTTTAGTCAAAGAACTTCTGTTCATCGAAACAGTGCAAAAAAAGCGAAAAACAAGTTACAGACCAAGGCAGGTTCTTTGCCACACAGACAGCTGACTTCACATAGCATGAAGAACATATATGAGAAGAGGACAATTCACTTAACAGAAACAGGTAAAAGAAATGACAAGAATTTCACAGAAAATCTCCCAGTTGTTCCCGTCAGCCATAGACCGTGTTTGCATTCATGACAGCAGCTGGTCATGGAGCTTCCTCAACACCACATGGAAACTTCCAATGTAGACACGACTTTCTGAGGCCTTGTCCTTAGCTAGTTCAGGGATGAGTCAGAAAATACTGCTGCTTCCTCCCTTGCCAGCCAGAGTCCGGAGAAGGTGAATCTGGGTCCAGAGAAGGTGTTCATGGGGAAAACACTCGAAGCCGGGATACTCTCGCAGACGGTTGCTGGGGTCACTCAGAAAACCCTAAATCTTAAGGCATGAAACAGTCATCCTTCACAAAGGGAACTGGGTAACGTTTTCCCCACCAGGGTCCTTCCTGAGTGATCCCAGGGCAGGTGGGGGACTTCCCATCACAGACTGTCCACTGAAGAAAGAGGAACCATTGTTCTTGCCCTAAAATTGTTCTCAGACTGACCAAAAAAAAAAAAAAAATTTACTCAGAACTAATTTTTCTCGAACATTCCCTGGAGCCAAAGAAATGGTTAAGCACGTAGGCTTCAGAGAGTTTCCCTGCCCACTGCGAGCCTCCGCAAAGAGCCAGGAGTGGGGTGTGAGCTGTCAGGAAAGACTCGAATTAAGGGGCGTGGCGCCCACCGTTGGTGACGTGCGCAGTCTGTGCTGCAGGCAGCCAGGACGGGCCCGTTCCGAAGCAGCACGGCGCACAGAGGAGGCTGAGAGACTGGTGCTGGGACAACGTCGTGGTCACACCAGCCGGGCGAGGCTTCCTCCAATGGCTCAGCAGAGCCCGCGGGCTGGGCCGAGCTAGAGGAGAGCAGCGCGAGGCGGGGGATAAACGGCCCAAAGGAGGGTGAGCGCACAGCTGTCCCTGCTCCACTAGCAGCTTTTGCCATTTGCAGTTAGGTGTCTTTCCACATCTGTTCGCTTACCTGTCAAGGGTGCCTGTTCCGACGCAGCCACGTGAAATCTGACTAGCAGATTATGCCTTCGGTGTAACCTGTCACTCTGAGGAGCCTCTGCTGAGACTTGGGCAGCCACGGAAAAGTGACAGGAAGACAGGTAGCTGCTTGCACTGACTTGAAGTGAAACTAAGTAAAAGCTGGCCCCTTGCCACGCGGGCTGCCCAAGCAACCGGCTAACAAGACGTCTCTTCCAGTCGCCCAGCTGGGTTCGGGTAGAGTAATTAGGCATGTCGGACTGGGGAGTGTCCAGGTGAGAGACAGGTAGGTGACAAGAAGGCAGCTATGAAGTCTGAAGCCTCATCCTCCTTCAAAGCTTGGGAAACTTCCTCTTTGAAGCTTACAGGCGCTGGAGTGGCCCAGCCCTGCGACCTCCAGCACACACGTTGGACGAAAGTGTTAAATGACAGGTCACGAGATGCAAGGCTGGGATCCCTGAGTTCCAGGCAGAACGTGGGACTCCGTGGCCTGTTAGCCTCATGCTCTGGGGTGACTCCTTCTTCTCCAAGTCTAGAGGGGGCAAATTCCCATGCCATGTCTTCATCTCAGAGGCCACTGGGAGAATGAAGTGGCTCATCAGAAAGTCATCTTTCTTAACTGTTTCCAGGATTCTTTCCAGTCGCCATAACAATTCTCAGATTGTCGACATTTTCTGCAAGATCACAGAGGGTCAGTTTACCACCTGGTGAAGATGAGCTCAATGACATTGATGAGCTCGTGCTCTATACACCATGATAGCACTTTCTCTGTCTCTATCTCTGTCCCCGCTTCCTGTGTGTGTGTCCCTATCTGTTTCTCTCTCTCTCTCTCTCACTCACTCACACACGTATTTCTACATAGCTTCTTTATAGCAAGCCAAAGAAAAACAAGATTGAGAGCAGAAAAAATAAATCCCCCGTCCAACCATTTTCTTGCTTTTATCTCTTCCTGCCTCATCGCCTTCCCACCCCTCCTTGGGGCCTGGAGAGCTCTGGGTGGTTACTGTTCAATGTTATTAAGCAAAAATTTCTGTGGCAGCTATCATGTCATCTCTGAGTCTTTCGGCAGTGGCAGAGACAAGGACAGAGCTTATAAAATACACACATTTCCCTCCCTACAGAAAACTGGGACAGCAACAGAGCTTATAAAATACACACTGCCCCTCCTTACGGAAAACCAACTATATATATTCAAAGCAAGTAACAATTGCTTCCATTATTGTTTAATTATGAGCTGATGCAACTAAGATAAAGGCTCAGCCAATCCAGGGCTCAAAAGTGCCAATCATTCTTGCAAAAAGTTGAGGCTCACTCTCTCCTTTTATTATATTTGTTATAATTTTGGTTTGTTCAGCAGTAAATACAATATTGACATTTAGAACTCCTAGAAAAAGAAAAAAAGAAATAGGCAACCAAAACATCATTAGCTTCAAATACATGAGAAGTTTCCAACTTCTCCACCCGACACCGTGGGTGTTCTCTCTCTCTCTTTAACTTTGTTTTCCCTAGTCTCCCCCCACCCAACAGCCCTCAGAGGCATGTCGTCCAGTCTACGACGTATTCACAGTTGGTATCTCTTACATATGGCATGCACGCAACCATGTTCCAAATGGAAGAGGAAGGTGACCGAACGCACTCATCAGAGATAACCCAGCTGTGGCCAGCGCTGGGTGGGGCGGTAGCCAGAGACCAGAAACAGGGCAGGCAGGAGAAAGATGCCCTCAGCGCTGCAGCTCACGGTGTTGGCGATAAGGCTGAGCTCTCCAGCTACATCCGTCTTTAAGCCCAAATTATTTTAGGCTTCTTGGTATTGACATACTAGCGGAGGCAGGAGTTACTTTAAAGAAGTTATGCATCTCCTTCCCCTTGACATTTTCCTAAATAAAATTATTTATCTCTCACATTTCACTAGTGCCCTTCGTGCATTTTATAGGCATTAAACCTAGATGCTTTCTAGATGCTTCCTTTTCTGCGTGGTGGGTCGGGGGGGTTTCTCCCCTTCTGGCAGTGGAATCTGCCTCTCACTCGGGCCTCTGTAGTGGCCCCCACGCCATTCCGCCACTTCTGTCTTTGCCTGTCGTCATCTGTGGACGTAGCCAGCTCTCTCAGTGGGCTGCAAGCGCCCTGAGAACGGGGCCTTGGAGCGTCCGTCTTTGTTTGCCCGTCATCCACAGCAGTGCCTAGCACGGTAGAGCACGATGTAAATTTGCTGAATAAAGAAATGGGGGAAGTGCATTCATGAGTGAATCTATCAATTAACTGAGCCCATAAGAAATGGTAGCAGGAGAAAGTCTTGGGAAATAGTAAAATCTCCTCGAAGCTAACAGAAAATCCGGCAATTTCCCCCATGATGTCTCCAGAACTAGCAGCTCCAAAGGGCCGGGGGTTCCTGGAGGCTTTTGCTATGTGCTTTTGTGGGTACGCCACAGGGGAGCTTCCAGGGGGTGAGATCACCTTGTTTGCAGGGTCTCACGGTTCAAGAATAAAAATATTTTAAAACAACTGTGGGCTAGGTAAGTTTGGGCATGTTACGTCAGGGGCGGGTGTGTGAATTCCTCCCCTCAGTGCCTGTGGGAAGGAGATCTGTGATGCAGGTGACCGAGTCAGGCAGCTCTGAGTCTGCTCCGGCGAGGAAGCCAGGAGTGAGTGCAAGGCCGGCGCCGGCCCAGGGCTCCGCTCGCTGTGCGACAGCGCTGTACGGATTACTTCGTTCTTTCTGGGGCATGGCTCCTCGACACACCCGCTCATGAACTGGAGCCTTCTCAGACGTGCCTTAAATGTGCTTTGTGACGTTGGCCCCAACTATGCCTGCAGCCTGGCCTCTCGCCTCCCGTGCCCATGGCCCCCCAGCCACACTCGGCACTTGCTGTTCCAGGGACGCGACGCTACGCTGTCCTTCCTACTTTCCAGTGTGACGTACCTCCCTCTTGTGTGACCTCCTCTCATGTGACCCTGTTACCAGCTGAATAACTCCTTCTTACTTTCAAAACTCGGCATAGGGTCCCATGCCTAGGAAGTTGTCCCTCACCTGCCCTTCCCCGATTTGGGTCAGTGCCGCGCCTTTGCCGTTCACACTGGCCCGCAGCCACGATGTCAGGACGCTCAGCCCAGGACTCCCTGCGTGTATCTTCCATTCTGTTCCATGGGCCCATGAGGTTCCTGAGACTGGGACGATGCCTTTGTCTCTGTAGGCCAGCACCAGGCACAACGCCTCGAATAGTCCCCGAATGCCTACTAACGAGTGGAAACGCCTGGCCGCAGGATGAGAGAACGCCAACACCGTGAAAAGGCCACGCGTCTGGAGAGGGCCCCAGGCAAGCGATCCACCTCCAGACCCGAGTCACAAAGGCCCCGCAGACGGGTGGGGCTGCCGAGGAGAAGCTCGCAGTGACGGCAGAAAGCGAGACCCCTGCCAGTAACTCAGACCCGAAGGCAAGGAGCCGCTGGTGGGCATGGGGGCTGTCCCAGGTGGGCACGCAGTGGGCACGCTTTCAGCTCAGGGTAGTGCCTGAGGTCTGTGGCGGCCTGAGGACACGCTGGGCCGAGAGCAGTGAGGCGTGCACGTGGGTGGAACCGCAGCGCCACCCCGACACGCGCCACGCAAGGAGGCTGGCCTGAGGGCAGCCCGGGCAGTCCCCGCCCAGTGGGTTTGCCACCTGCCCCCAAGGGCACGAAGCGGCCCTGGCAAACACCCTGAGTGACGTGCAGGCGACCAGTCTCAACAGCCCAGATGCTGCCAGCAGTGGGGAGACATTCACCGTCATAGCGAGAGCTCAAAGCGAGACGGAAACAACTTGTCACCGCATTCTAACTCAGCCATAGTATTTTGGAATGTTTTAATTAAGGTTTATCTGTTACCGCTATGACTGTAATCCTGCCCTGGCAGGGGAAGAGAGGAGGAAAACGTGTCATAATTAAAATAATTATTAATCCAATCTCATTACTTGTAGATTGTTAATTATCATTGCTGTTGTCACGCACTGGTGGCAGCCCCCTTTCCTGAACCATTCTCATCAGCCGGTGTGGGGTGGAAGCACAGAGCCCGAGAAATCCCCGTGGCTCTCATAGGGCAGCTGCCCTGTCTCCGTCTGCAGAATTTCCACTCCCGGGTCTCCTTTAAGCAGCTCTCCTGCGCGAAACCTGCTTGGCCCAGGTGTGAGGACCGGCCCTAGAGGGTGAGGGGGGCTATTGCTCACACAAGCACCGCCCTCGACTCCCTGTGCAGAGGTCACGCCTGGCTCTGCTCTCAGGCACCCCCGGCGCACCCCCAATGCTCACTGCACTGGGCATCTTCACGGGCCCTCCCACACGTGGCCGTGAGCTCCTTGAAGGGATTTGCTGTGTTCTCCATCTCTGCATTTCCTCCAGTCTCGCTTCCCACCCGGTGTCCACAGGGACGCGCGTAAGGTCACTTCCGTATCAGAGGAGGAGAAGGAAGGAGGGGAGCGGGACAGAGGGAGAGAGGAAAGGAGAAGAGGAGGAGGCAGGGGGCCGCAAGGACAGAGAAGCCCGTCCTGTTGAGAGTCACTAGTGAGGGTCTCTAGTGTCTCCTGTTCCCACGTGCCCCGTGCTCCACGCCAACACGTCCCCTCCCCACACGCACCTGCCGCACCCCTCCTTTCCTCGTGGCATGGGTGAATGATGAGTATCGCAACAACGTGATTACGTGGCCTTTGCAAGCTTCAGTGCCTGCCAGGACAGCTATAAGTCACACCGACATCATAAATGCCTTCTGGGAAAATGCAAACAAAAGAGGAGACTACCCCCAAAAGTGAATTAATTCTAAAATGTTCCCTTTTCTGATCATCAGTGAGTCTGGTCAGGCTGGCCTGGTAGGGGTCCTCGTCAGAATCATGAAGTGACACGGTCACAGAAATCACAGAGTGACAGGCTCCACGGACACCCTCGGTTTCTCTGACATCGCTCAGGTCCCGGAGGTTTTGTGGAGGTGACTGTAAGGTTTTTTGGATGGTCGGCGCCAGAGAAAGAAAGATGAGCAGAGTGTAAAGTTTTTTAGCGGCGGGGAGAAAGAAAGACAGAGTGGGGGCAGGGGGGCAAAGAACGTGGCTTTATTGAGCGCTCCCGGGTGAGGTTCACAGGTGCCAAGAAGTGGGGCCCGAGAAGTCGCGCCGCCCGGAAGTTTTGAGCGAGCTTATGTGTTTTAGAGTTGGGGGATGGGGCTTTGTTGGTACAGAGAGTTTTTGGCGTGAAAACTGGGAAGTTCTTTGTTCCAGTTTTAGGGCGGGTCTTGTGGGCTCTTTTTTCTTTAGGGAGGGGAGGGGCGCCCGCCACCAGCCTTACATTCCGGCCTTTTGGTTATGTTGGGCACCGTTCTTTCTACTTCCTGCTGTGAGGGGACATAGTCAGGGGCTGTGGGCCGGAGTCAGCTGGTGGAGGGGTGACTGGTCTCGGGGAGTATGGATGCAGAAGTAGTTGGTTTACTGCCACTCGAGATAGCTCCTGTAGGCGGCGCTGGAGGAACTGAGCCAGCAAAGTTAGTTGTCTTTGTGGTGAGGCCGGCGAAGCAGACGTGGTCTCTAGAGCACTTTGTAGGCGATCTGCAAAACCATATAGAGTTGATTGAGGGACCACTATGACAGGGCAACAAGGACCCGGGGTGGATGTATTGACGCAGCGGGTGAGTGTTCCCTTGTACCAGAAGAACTGTCCCAGAGCAGAGGAGGTGGTTGTGGTCACAGTATGGTTGGTAAGGCAGCGTCCATGAAGTTGTAGGTTGGGGTTGGGGTTGTAGTGAGGGAGGTGAGAAAGCACATGCGATCTGCATAAGGTTGGCCTGTAGGTTTAGGTTTTTAAAGGGGAGTATGAGCGAGTGGAGTAGAGCATGAGGGAGCTGATGAGGGTGTCACCTGGGGGTTAGAATAGTTTAGGGGGACAGCAGCCAGTAGGGGTCGCTGGACGGAGGCACAGAGGAAACAGCGGGAAATATTAGAGATCATTTTAGAGGAGTTTAGGAAGGCGAGGGTATGTTGAATAATATTTAGCCAGGAGGAAATAGGAAGATGTTGAGGGCGGGGGAAAGTTGTCTGGGTAGGGTCTGTTGGGAATGGCAAGGGCCCTTTGACAGCCTTCTGGAGAGCAGTCTGCAGAGCCGGCCACATGGGTGTCTCCCGAGGGGAGGGACTCGCGTACCTTAAATCTCCAGACATAAATTGAATCAGGAGCAGCTGTTGGAAGGGCCAGAAGATACAGAAGCCCGCATAAGACGGAGTTTAGCGGGACCTACCTGGTGGCAGGAGTAGGACGGGGAAGCATCTTGAGGTGGGGACCTTTTGATGCATGTGAGATATGACGCCAAGAACTGGTAGGGTCGTTTAGAAGTTTTACAGCCGTAGGTATTGTTAAAACGACTATATGGGGCCCCATCCACCCGGGCTCAAGGGGCTTAGGGTGGAGTTTTAAGTACCGAGTCGCCGGGGTGTATGACCCATGTGAGAGATACCAGAGTCGGTCTCCGGTGGCTGAGGCAGGTATCTGTCACGTGGGCACAGAGAGTTGCCTTTGACTAGACGTAAGGCTCGGGTAAAAGCAATCAGTGAGACAAAGGCATAGGCTGCCCGGCGCCTGCCGTCATCTCCCACGGACGGACGAGCTGCCATCAACAAACAATGTTAAGTCTGCCCTGGGGAGGGGTCGGTCTTGGTAAGGCAGGAGAGGCTGTGGGCAGAGCTGAGGAATCTGGAGAGAGAGAGAGAGTGAGAAGAAGGGCGGAGATTCCAGAGGAAAAGTGGAGGGTGGTGCCCAGTTTGGTTAATAAGTCCCTTCCCAACAGTGGAGTGGGACAGGAGGGCGTGATAAGGAAGGAATGGGTGATGGGGCGGCCATCTATTAGGCAGGTTAGGGGACTGGTGGTGGGGGGCTGAGAGGGATTGTCGTCAATACCCATGACCGACACCTGGGAAGGATAAGTAGGGCCTGAAGAAGAAGGCAGGACAGAGTAGGCAGCCCCCGTGTCCACCAGAAAGGACACTGCCTCACCCGCTACCTTGATTGTTACCCCGGACTTGGCGAGGGTAACGGGGTCGCCGAGTCGGGGCCTCTTCAGTCTTCGGCAGCCAGACCCAAAACTGCCATCGGCAGGTCTAGGGATGGAAGGACTGGCTCTCCGACTTCTGTCCTGAGGGGCAGTCACTTTTCCAGTGTCCCTCTTGACCACATGCCGGGCAAGGCTTGGTGGGTGGACGTGGCTGCGGGCACTACTTGGCCCAGTGGCCTTCCTTACCACACTTGAAGCAGGTGCCTGGTGGAGGGCGGCTGGTCGCCTTAGGCGAGGTCGATGGCTTCTCGGGTCCCGCTGGCTGCAGGGCTGCAACCAAGGCTTGGGCTCACAGGTGTGCCTTTTGGCGGACACGGGCTTTCTTTTGGGCCTCTGTCTGTTTATCTCGGGAATTAAAGATTTTAAATGCCATGTTTACCAGGTCTCAGATAGGGGTCTGAGGGCGCTTCTCTGCCTTTTTGAGTTTTTGTTTGATATCAGGAGATGACTGGGTAATAAAGTGGGTTGTAAGGCCAGTAGCCCCTGCGGGAGAGGTAGGGTCTAGGCGAGTATATTGGAGAAGAGCGTCCATAAGGCGGCTAAGGAAGGCCGCAGGGTCGACTGGGGCGATGGAGCCATGGGTTGGGCAGAGGGCTCGGGCGGAGAGTGACCAGAGTAAGGCGGGGGTCTAACGGGAGGGTGGCTGAGGAGTCTGGGGAATCTGAGAAGGCCGAGGTGGAGGCTGCTGGAGAGAGGTCTGAGAGCAGTGGTGGGGAGGGATCTGGAGAGAGAGGAGAGTTGTGAGCCAGGAGGACCCGCGCACGGTTACAGGTCTGACAGAGGGAGGGGCGGGAGCACACGTAGAAGAAAGCCGGGAGGGTGCAGACAGCCTGGACACGGCGGGGCTGTGTAGGGGAGACCTCAAGGAGTGAAGGGAAACAGAGAGAGCTGAGGAGGCATCTGGAGAGACAGGAAGAGACGGTGCCAGGTGATGAGAGGACGGTGTCAGGGAGAGACAGAGAGAAAAAAAATAGAGAGACAATGGGAGTGTGAACAGAAAAAGGCTTGGACATAGGATCTCTGACCATTTGCCGTTCCTGTGACAAAAATTGTCAAGGTCTTGTAAGACATTGAAATCGAAAGTCCCATTTTTAGGCCATTGAGAGTCATTGTCCAGTTTATACATCGACCAGGCAGTATTGCAATAAAAAATGAGGCGCTTGGGCCGGATGTCTAAATCCAGGGCCTTTAAATTGGCCAGTAGACACCCCAGGGGCGTCTCGCCGGGATTTTAGAAGATTGGCTACCCATGTCGCCCCAACCTGAGTGGAGAAACAGACAGGAACAGTTTCCTGGCCATGGGGGCAACAGAAGTCTGGGGCACGTCTCCGCCGAGACTGGTGTGCCGGAACGGAAAGGGGTGAGAGGAATTCAGGCATCCCTGAATAGCCTCGACCCCTGGAACGGGAGAGCCTCCGACGTGGGCCCATGGTTTAACGGACCAGAACAGCATCCGGGCAGCAGAGGCTCCCGGTGGGGGATCCGGGTTGAGACAACACAGGGTGACTCACCCAGGCCAAGGTCGTCAGTCAGGGACTCGAAGGCAGTTGGCAGAGGTCCTGGTCCAGAACGCGAGAGTCCACGGAAGGGGTGGCACAGCCAAAACACCCTTCCCGGGTTTCAGCACCAGATGTAAGGTTTTTTGGATGGTCGGTGCCAGAGAAAGAAAGACAAGCAGAGTGTAAAGTTTTTTAGCAGTGAGGAAAAAGAAAGACAGACAGAGTGGGGGGGCCAAACAACGTGGCTTTATCGAGCGCTCCCGGGCGAGGTTCACAGGTCCCGAGAAGTGGGACCCTGAGAAGTCGCGCCGCCCGGAGGTTTTGAGCGGGCTTATGTGTGTTTTAGAGTTGGGGGATGGGTCTTTTTTGGTGCGGAGAGTTTTGGGCACAAAAACTGGGAAGTTCTTTGTTCCAGTTTTAGGGCGGGTCTTGTGGGCTTCTCTTTTTTCTTTAGGGAGGGGAGGGGTGCCTGCCACCAGCCAGTGACTTCGGACCACTCTGGGGAGGCGGGAAGCCAATTTAATCAGGAAGTCTTGCTTCGGTGTTTTTGTATCGCTTCTTTGTTCTGGTCTGATTTGTGCAAAGGACTCTGCTGTCTGAAATGGCAGCAACATTGAAGGCGCCTCATCCCGTCCCTCTCCCTCTTTCAGAGCGGAGCACGTAGGGTCAGCAAGGCCGGGCCTTTCCAGAGCCGCGGCAGAGCTGAGGACAGACACATCGCACGCTTCCTTCCGCTCCGCCCTGCGTGGGGAGCGTCCTGTTCCGGGGCTCCACCCTGCCCTAGGCGCACTCCTGAGATGCCTGCCCACGGCTGGGCATCAGGTACGGCTGCGCCGTCTGCGGCGAGGCCACAGCACACTGCGCTACCCTCATCCTGAAGGCAGGGAGGCCCCAGGGCCCGGAGCCAAGTGCTGGGCTCCAGTTCCCGCCACCCTGAGAGGGACGTCTGAGGCCACAGCCTGCTGCAGTCCCTCGAAGGAGGCCAAGCCAGAGTGACCTCAGTGACCTTGACGGACACTGTGTAGGCGGAGGGGGTCAGGCCAGGGTTTCCAGACTGCCTGGTTTCTAGTCTGTAGGCAAGTTCGCCTCCCGAGAGAGAGGAGGCTGCCAGGCCTGCTGAATGGAGCCCAGCTGCGGATGTTCGCTCCTCGCAGACAGAATGGAAGGGGCTGATTCCCAGCCCTGTGCTTTAGACCCACGTTCCCGGGGCTCTGGCTGGCATCAGCATTGGCTGTGCACCCACTGTGTGCCAGGCAGTGTCCTGAGCGTCGCCTGCCAAACCTCCTGTTATCTTCCCACAGCTCTCCAAGGTAGGTGCCATTCGCCCTCCCGTTTTGCGGATGGGAAACAGAGGCTTAGCGAGGTCTGGAGACTCACCCAAAGTCACACAGAGACCCTGCGTGTGAGAGCAGCGGGCGCCCAGACCACGGCCCTGAGTCGGGTGGGGCAGTGCTGTCCTTTGGGAACGCAGCCATTTGGGGGGGCTCTTTGGACGTCACATGGTCTGTCCCACTCACAAACCACCAGGCTGTGCAAAGGTTCCGGTCCTTGAGAACCCCGACTGTGCCTCCCAGATTCGGTCTGTGCCCTTGAAAGCAGCGTGGAGAATTCTTACCGCCCAAACGTCCCCGCCCTGCAGTCGGAAAGTGTGGGTCATGGGACCCCACGATATGCATCAAAGGGCTGGACGCTGACAACCGTCCCTAAAAGCAGCTCACGAAAGATACCTGAATCTCCACCAAGAGCGCTGTTCTTCATTTTTTAAAATCTTAAACATTAATCTCTCCCTGCTGTATTTTCCTAACCTACCAGTACCCCTAAAGGGTAACATAGTAACTTCGTGAATCAGTCCACCAGATCGCCTGTACTCGCTTAGAACGTTGACCAGGGAGCTCTTAATGCAGAGACCATTTCCCATTTGCGGGAAAAGGTCCGGAAGAGGAGTGGGAGGAAGAAACCAATGCTGACCCCACGCCTGCTCCGCAGCAGCGGGTGACACACGCTGATCTCACTCCATCCTCACGGCAACCCTGGAGGCAGATATGGTCAGCCTCAGTTTACAATGAGGAAGCTATGGTTTGGCGAAGATGGATAGGTTACCTGCCCCGCGTCACCCAGTCCAAGCTAGAAAGAAGAGAAGCTGTGGGGATGGCTCGGAGGGAGCTCATTCGAGAAGTGCTTTCGGAAGAGAAGCAGACGGTCTTTGGTCCCGCAGAGCCCACGGGGCGGCGCAGACTCTGAGGATGTCCCGCCCAGCAGCCGCGTGGTGCCCGCTCCCGCACCAGGGCCCTGAGCACGGCCTTTTCGGTGATTAGGGGAGGGAGGAATATTCTATTGCGTTGAATCAAAAAAAAAAAAAAGAGAACATAGAACTTTAAACCTGTAAATGACCATAAAGATGTAGTCAAAGCTTGCAATCCGGTTTCCTGATTCCCAAACTAATACGTGCTTTCTTCCTTCTAGATTATGTAACTTTTCAAAATCTAATGCATAAAAAGAAATTCTGAAACATCTTTCTGTTCCATGATTTCATTTTTTCAAAGGTACATTTGATTTGCTCACAAAGTATTTCTTATCTCTCAGGACCTGGGATTCTGAAAGGTAGATTCCCCAGCAATACTGATTCAACATTATTAGCCTCACACACCCCAAAACAGAAGACACTGGAAGTGGGTTAACATCAAGAGAAATTTAATTAAGCAAATATTGATTGAGCACCTACTATGTGTGAGGCCAGCTCCAGTGACAACAATTTGCAAATCTCAAGCACCAACCTTCAGGTTGTGCACTGACGCTCGCGCGCGCGCGCACACGTGTGTGTGTGCGTGTGTGTGTGTGTGTGTTTGTGCGCACACACATTCCCATAGGCACACACATGGGCAAGTTATTGCCCCACCCTGTCCTCCACCTTTCCCATGGTGAACTGAAATGAATAAATCCTTATCAACTACCTCCCTCTTGAGCAACCTTGGAAATAAGTCCTATTTACAAATATTTCATCGCCCACCTACCTCAAGCGCCGTGCTCCCCCGATGCCTGCAGGCAGTAACAGGAACGGAACTCAGAATGATTTCCTTCTGCTGGGCGTCACTCACCACTTTTCCTGGACAGAGCAGCCAGCAACGGGGTGCAAGGCCCCTCTGGAGGGGTTAGGGAATGTCTGCAAGTTCTGGACACGAAAACCCATGACTTTGTTCTTTGACCCTAGATAGCCTATCTAGGAAGACAGTCAGCTGTTTCCAGGCAGGGGACAAGGGTCCTTTGGGAAGCCCCTGACATCATTCGTTGCATTTTTTCCACCTGGGAGGGAGCTACGAGCCCCTTTAGTCGTTGCTGCAGGAAAACGTTTTGACATGAACTTTCATATGTCATGACGCAGGTTAGTTACCAAAATGCACACACTCGCCTTAGCCGGTTTCATTTACTACCCTTTAAATTATTTCTCAGCCTTGCAAATCTTGCTGTGACAGACAGAGCAGGGGGGAACCACTAAGTGTTCATTTTTCATGTAATATATTCCAATCCTGTTAGGTCGTGCTGCTGAAGGTAATATTTCTGGCATTCATTTAATGAAATTGACATTGATGAATGGTTAATTATACAAATTACATTCTTATTAAATCCCCTAGAATCAGTGCCTTAAAATTTCCTAGCTATGGGCTTCTTATGGTTGATACCTTTTTTTTTTTTTTGCTCTAAGTATCTCCTCTGTTGGCTGCTGTAAGACTCATTCTGCATATTTTTCCTCCTCTAAGAAACTTTGAAAAGCGTTAAAAATCCCCTAGTTAAGGCAATTACTGCAGATAAGTTAATCTTCATGGGATGTTTAAACCCCAGTTCTTGCATATGTTTATTCTGATTTTTTCCCTCTCTCTAGACACTGCCTGCCCTAGAGGGAGGGGAAGACTCCGCTACTCTGTGCTGGACAATGGTCCGAAGGGTTGGGAGGGGAGAGGGAACTAGCTGTGTGGCCAGGGCCCCCGGGCTGCGGCTGTGTGTGATGATTGTGCAGGAGAAGGGCTGTGAGGCCGGGCCGAGGGGAAGCACCAGCCAGGGGCCCTCGCATGCTAAGTACCCCTGGCTGGCAGGTTACCAGGACAGCAGACTGTTTGCACCTTTTCACGGGGGAATAAAAGGATGAATCGTATCCATTAAGACACCTTTTTTTTTCTTCTATTACCCTGTCTGGTCATAAAGGCAACAGATATTTACTGAGCGACTGTTACGTAGCCGGTCCTCACTAGGCACCGCCAGGCTTGGGGAACAAACTCAAGCAGTTGATGCTTTTTGGGGGAACCTCCTGTCAAAGAACAATTACAAACGTGAATTGTTTTTGCCAACTAGGAGAGACAGCAGAAGTGTTGCTGGGAGAACCAGACCCAGTTTTCAAAGCCATCTTCATCTTTCTCAGAGTTTTCAAATGCCATGAAAGAAGATGCTTGCTGCTGTGTCCTCTAAAGCTAGGAGATGGGCCCAGGTGGGCTCAGGGATCTTTTAACTCAGATTCTATCTCTGGGACCTTTTCTCCTTATATACATTTTGCTCTTGGCCATTCCATGGGCTGGGGCGGGTTAGGTTAGCTCAACTCATTTCGAGCTGTAGATAAACGTGTCTTGTCTGGGCTGTTTGTGGTAGGTGAGCTGGGACAGTGTGCTACGTCCGATCGCTCGTTAGACCAAATCTCATCGCATGTCAGTGGGTCACGTGGACCAGCCTCTCGATTTATGCTGAGTACGGCTGTGTGGACCAGACTGCGAGCAACACTCGTCCCCAGGTGTCCGTGCCCAGGTGAGCCCCCTGCACAGTCACAGTGTCATGATTAATACTAACAACTCTCGCGTCAGAAAGACCTGGATTCAATCCTAGCTCTCCTCTTTCCTGCGTATGTGACCTTAGACACGTAAACTCGTGACCTCATTTACAGAATGGAGGTAGTAACAGCACCTGTAAAGGGAACATGCTGTGTCACTTTAAAATGAACACAGCGCACCTAATAACGAGCATGCTCACAGGGCTCAGTAAATGGCAGCCGTTTATATTGTTTGGGAATGTTTTTTAGCTGCAGGTAACACAGTGCCCTTCTCACCATGGCGTAAACCACGGGGCCGTATACAGTTTTCTTAAGGAAAGGTCCAGAGGGAGATGGGCTCAGGGTTGGGCTGCAGCCGAGGAATGTGAGCAGAAACCCAGGCTCTCTGTACTTGCCTCTGCATCCTCACGCTCACAAGAGGGCTGCCAGTATGTCAGGCATCACATCCACACTCAGGCAGAGGAAACGAGTCCTCAGAGTTTGCTTTGCCTTTTTTTCAAAAACCAAAACATACTCCCCAGAAACCCCTCAGCAGAGTTCTTCTCACCTCTCATTGGTCAGAACTTGCCAGATGCCCAGCTCCTCGGGAGCAAGCAGAAAGGTGAGAGTGGCTTTGGAGTCGCTCCATTGTCATCATCATCATCCATTAATAATTCAGCCTCCCACCTCTCACCCTAGCAAGTGAGGGCGAGTCCAGCCGTCCGTCTTCCCGCTGATGCAGGGGTGCACGGCCACCTCCACTGATGCCCGTTCTCTGCGCAGCCTTCGCCACCGTCCTGCCTGCAGGCATGGGAATGGGCCAGGCCTGGCGATGGCCCGCAGAAGGGTCCTTTTCTCCTCACATGTATTGAACTCTGTGAGGTCACTCCCTGGGACGCGGTTCTCAGCGAAGCTGCAAGGGATCCGGCCAGCGAGAAAAGTCCCCCTCCACCTCCTGCACTGGCCTCCAGCTCCATACCCGTCTGTGCTGGCACCAGCTTGTGCAGTCACGTTACTGGTATTAATTGTACGGCAAGGGGGGAGATGGGAGATACTAATCAGGTGCCGTGAGCTCAGGGAGTGAAAGTAATAAGTAGACTATTGAGTTAACCGGGTTTCCAGCTGCAGCAGCGAAGCTGCCGTCTATCTTGCGTGGTTTTCTGTATACTCCATTGCTGCGGATAACCATACTGAAAACGTGCCTCATCCTTTACAACGAGATGAGAAGGTCCCTGCAGCGGATGTCACGGAAACTGATTCTGAGGCCGTGAGAAGCTAGAGCCTGGGGATGGGGTGTCTCTCTGGGTCCCAGGGCCTGATGCTGAGGCCGATGACGGGGGGTGGGTGGTGATAATGACCATAACCTTCTGGTCCCAGACATTCCCAGAGCTCCGGGTGTCTGGGGGATCAGACTTCTGCCTCTCCCTCCTCTTCACGGAGAAGCGGTAAAAGTGGGAAGTTTAGTCCAACGCCAGGGCAAATGTGAGGCCGTTCCTGGAATCAGCGCTGTCCTGCTCTGGCCCAGCAGGGTCCACAGGGCGCGTTCTGGGAGAGCCACTCACGCAAGCTGCTGGTGGATTTTCTGCCGCCCTCCCCCTCCCGGCCCTTCCTCCGCGCTTAGCACAGTAGCAGCTTGGTGAGTGTTTGCAGCCAGGCCTGGGGGCCCATCCCTGAGTTCCCGCTCACTGTCTCTGGGGCCACCGACAAGTCATTCAGCCTCTGTGACCTCGGCACTGTCATCTGTAAATGGGTTCATGAGGCCAGCTATGTGGGCAGGTGGAGAGAAGCGGACGGCACGCTGCATACTGCCAACATCCCTTGTCCAGAGTGAAGGACAGGTATCAGGTGAGACGGTGAAGTCCTGAGAAGTTACAGTAGACCACGTATTCTATGGTTCCATTTATACGAAATGCCCAGAATAGGGACAGGTATGGAGACAGAAAGTAGAGTCACGGATGCCTAGCGTGGCGGGCTGGGGGATGCTGGGGCTCAGGGGATAGGCAAAGGGTACAGGGTTTCTTTGGGGCAATAAAAATGTTCCAAAATGGACGTTGGTGTTGGTTGTGCACATCCGTGAATGTACCAAAGACCACTGAACTGCACACTTTCAGTGGTGAATTGGTATGTGATCTATATCTCAATACAGCTGTTCAAAAAACAAAACCATCAGCTCCAAATAAAAATAAAAAGTTGCAGTAGCAGAAACGGCACCACGCGGTGGCTTGGGAAGCCCCAGGCGCATCTCTGGTCTCGGCAGGCCAAGGCCGGAACCTCAAGTCCAGGCGAGTGGAGTCCAGGGCCACATCGGAGATTCTGAACTGGAGAACTCAAAGTCCCCTTGGAATACGTGTTCCCAGATTGTCGGGGGCTGTTCTTCAGAAAACTCTCTGCACCTCTCCCCACCCAAACAGAACAGAGCCACAGCACCTGCAGATGCAAGTTGGAGCAGCATTAGCCTAAGAGCAGTGTCGGTGTGGCCATCTCCAGGGCCAGCCCAGGGTGGGAGAGAACTCTTTCCGAGACTGAGGCAGGATGGACGGGGCAGAATTCGGCCAGGATGCTAAAGCATCTCCAGAGTCTCTGCCCGGCAGGAGCCTCTCCGCCTCTGCCTGCCCCAGACGGTCCGCTCCCGATGGTTCTGTGCGTTCTCTCTAGCTGATTCCATCTCTGCTGTGGACCCACCAGCACCGTGATGCTGGTGACACCACCTGCTTGTCCTCTCCAGTGAGGTCTCTCTCCAGAGCTCTAGACCTACTTGGCCCAACAGTGCCCTAGATATCCCTGGATATCCCCAAACTATCTCAAATCCATGTGTCCCGAACCAAACCCGCCGTCCTCTCCCTTTGCCAAACGTCGTCCTCCTCCTGGATTTCTTATTCTGGGTGTTGACATCATCATCCGTCCAGTTTCTCAAACCAAAAACATGGAGCTGTCAACGCCTCCCTCTCCTTTTCTCTCTCGGTCAACAAGTTCGTTCAGTTCTGCCGGCTAAATAGCTTCCTCTTCTCCGCTCGGATCACTGATGTGGCCTCCTAAGCAGCCTCCAAGCTTCCAACCTCTCCTCGTGAATCCGTTACCCACACGGCTGCTGCAGTGATCGTCCCCCTGCTTCAAATGGCTTCCCATTGCCTGCAGAGTAAAGTCCACACTCCTGTGCTCGGCTTACAGAACCTTTCACGAGCTGACCCTGCTAGCTGTTAGCTCCGCTCTTTTCACTCCTCCCTCCACCGTGGCATCCAGGGAGCGGGCTCTTTGTTCCCGGCAGTGCAAAGGCAGACAGGGGACATTGGGATGTCCCATTACATGCTGGTGATTGACCCCTTGTCCCCACCATGCCCAGGTCCCAGCTAGAGAAAAACTGTCTAACACTGCTGCCTGGGGCGTTCAGTCCTGTAGCGAACTCCACTCCCTGCTATCCAACCCGGCCCTCACCCCCGTGTGAAAGCCAACACTGAATGTTTTTCATCGCAGCCTCAGTCCAAAATTGTGGGCCTTTAAAATACAGAACTGAGCCATAATTAGTAACGGGCCCAGTGCGCAATCACAGGGCAAAGCAGAAAAGGCCCAGCCCGTTGGATCAAACGCGCCGAGTGCCGTGGAAGAGCAGAAACCCACTTCCAAAGCCACAGACGGTAGCTGGAAACCTACAAGGCCAGACCGTTGGCTCCGCTGCACTTAATTCCACGAGGCCGGGGTGCGGATGAAGGCTGACGGCGGGACAGTGTGTTACGAGAGAAATGAGAGCGGCAGGAATAGGGGTGCTGGTGTGGTTCTCCCCAGGATCCAGGAGGTCTGTGGAGTGGGGCCTGGGAGGACAGCTCTGAGGCGAGGGCCTCCCACCCACGCTGAGCCGGGACGTGGCCCAGGGGACCCAGGGGCACCTTCCTCCCTGTGGCACAGGCAGCCCCTTCGCGTGCTCACCAGCTACCAGGAGTGGCACCGCCCCAACTGGCTGCCTCCGTCCAGGCAGAAATGAGACTCGCTGCGCCATCTCCTCCAGCTCTCTGCTAGTCAGCGGCGCAGACACCAGCAACACGCTTCCACGGCCGGCCCGGGCTGAGGGCCTGGAGGGCGTGTGCAGAGCAGGCACATCAGCTTCCTAGAATCCAAGGACTAGGACCAGCTCCTAAGCAGAGGCCAAAGTTTTTACCCCCAAGCAAAGACGACAGCTCAAAGTCCCTGCCACCCTTCCCCACAAACTCCCCCAAGTGTCCTTGCTGTGGCCTTTGGAAGAGAAATGAGCAGAGTCTCTGTGTGTGTGTCTGTGAGCAGTGCAAGGATGTGAGTGGACGCCAGGATTCGGATGATCTCTTGCTTGGGATTAGGGCAGGAGATGGGCACCGGGCCAAGTGTCAGCATCCGGACAGTCGCAGGACAGGCCGTGGCTGGAAGCTCCGTCTCACCAAGTGGGCTGGTCCAAGCCCTTTCTCTGTGCCCCTCCTTCAAGCCCTTTCTCTGTGCCCCTCCTTCGACTGCATGTCTAGGTAGAGAATCAGGACTTACTAGCACAAGGTCCGGCACATAGTAGGTGCTCAATAAGTGCTTGTGATAGCTGTGAAAACGTGGATGGAGACCACCTGTGTGCCTTCGAAATGTCATCTCCTTGTCACATAAATTGGGAATGAATCTCACACAGAGGTGCGAGATAGGGTCTTTGAAGTCCTTTCCAAGCAGCAGAACTCCCAAAACATTGATCAGAAAAGAATTGCCCTCGCCACCTTTCCGCCACGTTCCGACAGAGCCGGCTGCTTTTCCACGCGGATCCCAGGAGCACTGAGGACGGGAGCTGGAAGGGTCCTAGCAGTCCTCTCTGTCACGCGTGTGTCTGCACGGAGGGCCCAGAGCAGGGAGGGGTTCACCCGCTGTCACACAGATCACGGTGGCAGAGCCAAGACCGGAGTATCTTCATTCTCAGAGAGGCCTCACACGGACGGGCCACACGGGCCCGTCCTGACCTCTGAACAGAGAGAGACCCTCACCCCTCCCGATGGTGAACCCACGGGGAAGCCTGCGGGGGCGGGAGGAGAGTCTGTCGTGGCGTCGGAGCTTCTCCAAATGCTGCTGCAAGCAGGGCAAGCACTACTGCACTCCTGCGTGGAGGTCGTGGAGGAAGACCCTGCAGCCCCAGCCCGAGCGTTCCTGGATTGAGGGGTGTCCCCAGCCCCTCCCGCTTCTGCTCCAGGACCTTCCACCGGAGCCCGTGACGAGTGAGGCCCGGCTCCCGCTCGTTTTCTCTCCCCGAGTCCCTGCGCCAGCCCCAGGGTGGTGAGGAGTGAAAACAGATGAATTTTGGAAACATATTAGGAAGCATTTATGGGTTCTTGGCCTTTAGATGCTTCCTCCTTCCCTTTGGTCCCAAAAATTAGCATTAATTCTGTGCTCAGCAGAAGCTATCAAAATGCTACCCAAGCGGACCTAATTTTCAGAGCTGCCGAGCTCCAAAGTGACCAGAGTGAAAGGTCTGTTCATAAACTTTCCTCTTGTGCCGCCCGCCTGAGCCCAAACTCTGCCCGCGAGCCGCCTGTCCCGACCGGGTAACAGACGGGGCCGGCGCAGATTCTGCACACACAGCCCCGCCCTCTCCACCCTCCCAGCCACACGCAGCCGCGTTCCTTGAACTTCACTTATCTGGGTCACCTGCTTTCCTGCGTGTCTTTGCAGGTGTGGCTGTCTGCGCTCCCTGAACGTCACCCAGAGCCGCTTCTCCCCCGGTTGCCCAAGCCCTCAGCTCCAGTCCAGCTTCCTGACCCCCGCAGCACCGCAGGCGGCAGCCTGGTCTTTGACACTTTCCCCTGGCGTGCGCAGGGCTGGGGAGGCGGGAACTCAAGCTTGTTCATCGTGCTTCTTTCTACAAGTTGATGAAGGGCAGATTATTAAAAATTGACTAAAAGAATTTTGAAACAGTAAAAGGTAAACACAAAACAATTAAGACACTGATTCAAATAAGAGTGAGAGAAGTCGTTGGTTAGTCAGCTCGTTGGTTAGTCTAGGTAGGTAACAAGCCAGGGAGGAGCTTAGTGCCCTCACAGGAGTCCGACTGGCCGGCACACTGCCGGCGTGCCCCTGCGCTCCTTACGACTCTCCGTATCCTCCAGCTCTGTGCCGGGGACCCAGGGCGAAGACTGAATACGTGTATTTTCTGTGACACCACACCACCATCCCGGCATTGTACAGAATAGCTTCGCTGCCTTAAAGAACCCCGTGTTTCGTCTGTTCAGCCCTCTCCTCTGCGCACGCCCCTGGCATCTGCGATCTTCCCCCTCCACAGCTCTCCCTCTTCCAGCGTCGTAACGGTGGAATCGCGCAGCCCGTGTCCAGTCTAGCTGCTGCCTCCCAGCGACACGTAGCTCAGACTCATGCATGGTGTGGCCTGGTAGCTCATTTATTTTCATTGCCAAATAGCATTCCATTGTATGGATTTGTAACGACTGCATTCGCCAGCACCCCCATTCCGGCCACCCTCATTTCTCTCGAACACACCGTCCCGCTGTCGGCCTTCACCCGCACCCCGGCCTCGTGGAATCAAGTCCAGCGGAGCCAACGGTCTGGCCTTGTACGTTTCCAGCTACCGTCCGTGGCTTTCGAAGTGGGTTTCTGCTCTTCCACGGCACTCGGCGCGTTTGACCCAATGGGCTGGGCCTTTCTTGCTTTGCCCTGTGATTACTACGCACTGGGCCCATTACTAATTAGGGCTCAGTTCTGTATTTTAAAAACCCAAATTTGTTCATCCATTCACCGACTAGAGACATCTTGGTTGCTTCCAGTTTTTGATGATCGCAAATAAAGCTACTATAAACCTTCACATGGAGGTTCTTATATTTTAAATCAGGTAGGCAAGTACCTAGGAGTGCAATTCCTTGGTCGTGTGGTGAAACGATGTTTAGTTCTGTAGGAGACGCCCACGCTGTCTTCCACAGTGGCTGCGGCACGCGGCGTTCCCGCCGGCAGCGAGCGGCAGTCCTGTTGCTCCCCTTCTGCGCCGGCGTCGCCAGCTGTCTCGGTTTTCGCCGTTGTAACGTGTGTGTAGCGGTACCTCATTGGAGTTTTAATTTGCATTTTCCTAGTGACAGATGATATTGAGCATCTTTTGATGTGCTTCTTTTCCTTCTGTATATATTCTCTGGTGAGGTGTCTGTTCAGACATTTTGCCCACTTTTTAGTTGGACTGTTTACCTTCTTATTGAATTTTAAGAATTCTTTGTATTTTGGATACGCATGATTTATCTGATATGTGATTTGCAAATATTTTCTCCTAGTCAGTGACTTCTCTTTTTAATCTCTTAAGAGTGTTTTTAGTACAGCAAAGCTTTTAATTTTAATGAAGCCAAAATTATCAATTTTTTAGTATTATGGATTATATATTTGGTGTTATATCTAAAAACTCATCACCAAACCCAAGATCACAGAGTTTCTCCAGTGTTTTCTTCTGGAAGGTTTATAGTTTTATATTTTATGTGTATATCTATAATTTTGAGTTAATTTTTATGTGGAAAGTAAGATCTGTGCCTAGTTTCTTTTCTGCATATAGATGGCCAGTTGTTCCTGCACCATTCATTGAAAACACTGTGCTTTCTCCACTGAATTCCCTTGTGCCTTTATGAAAAATCAGTTGACTGTATTTGTGTGGATCTGTTCCTGAGTTCTCTGTTCTGTCGCCCTGGTGTGGCTGTCTGCTCTTTCAGCAACACTGTGCTGTCTTGAGTGTTGTAGCTTCATAGTAAGTCTCACTATAAGGTAGTGCGAGTCTTCCAACTTTGTTCTTTTTTAGTATGGTGGTGACTATTGCAGGTCTTTGCCTTTCCATATAAAATTTATATTCCTTTTGTTGATATTTACAAAATAATTTCCTAGGATTTTTACTGAGAATCGTCGAATCTATAAATCATTTGGGAAGAATTGACATCTTAACAATATGGAGTCTTCCACTCCATGAACATAGAATATCTTTCCATTTATTTAGATCTTTTTTCATTTCTCTCATTAGTGTTCCGTAGCTTTCCACATATTGATCCTGCACATATTCTGTTAGGTTTAGAGCTTTAATTTTTTTGGCACTATTGAAAATGGCATTGTTTTCTTAGTTTCAAATTCTAAGTGGTCATTGTTGGTATGTAGGAATGCAGTTAACTTTTTTTATTTCTCTCCATTATATCATTTATTCCATTCCATAAAAGCTAAAATGGAGTCTCCAAGGGTCAGAATAGGAAGATGACCATGATTTTGACTTTCCACTGAAAACAGTTAACTTTTATATTTTCACTTTGTATCCTGTAACTTTGTTATGCTGGCTTTTCAGTTCCAAGAGTTCTTTCTGTAGACTCTGAGTTTTTTTCATAGATAATTATGCCTTCTGTGAATAAAGAGAGTTTTCTCTCTCCCTTCCCAATCTCTACACCTTTTATTTCTTCTACTTTTCTTACTGCACTACCGAGGATTTCCACTACAACGGGAATTGGAGTGGTGAGAGCCGACGCCCTCACCCTGTTGCAGTCTCAGAACATACGCATTCAGTCTCCCCTAAGCGCAATGTGAACTCTGGGTTTTCTTATACTCCTTTTATTTAGTTAATGAAGATCCCTTCTATTCCTAGCTATTTGATAGCTTTTGTTATTAATGAACAATTAAATTTTATCAAATGCTAATTTTTAAAAAATCATTCTGCCTGCCACGTGGGGCCTGGATTTTAGGGGGCAAGAAAAGAAAAAGACTAATGGGACGACTGACACAGACGCCCCGACAGGAGCCGGTGGTGGCGGCAGTGGGGAGAAGTGAACAGGCTCCGGAAGTTTATTGAAACAAGGGCCAACAGGCCCTGGTGGTGCGCTGAGTGTGTGGGGAGAAGGAAAAGAAGGAATCTAGGGAGACTTTCAGACGTGAGGCTTGAGCGGCGGGGTGGGTGGTGTCGCCGTGTGCCGACGTGCCAGACACTGGGAGAGAGACAGAGCTGGGGGTAGAGGCTGCAGGTCAGCTTTGGACATGTTATGATTCTCAATAACTCTTAGACCTCCAAAAAAGAAAGATTCAGGAAGACCATTGAATCACAAATCTGTAGCTCAGGGGATAGATCGGGGCTGGATTTATAATTTTAGAAATCATCCGTATCTCAATGGTATTTAAAGCTTTGAGATTTTATGCAATTACCATGGGAGAAAAAGGTAAATGGGGAAGAGAGGAAAGCCCACTACTAAGCCCAGGAGTCCTCCAGCATTTACTGGCTGACTGGCTGATCTGACTCTTGGGAGGGCTTGAACGAGCCAAGCACAGAGTTGGCAAGTATTCAGCGTGTGCTGCTGAGACCGCAGCCGTGTGCTACAAAAGAGGTGTTAGTTCCAAACCAAGACTTAAAAATCGAACCGCCCCACAACTAACAAAAAAGCCCTAAACATACACAGATAGTACAAGCGTTCACTGAAGATATGGAAAGATGGAGGAATATGTTAGTGGATTAAAAATAGATGGAGTTAAATAGGGGGAAGTTGTCTGGAGGAGGTGATGTACGACCTAGAATTAGAGAGGCAGCTACCCCAGGGGAGGAGAAAGACCTTCAAGCGTTTGCAGTGCCCTGAAGGAAAGCTCGGCTCAGTGCCGGGACCCTGGACCTGGAGGCCCCTTTGCTTTCGTCTGTACCGTGGGTCCAACAACTCCCCACACTAGTCGGAAAAGGAAATTCCTGCAAAACAAACAAGGGCGAGATCCACCTCCCAGAGAAGCAAAAAAGCAAAGAGCAGGCAAGTTAGGAGGTAGAAATTCTTTGCTTAGCTCCACATTTGCAAGGCTTTTAGGTAGGAATTGGCAAAAGGGATTGGAGTCGGGATGGAAAGTCCCAACAGGTGAAACTTCAGGTGTCACTGGAACCCCCTCCTTCGTCCTGGGCACTCTTTCCCTCAGTACACAACACCCCAGCATGGGCAGGAGAGGAGAGGCTGACATTTTCTCAACTCTGCAATAATCAAGGGCCTGTCGGGGTGGATTCTTAGCCGCACGCTCTGGGCTGGGGGTTTAAAACGGGGCTGAAAGTGAAGAAAGGCTTGCCCAGGTGAGCCAGCTATAGGAACTACATTTTTAAAAGATGAACGGCCCGCCAACAGCTCTTTATAGATTCGAGGTAGCAAATGGCACATTACCTGCTGGCTCCCGGCCACAAGGAAAACTGAGAGGGGCCCTTTTGTTATCCTGGGGAGCAGCAGGAAAGGCCGTCACACCGTTCTGGGTTCAGTAGACAGGACTCTTCTTCCCCAGGGGCAGCTCCCCAAGCTGGGACAGCCAGACTGCGGGGAAAGGGAGGCAGTCTCGGGAGAGGAAAGTTCAGCCTCCATCTACAGCCAGGGTGCTACGGTCTGAATGTTTGTGTTCCCCAAAATTCATATGCTGAAGTCCTTACCTCCAAGGCGTTGGTATTAGGAGATGATTAGGCTGTGAGGGCAGAGTTCACGGGTGGGATTAGTGCCCTTATGAAAGAGGCCCAGACGGGCCCCTTGTCCCTCCACCGTGGAAGGACACAGAGAAAAGCCATCATCCCTGAGGAGGTGGCCCCTGCCAGTCACTGAGTCTGCCGTCACCTTGATCTTCCAGCTTCCAGAACTGAGTGAAATAAATTTCTATTGTTTATAAGCCGCCCACTTTATGGAATTTTGTTATAGCAACCCAAACTGACAAAGATACAGGGGCTTGGTCATCAACCCCTCATGAGATGATGATGATGTTCAGAGATAGAGCGTATCCCTGAGCCTCGGATCACCAGAGTGTGACCAAGCACTCCTGCCCCCAGGCCCCGGAGAAATAAGCTACAACGATTTGTCTCCAGGATTTTAACTGCTTTGTCCCAAGATCAGGAAGCACCAACCAGCCAGATCCAAGACCTCAGGACTGTCGTACAGTGTCCAGAAGGTCAGCCTACTCCTGCCCAAAGGGAAGACGTTTCCCTAAGCATCGCTGCTGTTTTTGTTCTCTAAACTGGTGCCACACGCACTCGGACACACACTCACACACTTCTCAGAAATGGAAGTTGTGACTACCTGAGCAAGGCCCCAGGCGGAAGCTCAGAATCCAGGTGGGAGGAGCGTTCGTCTGGGCCAGCGCGGGTTCAGACCGTGTCTGGCAGCAGAGCACGGACCAAATCGCTTGTGGAGTCCGTCACGGCAAAGCGGAGTCACTGCGGCCACAGCTCTCCAGGGAAACAGGAGAGGCAGCTCTTCTCTCTGTTCCTCCCCCATGTTCCTCCACTTCGCAGTGGGAGTCAGAAGTTCATCCTTAGAAACCCGCTGTTTTCCAGGCAATTCCCTTTTGCAAAACTTCGTCAAATTCACAGGCCACACCGAGGTGCCAGCAGCCCAGCTCTCTCCAAAGCCACATCACTGTTGGTCCAGCAGTCACTTCGAGGCAGGCAGTGTTGACCCAAAGTGTTTGTCAAGCAACTCAGTATCCAGCTGTGTGTGCACGGTACTTCTGAAAGATATTTGCAGCTGGAAATTGTGTGTAATTCAAGGGGATGGAAACGGACTCTGTTGTGGTTGAATTCATTAGCGGCACATTCTCTGATTGTCTTTTTATTTCCTGTAACTCCCAACTTCCAAAGTGATTTCCTTGAGATGCTCTGTCCTCTGTCATGGAGTAGTTGGAGTTTTATTCCTTTGTTTTTAACCCAAAGTGATATCTCTCCCTGAAATAAATTGGACAAAAAGACCCAGAGCTGTTGGCAAATTAACGTGCCTTGTTCAAAAATTTCCCTAGTCGCTCGAGCGTGTCCTCAGATCCACGTCGGAGATCTGAGTCTTGCAGGACTTGGCCACCTGCCCCAGCACAGGGGCCAAGGCCGTCACCCCCCAGGAGTCTCGTGGCAGGCACGCTCCTGCCTCAACCCACGGGGACCAACACGCGTCAGCAGGGCAGGTTGAGGGACACGGCTCAGTGACTGGCTCCGGAGAACGTGGCCTCTTACCTTCTGATGAGAGACCTCCTGGTCAATACAGACGACAGCAGGCAGAGCAGAACCTCACCGGGGAGGGGGAGAGAGCTATGTTCCCATGGTGCCGCAGGAAAAGGAGCGGAGTTGGTGAGAGACTGCTACCCAGGCGGCGCGAACCACGGGCGGCATTTTCCTTGTGCTGCGGAAGTGAGCAACACGTGTCTTCATTGTTCTGGAAATCAGTTATCGTTCAATGAACTTTGCTGTGACTTTCTTATCATTGGATTTGCCCCCTCTTGGCAAACCCTCAGAAGACTCAGCAAACCCCGGAGAGCCCTGACGGCAGTGGCCCTGTTCTCTGTTTCTCAGGACCTGGTTACGCAGGCCTCTCTCACACCCTGCCTCTTCCTTCCTCCCTCCCCTGGCTCTCACGCCCTTCCTTGCTCACTCCCATTCCTGCAGGAAGAGGAGCTGTGCGGACAGGAGGTGGACCCAGGGCTGTCCGTTTTAGAGCCAGAGAGAAGGGGGACGGCAAAGTGCCTTGAAATAATTCGCCACCTGAGAACTGGATTCCAAGAATCCATACTCCTGCTGGTCAGGCAAGATCCTACTCTTCTTACTTACTGTTGGTTGACGATTCTCTAATTTCTGTAAGCTGGACCATCCAATAGGCAAGCGGCTCTAAACCAAGGGCGCAAATCAGAGTCTCCTGGGCAGTTCTTTCAGGATGCAAATGTCCAGATCATACCTTCAGGGCTTCCAATTCAGTAATAGCAACAACAGTGTAGACTCACGTAGCGTAAGTATAAACTGCCCTGAACCACTATGTAAATTGCCTCTTGCGATCCTCACAGTGGCCCAAGGTGGGAGGTCTTCTATGGATCCCCATTTTGTAAGTGAAGAAAGGGGCACACAGAGAGATTGGAAAACCTTCCCGGGGTCACGCAGCTAAGTGTTGGAGGCAGGCCTCAAACCACATGACATGTTTCCAAAGGCTACGCTCTTCGCTGCAGGGCCAGAGCGTGTGTCTCAGTCGGCTTGAACTGCTGCAACAAAATGCCCCAGATCAGGTAACTTACAAGCCACAGAAATGTATTGCTCACAGTTCTGGGGCTGAGAAGTCCCAGATCGAGATGCTGGCAGACTCGGCATCCGGTGAGGGCCTGCTTCCTGGTTCACGAATGTCACCTTCTACCCGTGTCCTCAGGTGGTAAAAGGGGAAGGCAGATCTCTGGGGCCTCTTTCTTGAGGGCTCTAGTCCCACTCACGAGGGCTCCGCCCTCATGACCGGATCACCTTCCAAAGGCCTCACCTCCTAATTCCATCACCTCGGGGTGAGCCTTGCAACACACGAATTTGGGGGACACATTCAGACCATAGCAGCATGTTCCTGTTGAAACACCTCTTGAAACACACACCTGGCTAACAGCCACTGTACTCAATCTTATTTTAAATATTCTCACAGTAGAATTTTCCCCTCAGAGCTGGCAGTCTCAGTAAGACACATGTGTGACACAAAGAGAATGTGTCAACTGCATCATCCCACAGACACCATCTGCAGGCCGTATTAGCTGTGTTTGGATTTTCTTTTTAATGGGGTCTAGTTTTCTGCACGTGGGTTGTTTTGTTGCTGACAGTGATGAAGCTCACCTCAGACAGGTGGAGGGAAGTTACAAAAATTTTAAAATGTTTTACAAGGAACGACTATGTGATTTGCCCTGCGCTTAACATAGATAAAACATGCTGTACGTTCACGGTGGGAAGGGGAGAAGAGGCACATTCCCAAATAATCACTTGAGGGCTCAGAAGCCCAGAGCGAGACCACAGTTCGTTCTGCCTGGAGGAGGCGGGATGGTGGCTTGCAAGCTGGGCACTGAAGGGTGAGCCGAGTTACCCGAGGGAAGAGCAGGGAAGGCACCCCTGCCTAAGGGCACAGGAGGCTCACGGACTAGGAGGCAGCATCACGTGGCTGCACCCAAGGATGGAAGGGAAAGCGGCTCAGTGATGTGTCATTGAACCAGACTCCCAGGCCCTCAAACAAGGACAGCAGCCTCTGAGATGCCCCACAACCCAGCGAACAAGCCCGGGCATGTCCAGGAGGGAACCGGCCTGGGCATGTACAAGGGGCACAGCAGAGCTGGCGGGATGGCCGTACTCTGGGCAGCTCTGCTCCTGTCCTTCATCCCTTTCAGTGTCCCCAGCCTCAACGGGAGACCTGATACCTTCGCTGCCCTGAGCTTGCTGCAGCCCGTGCGGAGCTGTCTCGTCTAGAGCAGGCAGGGCGGAGGGGGTGCCGCTCCGTGCCAAAAGGGTGAAGTCCACGTCCTCAGCTCTCGTCCTCCTTCACTCGGCCTCCACACGCTCCTCTCTCACTCTTGCCCTGCCTGTCACATAGGACAAGGGAGGTCTGTGTGACCCTCTTTGCGCTTTGCCCACTCTGCGTAATAGGTGCCGGGGCTGACGACAGTAACAATGGTGAAAATGCTAACAGCCCCAGCGAAAGTGCAGAACCTCCTGCTGGCCCTCGGAACGGTAGCCGGGCGGAAGGCGCGCTGTGGCTGTTCCCACTCAGCTTGCTCTGCACAGCTCCAGTATTAATGGGAATTCAGTGAAACACTGAGCCTTGGTTAGGCTGCCACTCAGAACGCCCACAACGCGCAGACTGGTTGATTTCCCTCCTGCCAGAGGCACAGCACGGACACTCTCGGGCAAATTCCTTCCCATCTGCAGGGCTCACGCTTCCTTCGGCTAGCCCAACCCTCCATTCTACAGAATCGAATCGGGGTGCCTCCCCCTGCTGGTAACCAGAGCAGGCTCTGTGGCACGTAGCGAGAGCTGATTCCTCATTCCCTGTCGTTCTTGCTGGGAGATCAGGAAGTGCCTGGGAGCTCCACCAGGAGCCTCCAAGTCTCTCGCTCTCCCTTTGCTGCTGAGATGGAATCTAGAACTGGCTCCAGGGAGAAGCAGGTTCAGAGGCTAGACATCCAGGGGCCCAGGGGCTGTGCCTGGCCCTTGCTGGCTGAGCAGCCCGAGCACGGCACGCGCCACTTCCCCAGGAACCCGCCTGCCCCGGCTCTGTGTACGTCTTCCAGGGAAACGCAGAAGCGTGTGCTCCCGTGAGATGCTCCAGTCATGACGAGCAGATCCGCCTCCCCGTGTAGCAGAAACCAGCACCGCCCCGGGGAAACCAGGAGCTGTGGGAGAGAAGCCAGATGTGACAGAGACGCTGCCTCCACGATCCCTCCTGCCCCCTTCCACCCTCCCATCCTCGTCCACTCTGCACCTGGCCGTGCCCCGCACTGTCCCTGCTGGTTCCCCCTGCCAGGCTGGGCAGTGCCATGACATCCGCTCTTCTGTAGTATTTCTACCAGAGGGCACAGAGAACAGGGAGTATGGTTCCTGGCTCCTGTTCCTTCTTACTCATGAAAATACATAAGAAAGAAGAGGAGAGACGGAACAAAGAGAGAAACGACTTTGGGAAAAGTAAAATCCTACCCCCTAGAAAGCTGATGTTGAGAGCCTGTGTGAAGTGGGGGTGACCCACGGGGTTTTCTCTCATTTCTCTGTGCCTACAGAATTCATTATCATGTCACACACTCTGCTCTGCCATCCCTAACTGCTGTGACCACGAGCATGGCACACACCACTTGCCCGGGAACCACGCTAAAATTCATGTTGAAACTTAATTGCCTCCGAAACTCGGGTGTTGCCAATGTGGTACCGTTACAAGGTGGGGCCTTTAAGAGCTGATTAGGCCATGAGGGCGCCTTCCTCACTGATGGCACTAAGGCCCTTTTGTATAAAACAGGCCTCGCACACACTTGGCTAGCCTGCTGTGGCCTGCCTGCCGCCACGTGAGGACACAGCAAGAAGGCCCTCACAGGCCAAGTGCCGCTGCCGCGATCTTGGACTTCCCAGCCCCCACCGCTGTGGGAAATACATTTCTGTTCTCTGTAAGTTACCTGGCCTAGGGTGTTCTGTCACCGCACGGGAAGGGCCTAAGACACGAACATCGCCGATGCACGGCTTTTGCAAGTCCCCAGTGTTCTCCACAGCCGGCCCCGTTTCTGGGCTTCCCTGCCGGCCCGAAGGCATCACGGTGTCTGCAGGGGGTGCCCAGGCACCCCCACATGCCTTCCCCTGTGAGTCCCCGGCGTTGCGTGCCCGTTGCCGACTCCTCTGCTGTCCCAGGTAGACGCACCAGGCCTTCCAAGGTGCTACGCCTCTCGTGGGGTGGAGCAAGCACAGTCTTCACCTTTCGGACGCCGGTCACAACAAAACCATTCAGGAAAAATCCACGTTATTTCCCTCCTCTCCATAGGCTTCCCGGCTCTCTGCTTCTCTCTCCGTGCCTCCTGTCCACACCCGTCTCCCACACAGTTTGTTTCCCGTCTTCCGGGAAAGATGAAGAACGTGGCTTCGAAGGCTGGGTTTGCTCCTCGGCTTGGCTGTTCTCAGCCCTGTCCACGCAGAGTCTCCCGGATGCCGTTCTAAACTGCCCACGCGGGCCCAGCCAGGCCAGTCAATCAGAACTTGGCGGCGTGGAGCCTGAGCACGCACAGTTTTGGCACAGCCAGGCGATTCCAATGTGCAGCTGATGGTGACAGCCGCTCCAGCCCCACACCGAAAGCGACAGACAGCTGCCCTCGGAACCCCACACCGCGAGTCCTCACGGTTCACGTCCTTCGTTCTGAGGAAGGGGGGTCGGCAGAACCTCTGGCCAACACGAGACACACAGAGGCCCCACGGGCACAGGTGAACCCTAGACACAGGCTATCTCCCCGTCTGGAGTAACGTGCCCTCCCTCAATTATCCTCAGCCCAGGTGACTCACCTCTCCTTATTTGGGACGGAACACAGAACCGTGAAAGTTGTAGAGGACTTCTCTCATGCTTCTTGCAACAGGCAGCTGGTGAGCCTGTCTGACAACAGGGTCTGTTCTCTTTGTGATAAACAGCATACAACCAAACAATACTTACCCGAAACCCACGCGAGGCATGACCCTCTGCCAGTTGCTATTTATTCTAAGAGACAGCGTCTGTGCCATCTGGGAGCTTATGTCATAAGAAAAATGACACCATCCAAAACGTGGTTACCCAGAAGGCAGTTACAATTTTATACTTTCTTTTTTCTCTTTTTTTTCTCCTAGTATGTTTTAGTTTCGAGATCTATTTGGGGTATTTTGCCAAGATGTTATATGACAGAAGAGTGTGGCCAAGACGCATAAACATCGATGGTTTCTTTGCAGACGAGGTTTCCGTAGAGGCTTGCTCCTTCCAAATCTTTCATCTGGCCTCAGATGATCTCCCCGTTGGCTTCTAGCTCATCCTCACTCTGCAAAAGTCAAAGCAAAACACAGTTGTTTGCCAGGCTTCTATCCCCTATAGCTTCCAGGTTGGTGTTAATATACAGCCCAAGGAAAACCATATTGCATCTTTTATTGGTGTTGGAATGGCTTCATCCTTTACTAGCCAAGCCTCATCTTTCTCAGAGTCAGTACATGTTCTAGCTGTGGGACAGTTTTATGGTTTGCTGACTCGCCAACCAATGCGACACGCTGAACAAGATTGCTTCTCTGGCCTGAGAATGGGTAGGTCATCCTTAAAAGTTTGCTCCTCCAATGGGCATTCGACCTGACATTTCCAGGCATTTACTTGGCTTCCTCGGGGAGGCTGTATTATCCAGGCCATGGGTTCCCTTCTTGGAAATGGTCCAAGACACACAATCAGTTCTCAGTTAGCCATGCTAATGGAGGCGAGCAGTGGTGCAGACAATCCAAAATAGCAGATTATCTGAAAATCACTGTTTTTGGCTTTGGAACAAATGCAGTGATGCAGTGCGCCAACACATGTAACTGTGCACATGTGTGTGTCCCAGCAACATCGCGTTTTCCACAGGTCGCCTGTGTTTTATGTGTACTGGCTTGCGTTCTCGGAGGTAACATCATTTGGAAGTGGGGCAATCACCCCAACTGCGTTGCGAGTGACAGGGAAGCGGCGTGGAGTAAAAGCGCCCCCCAGGGCATTCACAGAGGCAGAGGGCAGGCTGGAGCTCTGTTTCAGTAGTGCTGTGGGCACCACTGGCCTCAGTGTCCCCTCCCTCCAGGGACCCCACTGTGCCCTTCATGTCCCCTGGTGTTGGCAGTGCCCACTGTCTGCCCCAGATCCTCACAGCGCTGTCGTAGGGTCTCCAGGCCACTCTGCAGGCTGAACGCTGGCCCCTGCTTGGTGGCAACCCCAAATTTGTATTGCTCCCTCCACCAGCAAGCGTCAGGCAACCTCCAGCCTTTCTTGGATGTTTATTGCAAGTTTTTGAGTTACCTTTAAAGCAGCCACTTAGTGTGTGTGGTTCTCAAACCTTAGTGAACGTAAGAATCACCAAGGGAGTTTGGCTTAATTACAAGTGCCTGAGCCTGCTCACAGGAATGCAGCTCAGCTGTCTGGGGCGTGACCCTTGCATCTGCACACTGGCCGCCTCTGGAAGAAACTCTCAGAGAAGCTCTGTTTGAGGGACCATTCTGAGTGTGCTCCTGATCCAACTCCGGGCAGCGGCTTGAGTGCAGATGAGTGTTTACCTTTCAGGGCCTTTTGTTCCTCCACAAACCACTGTTCTTGATCAAGACTGACTCGAGTAGCGCCAGCAGGGATTGAGGGGTGCTAGGATGCAGGGGGGGACAGTCTTTACCAGGCGGGCTAGACAAGTATCTAGGTACTTGGACCAGTGTCCCTTCTTCCCAGCCTGATCTTAGCCAGAAACTCACGGACAACCCACAAGTCAGAGACTTCACAGGTGGTGTAATAACAACAACTATTCACTGAGCGCCCACTCAGTGGCAAGCAGTGTGGCGAGCGTTCCGCATGAACTTTATCACTGAATTCTCTTGATCCTGTGAGGTGGTGTTCTCGTTTCGAGAGGACCCACAGAGAAGCTATCTCAGCCTTTGTCGAGCCAGTTTTAAAATAAGAGGGAAAAAATAAACAAACCCAGCATGTTTGAGATTCTTGAAGGAAAGACAGCATGTAAATCAGCTAATTATTGTTAACATTCATAACTATACCCTTGCAGGCAAGAGAAAAAAGTATGATTTTCTGTAGTTTTCTGAGAAGTAGTTCAGACGAGAGCAATTAGCTAACTAATTGGCTAGTCTAAACGGCCTCCTGTGATTTCTCCTGACGGATGCCCACGGCCTCCTCTCCTTGTGAGATGTAAGGGTTAGGCCCATCCGATAGCTGTGACCGACGGCCTAAAATGGGGCCGTCACTGTGGACACCTTCCTGTGCTCCAAAGATCAGGGTGGACAAAGTGACAAGAGCAATTGTTCGTGTGATCACTGACTTTCTGAAATAAGCAGTGGGATCCGTGGTTACATAAAGGACCCTGCTTTCAGCAGATTAACCACGTCAGTCTTGCAGAGTCCGGTGGAGGAGCAGGAAGTGGAAGACAGGCCTAGGGGCAACAAGAGGAAGCTGTGGACATGAGGCCTTAAAGACAAAGAAAAGGTCTTAACGAGAGGCAAACGCATTCAGGAAAGTTCTCCCAGTGAGTCATTAAAGTACATCCAGCAAGGTAGGGCTGGCGAGGCACGAAAGATCAATAGGTTAAATACTTTATGTTGTTTAATCAGATACTTAGCACAAATCAAATATTTCCTGACTGAGGTCATTAGGCTAAATGAGAGCACCGCGGTGGTGAGCATTCATTACTGAGATGGCGATGGGTCGTGAAAATAGCAGGACACATCCCTGAGTCACCTCCAGACCTAAGACGAGACATGAGGAGGCCAGAAAGATTTTAGTCGCTGCATGGGACCAAGGTGGCATCTGTGCTTTTTCTTTAGGACTGGCTCAGGAAGTTGGGGTTACGAGTTGCCCCAGAGAATTACATGTGCCGAGTGTCGGAGTACACAGAGATGCGATCTCCTCGGGGCTGGGTGTGCCACTGACTGCAGGAATGAGCTAGATATCCGCATTATCCAGGACCACCGAAAGCCCCTCGTCCTTGACTACAGCGACTTCTTTTGCGCATCATGAACATGGCCGCGTCTGGGGACGAAAGCCGTGGGTCTCGAAGAGTTCTCCCCTGAGAAGGGAGCCAAGGGGAGGACACGGCTGACCGACTCCTGCAGCAGTGGGAGAGCTGTGACTGAGCCCCAGAGGAGCCGAGCGAGCCTCAGGCCCGGCAGCGCCACCTTCTCCAGAAACATCGAGGGGGAGAGCTCTGCGCGGGTCATGAACTGTGCTCTGCCGGCTTCGGTGGCCTGGATCGGTCAAATTACTCTCCTGTCATTTCCAGTAGGTAATGGTACAGCCGGACTGGAGTTCCTCTGAAAACTATGGGGAAGCGAAAGGGAAAGAAGCCATAGAATGACAAAAGGCTGACGGTGACGGACACAGCACAGCTTTCTGCATGGACACAATCGGGGGTGCAGGTGCACCCGACCCCGTCTGCAGAAACCTGGCTGGGGCTCACTGCCCCCCGAGCCTGCTCACAGTCCTCCTGGGGCTGGGGACAGATTGCCTCTGTAGCGCCATCTCCTTGTCCTTATTCCGCCCCACCCCCAACCCTTCCACAGAGCCTGGGTCCCACAGTTCCTGGCCCACTCTGGGTGAGAAAAGGACAAACACCACCTTCCGCATCCGACGAGCGTGTCCCAGCCTGGTTCCGCCAGCATTCGCCTTATAAACCCGGACCCGGCCACACCTGGAGGTTTCTCCGGATCCATTTCTTTCTGGGTTGGTTTGCTTGGTTGACTGAAACATGTCACCTACCTGGATGTCAGACGAGGCTCTGCCTGTTTGGAGACGATTCATCGCTTCCCCGACATTCTATGCCAGCAGTTTTCTTACTGGGCCCCTCAGAACCTTGGGGTTCCAGGAATGTCTAAACTGCCTCTAATCAGTGCAAGGACAGTACCCAGGACCCAGCTGCCACCTGTCACCGGCCTTATTCCTTAATGCCAATTTTATATGTTGAGGTTCCATATGAAATCTGATTTAAAAAAAAAAATCTACTTAAGGTAAAAAGTTTGGAAGCCCTTCTAGGTTTTCTGGGGATTCCAATGATGGTATTATTTATTCTACTTTGTCCCCAAAACATAACAAAACAACTATAATAATTGTTAAAGGCTTATTGGGCGCCAAGGACTTTCAATACGTTGTCTCGTTTCAACCATTTTGCAAATGAAGAAACTGGACCCCAGAGGCCGCGGCTCAGACGCAGGCCTGAGCGCTCGCGGGCACGAGGGGCAGAACCGCAGCGTCTTTCGGGTGTCAGAGCCCTGACTGGGGCTCCCTGACCTCGCTCACCTTCAAAGCCTGCTCCCAGGAACAGCTGCTGTGTTTCTGGTGCCAGAGACATCCGCAGGCCCTTACTGCTTTGCAGAGCACACGCGGCACACGTCCCGGGCTGCGGTCAGCCCACAGGACTGCCCGGCGCTGGCTCCCATCCCCACGTCCTTCTGGAGGGTTCTAACCAGCTTCCAAGGACTCCGCTCACCCCCTCCCTGGCCACACCCAGCTTTCAGAGTCAGTGGCGTCTTAGTATCAGGATACGTTAGTACAAACTATCAGGAACAAAGAATAAGAGAAAGTCATGTCCTTGAAAGCCAGACAAGAACTACGTTTGTTGCCCTGTCGTTTCCCGCACGGCAGGAGAGAGGACAGCAGTTCTGCTGTGGTTGCCGCGTGGAAACCTGGGTCGAGACACCCGAAGGAGGCCGAGCCGCCAGCACTGCCCGCTGGCTCCGCGGCCGGGGAACTGGCGGAGGCCCCACGGGGCTCTCGCGGGGCGGACGGCACGCCCCACCCCGGGACGGCGCGTGTGCTGTGAAAATGCAGCTCCAAGCTCTCCTCAGAGTGGCCCCTGAGTGACCCGCAGTGGCTTCCTTCGC
>NW_012154341.1:308087-434031 GCF_000956105.1 Propithecus coquereli
TGCTTGAGCCCAGGAGTTTGAGGTTGCTGTGAGCTAGGATGACGCCATGGCACTCTAGCCCGGGCAACACAGTGAGACTCTGTCTCAAAAAACAAAATGCTACCTGTAATTAGTTTCTTCTCAAAGGAAACTTCTTCTTTGGAGGTCTTCCCAGAACGGCCAATCCTATGTCCGTCCACCTTCAATATTTTAGAGGCGGATGCCTGGAGGTGGGGAAAAAGCACGAGTTGCGCTCACTTAAAATTCCTCCCAGTTTAGGGATCCCAGATCCATCTTCTTGGTTTGACTCTTCTCTCAGTGAAGTGGTAAACATGCTTAGTGGCTGCTAAGGAGAAAACTCATCCTTCAGCAACTTTTAGCCACAAAATCAGTGTCCCAGTAGAAAGGAGTTCCCACCCCTGCAAGGCGTCCTCGCCACAAGGCCCTCACTCACCTGCCCCGTGCAACCAAACGCAGACATCGAAGCACGGTCAGGTTCCTGTTTGAACCGGCTCATGACAGGGAGAGTCAAGGATGTCAGGCTCTAGAATCAAGGGTCGCGTCACTGTGAAAGTGAGATATGCACCCGGCCTGGGGCCTAGAGTGACATGGGCTGATCGAGACACAGAGACTCGGCCTCGCCCTCGGGAGGTCCCCTGTGAGCAGAGGTTGCTCCGTCCTCCCTGAACGCACACGGGCAGTTACAAGGTGTGTCCTCAACTCCCCTCTTTGTGCAGCTGAACCGGCTACGGTAGAACGAAGCTGGCGTTTTCCATTTGGCAGCACGAGACGAGGAACTTCAGCCACCTCCTGCCCTTCCCATCCGCCGTCCCAGGTCCCCCGTGCCCGCCCCACGGAATGCCGGCGGACGTTCAGGCTCTGCCTCGGTATTCCACGTCTCGCCCGGCTGCTCCCGTTCCTTGGAGGGGCGCCCTCATGGCCCCGGCTTGTCACCTGGAACACTGCCGCGGTAGATACGCTGCGTGAACAGGTGACCTTGGAAAGAGCTGCTCCGAGCGTGGTCCCTAGAGGCCGGCACTTACAAAATGCCGCCTCTGGTGCTGCCTGTCTGGCTCCGTAGCCGGCGTTGGCGTTGCCCTTTACGTCTTTCAGGCCATTTCATATCCGCGTCCCCATTTGCATTTCATGACAACCCCGCAAAGGATCATTATCTCCCCCTCACAGTGAGGAAAGTGAGACACCAGAGAGTCGTCCCCCCAAGGTCAGACACCAGCTATGGACAGAGGCAGGGCAGGAGCTCAGTTTACTGACCGGGCCCAGCTGGGGCCCCTCCTGCCAGCCCGCCCCTCCCGTCCCTCCCGTCCCTCACCGAGCAGCTCACGTCCCGCTGCCCCCGCAAAGCCTTCATGGACCTCGGCAGGCCCGGGCGCTGCCCCCTGCCTTTGCCACAGAAAGCATCCTGTGCGCCTCTCCCTTGCCCAGCCATTCAGTCGCGCTCTGATTTACTTCCCTTCCAGGTGTTTACACATACCCCTCTCGTAGAACTATAAACAGGGCGCCTGGCGTCAGCTTTATTGCAGCCGCTCTCTTCCCCTCCGCCCCCCGGACAAAACCCAACTGAGAGTGTAGGAGACATTTAACTAATACTGGCTGCCCAATGCATGAATGAACGACTTTTTAAATCAAATATAAATTAAACTGAGAATTAAAATTGAAGCAGAACCTCTTTTTGCATTAACCCCTATAGAGCTAGGGTTCCAGCGAGGCGGCTGGGCCTTCTGCTGCTGGTCTGCAGCGGGAGAACCTCTGTCCTGGTGGACGGCCTTTCGAGTGAAAGATCTGAGATTGGGATTGCAAAGTTCCCCATTTGGGGTGGTGATAATAGGGGTGATAGTGATGGGGTTATAGCGACAGCACCCACGTTTGGGAGGCAGTGGGGAACGCAGCAGGCCACACAGCATGGGGATCAAGCCGGCTTCAAATCGGACATCCTCAGGGCCCACGTTGCCTGACCGCTTGTCCGCAGCCCCCGCCCTGTGAAGTGGAGATGCTCACGGTGTCTACACCGCAGGCTGCTGTGGTGAGGACGAGGTGATGTGCACATAGAGTGCCTAGCACCGGCCTGACATTCGGAACACCCAAGGTACGGCAGCTCTTGTTACAGTCACCATCCACCCTGGCGAGCTCGGTCCGGGCGACGGTCCTCCTCGTGCCCTGAGGTCACGTCCACCACCCACGGAGACTCCGGCCCAGCTCGTTGGCCGCAGTGCCCGTGCAGGGGCGGGCAGATGCTCCGGCTGCCTGGAGCGCAGGCCAGAGAAGCCCGTCCTTTCGTTCCGAGGGGCTGAAATCCCGGCCTGCCGGTGCCCTCCAGGACCCTGGGTCCTTCCTAAGGGAACCCCCGAGACAGATCGGAGACCACGAGCCCCTGTCTTCCTCCCGGCCCAGAATCAACCAGCCCGCACAGTTCCGTCTTCCCTTTTTGGTCAGTACAAAGTCGAACTCCCCTTTTTGCCTCATTCTCCAGCTGGTGAGATGAGTCCCCCACCTTCACTTAAATATCTGAATTCAGGAAAGTTAACTAGGGACTTCCGGCGACCGTATGGGGTGTCGCGATGACACCGCCGTTCCACCCTCGTGGGAAAACTGAACACCCAGCGCTTTGCGATCCCTTCGTCACAATTAGTGCTCTCTCCAAAGCTCCTATTCATTGGATTCTCTGGTTAATCATTCCTTATATGTGTTTCAAGACCTTGTACAAGTACAAATAATTTAAACTAATTAGCTTATTATAAAACAGGAATGAAAACAAATGGCACACGAATGAATTGTGAGGTTTCATATGGAATGAATATCTCCCTAATATCCACAAATTCGGTAAATTCATTATGCATCTGTAATCAAACCTGACGAATCCCCTAGATAATTCAGAAGCAATTATGCAGGAACGGCTGCCACTTATTTTAAAGTGCTACCAAAATAAGAGATTTATCCTCAAGATCCAGCTGGGCTCAGGGGTAACCAGCACTAACCTGACTTGGCCGGTCAAAGTCAGCCTTGAGAAATCACCCCGACTCTGCGCCCTGCACGCTCCCCACGGACATCTGCAAAGAGCAGCCCTGGTTCTGAAAAACAGTCCCTGCTTGAGACTGGAGTTTTCGCTGGGATTTGTTTGTGAGGTTCGGGGAGGAAGGAGAGGGCTCCTGGTCGGAATGACCACCAAGGTCCCAGGAAACACGTGCGCTGTGCGTAGTCACCCGTTCCCAAGAGCCTTCCTGGGCTGGTTGAGGAATCGAATAGCAAGGAACCATCGTCTCGCCTTGACGTGGATTGTGGTTCTTTTCCAACATGACACACCTGAAGCTATGGGGCCTTGATTTTAGCAGGCTCATTCAACCAGGCAAAATGAATCTTCTACCCTTTGGACAATCATAGCTTTTTATTTCTAGCTTTCTTAAAATAGAGCTCGTTATTTGTTTTTAGATACAGCTTCTCTTTGATTGTTCCTTGAAGACTATGACAGCACTGTTCATTACATGTTTTCGTTATATACACACGTGTGCTCAACAGGTGTGAAGTATCTGTGCGCCACGCATCGGTACCAGTGAGGGAGACATAAAAGAGCAAGTAAGAAAGACACGTCACACGTGAGGTGAGAATAAGTGCTCTGGAGACAAATGAGACAGGAAAGGGTCGTGCAGTGGTGGCACGAAGGCAGGGTGCACACCTTCGGGTGAGTCCCCAAGAAGGCGGCAACTAAGCAAGGTCCGAGGGAGGCGAGGGATGAGGGCGGGACGCCAGCAGAGGGCACTGCACAAGTGCAAAGGCCCTGAGGCAGGAGCAAGCCCGCTGAATGTGAGGAACAGCGAAGAGGCCAGATCAAGCGAAAGGAAGACTTGGGCTGCCGCAGAAACTGGGAGGCCTGCCAGGCAGGGCACTGTGAGTCGTGGAAAGGGCTCGGCCCTGACTCCGAGCAAGACGGGACACCTCCGCACTGTTCTGAACAGAGATATGACACGATCCTACTTGGGTCTTAAAAAGCCCCACTCAGACTGCTCCGTTGAGACTACACGGTGTGAGGCAAGAGCCAGCAGTGAGACCGAGGAGGAGGCTGTGGCCGTCGTCCAGGCGCAGGGTCATGCCGCGGCGCGGCCCAGGGGTAGTCGTGGAGGGGTGGGCAACGGCCAGGTTCTGGATTTACGCTGAAGGAAGAGCCAGGGGGATTTGCTGGCAGATGAGACATCCGTGAACTTCTCGGAACCCAGGGGAGCACCTTGCCCTGGAAGGTGCCTGGTGCACGTGTGCGAACGAACAGAGTCAACACGCGCGTGAAGGGAGCAGTCGAAGAACTTGGACGGGTGGGGTGGATTTGATTAGAGGGAAGAAGGCCTGCCGCCTGCGTCTCAGCCTCTCTCCTGGGGCTGAATTTCCTTACCTAGTAGAAACTCATTAAGTATTTGTTGAATACTTGAATAAACAAGTTAATTAAAATGGGTGTGCACGACCAGGGACCTGTTCTGACTCCCAGCTAGAAACGCCAGCAGGAGGCACTGGGTCTGGGGATTGTCCTACTACAGCCCCTGGCCGAGCAGCAGGAATGAGCCTGGCCTTCCTGAGTCCTGGGAAACGGTGTCGGCACTGAGGTCCCCATCGGACCTGCCTACAATGATTGTCTGGCCTCCTGTTTGTCAGCGGTTGGAAGGAGAGAAATACTTTCCAAGTGCTTAAGTGTCATCATCATTACTAGATTGCTGTAGGAATAAAAATTCAGTTTATTCTACTGAGGATCATTAAACTCTCTTCTGAATCTGAAGCCAAAATTGAAATAATTGGCTCATCGGTGGTGCAACACAGGATATAGAAAAGTGTTGTCTCCACATGAAGAATGGAATAGGAACTTGGGTAGGCAGAGTGGTTTGTTGGCCAAATGTTGCTATGTTGCCATTACAGCTGACAGTATAGATCACGATTAAAAATCCTTGCAGCATAAATTTATAGTTGCAGGAAAATAAATGGATTTTGCAATTAGACAAGAGTTTTAAATCCTTTGGATTTTCCAAGGCATGGTTAAATTCTGTTTCAGGAGGTCAGCTGCACATCAGACATACGGATACCCCGTGCAGGGAGGCACTAAACAAGAACAAACTAAATGATAATAATAGATTAAGCTACAGTCTAAGAGCAAAGATGTGTTTTAAATGAAAATCATTACTCACAGATGCCGGAGCACAAACGCAGACTGATTCCGTGCTGACTCCAAGGTATGAGGGGGCCCCACTGGGCGATCCTATCTCGAACCCGCGGATGCCGATGCTGACCTGTTTAGGGGGTGGGGTGGGTTAATTAGCTGCCGGCTGTAAAGCATTATTGCCTTGCTGAGTATTATTATTTTAATAAAAGAGGCTCATGAAAACGTCTCTGGTGGTAACTCATGAAGAATCATTTTGAGGACAAGAGTGCTCGTACATCACTCCGAGTGCTGCCTATGTATTTGAGTATCAACAAAAAATTTACTGTTTAAACATAAATCTCTGGAAGAAGTTGAAGTTAATTAAAAAGGTTTAACAGCATATGCATTAGTATTAGCCCTGGCCCTCTTTAGCATGGAAGGAAGGAAAGGAAATAAAACAAGGTGTGTGAGGAGGCAGGCAGTGTAGGCGTTTAATTAAATGCGGTTCAGAGCACAGGTAAAGATCCCACCTTCTCTGCCGTCGGCGCAAGGAGAGAGAACAGGAGGCAGGAAGCGTCCCCTGAAGAGCCGTGTGTGATTTTAATTAACAAAGGCTCTGAGAGTCTTGCATTTTTTTCTTTAAAAACCTAGAATTTCACCTTGTGCCATGATGCTTCTTTGTTTGACGTGGGTGGCGTCTGTCCGAGCACCATGGCCCAGCGCGCGTCCCTCTGATTGGTGCCGGCGGCCCCGCTCGCTGGTTCCTTCATGCCGCAGACCCGGCGCAGCGCCCTGTGGCCGGAGGAGGCTGCTGAGATGATCTGGTCTCTGCCCTCGAGTGAGCCCGGCGGGGTGGGGAAGGCCGGCACAGCCCCGCCAGCGCCGTGGGGTAAGCGCTCGGGGGGAGACGAGTATTGAGTATCGCGTGGGGCTGCTGGGGGGCCACGCACAAGCTAGAGACCGCGGCTGGCCCAAGACTGCGACCACAGGGAAATCAAGCGGAATATCCGCGGCTCGTGAATGCTCACAGCGCCAGGCTGCACGCCTGCGCCTTCTGGTCCCACTCCGTGCCACCCGTCACGCCCACGCACCCTCCTGTGCCAGCTTCAGAACGGGCCGTGCTCGCGCCATCCCTGCCCGGTTATTCACTCGCCCACTGACGGACACGCCCTTTCCCTTCAGCCCGAGTCCTCCTCTCCCAGGACACTCCTCTCCCCGGCTGTGACGGTGTCCTGTGGGACTCGAGGTGCTGTCTGTCAGGAGGCTGGGCAGAGGCTCCAGGCTCAGGCTATGTGTGACAGTGCCACACAGTTTGGCACTGAGAATATTTGCCAGCTTTGTAACCCGTTGATTATTGTATGTTTCACAGACACTCTTTGACCCTCCCACCTACGGCTTTAACGCTTTGTGGCATTTAGTAGGAAAGCAGTGCCTTCATCCTGCGCAGTTTTCCCCAGACCCCCTTTGATTTCAGCTCTTTGCCCCACTGACCCGCCCACGGTGCCACCTCTGTCCTTCCCACCCATCTGCACGCTTTCCGGACACGACTCCACGTCCCCTACAGTCTTAGCACCAGGCCCTCAGCTCCACCCCTGCCGCATCCCCTCACCTGCTTCCTCCTCGGGGACTTCGGGCCCCGCCAAGCCTCTGACCTCTTTAGTTCCCAGCTGTCTTCACTCCAGTGACCTTCACCTTGGAACGCACAACTCATCACCACTCGGCATTCAGATCCAATAGTCACGACCCCTCTCTGTGCTCACCCGTTTTCCCAGCCCCGGGACCTGCTTCCCGGTTTTCCCGTGGCCTTCAGTCTTTCCATCCGTCCTGCTTTTCCGCCTCCCTCCGTCTGAACTCGACGGCCACGTGCTTTGCCTCTACTGCCACTAACACTCCAGCATTCCTCACCTTCCGTCCTTCTACCTGCCTGGTTTTCCAGACCCCAGTTCTCAGAACCCACTCTTCTCTGCATCTGCTTCCATCTAGCACGCGGGTCCCACGAACCACGTGCTATTTCGGCCCCATCTCCGTCACATCAGCCCTCGCCCTGTAAAGATGACGCCACAGCCTTGTCTCCGGCTCTAGACTGCGGCCTGGACCACGGCACGTAGTTCCGGCCATGCTGAGCGTCTGGACATGGGTTTCCCGCAAGGTCCCCAACTCGCCTTCGAGACGTAGCTTAGCTTCATCCACAAACCCCCGCCTTTTCTCTGTGTTCCGTGAACTGTAGTTGACACCATGGACTTCTCAGTCCCCCTCCCTGAAAGCTCAGGGTCAGCTTTGCTGCTCCCACCCTCTGTGTCCCTCTGGTCACCAGCTCCGCATGACCGTAACCCTTGCCTTCATTTCTGCTGTCACCAGCTTCATTAAAATCCCCATTTAATCTCACTGAGATTGCTGCCGCCTCCAACTCTGGTCCTTGTCTCCAGTCCGCCTCCAGTGCAGTCCTACTCTGTTTCTCAGCCACACTGACCTTCTAGGCCAGGCTTATGCCTTTCTCTGCAAGCTCTAGTGATTCCGTGTGCCCATGGGTGGCGTCCGTCCCTTAGCACAGCAAGCAAGTGTGACCGGGACGCAGCCTCAGCCTGCTTCCTCAGTCCCGTTTCCCGCTGCTGCCTCTCCCCGAAGCGTGGCCTCTTCCTCGCCTCGACGCTCAGCTCTTCCCTCTGTCTGAAATAGCTTCCATCGATACACGTCAGAATCTTTTTTGCCCTTCAAGACCGTCTGAAATGCCCAGTCGCTTCAAGCATTGATGAGCTCTCCTGTGTTTCCCTAATGCTGTCTTATTTGTAGTTCATTCGTTCAGTAGATGTTAGTTTATTGAGCATCTGCTCTGTACCAAGAACTTAAATATACATTCCCTTCTGTAATCCTCATGGTAATGCTGCGAAATAGGTATCATTAATATCTTGTTATGGAAGTAAGAAAATGGAAGCTAAGTGGTAGAGCCAGTTTTCAAACCCAATCCCAGCATTCTTCGCGCCGGCGGAGCTGCCTCTTCCGTGCGATGATCCCTGCGTTGGCTGGGAGGCAGGCGCGGGAGGCAGACAGGCCCGCGTGCCCTTTCTACCCTCCTGGGTTGCAGGATCCTTGAATTCGGGAATCATGCCTGGTTCACCTTTGAATTCTTCACTTTGAGCCTGACACAGAGGAGATGCTTGGTAATTTTTTACTTTGTTCTACTGGATGTACAATCTAGAATTTCGCACATACAAAATCATAAACCTGGAAACATAAAAACATGATTTCATCCATCCTTCTGCCTTCGGAAGACTGTCACTGCGCTACCTCTGGTTCTGGCCCCCTCCGAGCCGCCACCCGCAACGCCGGTCTGTGCCCAGCCACCTCTTTCCCCTCCAGCTGCTCCTGGCCCACTCCCCGCACGTCCTTGGCAATGGTGGTCACCCAGGGAACTCAGACCTGCTCCCACACGGGGAGTCGGCCTGGAAAGGCAGAGGCAAGGGAGGGGTGGAACGAGGAGGGCAGAGCGAGCTTGGCCGGCAGGTCTGAGTCGGGCTGGGCCACGCTGTGAGGCGCTTTCACAGAGCGGCGGTTTGATTCCCTCCTGCTCCCCGCTGCCTCCCAGGAAGGCACTGCCTAGTGTGGGCGCGTCCCGGCACTGGCGGGGAGACTTGGCACAAGCAGAGCCTCTTGCTGGTCTCAGAAGAGGGAACGGTGAGAACTAATCGCCAACCCCAGCGAGCCCAGTGCAGGAAGGATTTTGAGGTTGGGACCAGAAGGCAGGGAGACGTCTGTCAAATATCTGTCACCTGGTGTGCCCGCCCCCATCCTCCCTGGGTTGTGGATCTACCCTGCCCAAAGAGGCTCTCCACGAACTGCCCAACAGCAGCCCACTGGCATCTGGGCTCCGTCTGCAGCATCCAGGGATATCTGCACATTTCTGGATGTTTCAGAAGGAGGCTCCTCCCCTCTAGGAACCTGCCTGGTGCATGATGGGGAGAGGGTCCTTTCACAGCTGCCACTTGGAGCCACAGAGTTGACACTCTTGCCCTAAGAAAGAATGGAAATTGGGAATATCCACTTCCATGCAAGGGGATGTGATGGGGTTCCGGGGAGTATCACACGGTTCCATGTGGAATTGGTTTCACCGAGTTCTCAAATATCCTATAAATGAATACATCAGTGAGTTGCACTACTTAAATATGGTGGGCCTCTGGATACAAGAGAGACTTGCTGTGTCACAGGACAACAAGGCCAGCCGTGAGGCTGCGTGGAACATCTCACGGGGCCGGTCTCCCCGGGCGAGGCCAAGAGGCGCGTGTTGAGGCCGGCCTGTAAAGGCCTTGGTGAGACTGAGCCCACTGGCGGGAAGTTTTCTTTGCTTGCAAGTCTAAGCGGAAGCAGCAGTTCTCCCCTTTCTGCTGGTTCTATTACCGAAGGTATCCCTTTACCTCAGATCTCTGTACCCAGAATCCGTAAAGCTCCAACCATGACACCCTGCACCCCGGTCTGATGAGAGTGGCAAGTTGCTTTGTGACCACTGAGAGGCTCCTCCGAGACGAGGCCTGCAATGGAGGCCCTGCTAAGCCCAGAACCATGAGGGGCTACAGCAGCCACCTGGCAGCAGGTGATGGTGGTGTGGGCCAAGAAGGAAGCAGAGGAGGCGGTGAGAGGTGGTGGGTTCATGGGCGTATTTTGAGACAACAGGCTATGTCGACAGATTGCATATGGCGGGAAGAAAGAGTTGAGGATCACCCAGGGTTTCTGGCCTGGGTTACTGGAAGCATAAAACTGCCATTTGCAGAGAGGAGGAAGACTATGAGAGGGGCGGGCCTGTGGGAGAAGATCAGGAGTTCTCTTCTGGTCCTGTGAAAACCGAGATGCCTGCTGGACGCCATGTGGAGACAAGGGCTGGACATTGGATGTGTGGGCCTGGGGCTGAGGGGGCGGCCCAGGCTGGGGATGTGACACTGAGAGACTTTGGAGTAGGGCTGGTATTTAAAGCCATAAGATGGAGAAGAGGCCCAAGGATTGAGGTCTGAGGGTTCTGATGTGAAGGTCAGGAGAGGAGGAGAAGCCAGCAAGGAGAGGTCAGTGACCTAGGAGGAGGGCTCAGGAACATTCTTTCACCCGCGCCGCTGTGGCTCCTCACATGGAGCCGGGCGTGGCCTCAGCCAAGGCCCCTGGTTCACCCTGAGGTTGAGAAAGCACCTGTGAAGTAGCAGCCAGCAGTACGAGAGGACCTGTCGCTAAGGCCGGCTGCGCGGCTCCCACCAGGTGCTGTGGGGCGTGTCGATCTGACTGCTGGACCCTTAGCCGCACTTTGCAGGTACAGGCAGCCCGGAAGGAAAAAGCTGACTTAATGCAGAGGCCAGATCCTTCCCCCAGATCTGGGCATGCAGTGTATGCAGGGAGCAGGTTGGAATGCTTGTGAGGTTGCTAATCTGAACTGACTGGCTGTTCGCTAGTTCCAGGTGCAGATCCTTTCGGGGGGGTGTGTGTGTGTGTGTGTGTGTGTGTGTGTGTGTGTGTGTGTGTGTGTGCGCGCGCGCGCGCTGTTCAGTCTGCACAGCCTCCTTTTTTTTTAAGTACAGTGCAAGGAGAAATAAAACAGTAATGGCTTGGGAAGGTGGGAGATTAATTGTCTTCCCTGGGCACGTTCGTTTCGTATTCATTGTCACAGCACTGATCGTAATGAAGTTATTTAGTATTCATGCAGATGTCACAGCAAGTTCCTCCATAGATGTTTTACTGTAATTTAGCATAAGTTAATGGATATCTATATTAAAGTGTTCCCAATTAAGCAAGTGGCCTTTCCATTCGGCGGGCCAGATTGGATTGGATGGCCATGGAGTGTAAGCAAACTAAGCCTCCTCAGATCCCAGCCACGGGGGTCAAACCTGAAATGAGTTTAGCTCCTTCTTGTGTCTATTTCACAAGAATGCTAGCGGCTCAAAAATAACTTTGTAATTGACTGATCCAGACAGATGAGTTGGAAAGTGGGTGATTGATGGGCCCAACATATTTGAACGAAATCAACACCAGGGAGAATACTATTTTACCAGTTGGGCCAGCTAGCAGAGCTGACGGAAGAACAGAGTCAGGATTAGCTGATCACATCTCCAGCTTGCAGAGCCTGGAGACTTTCCGGGAACTGTCCTGGGATACAATTGGTGGTTGTTCAGCATCTGCCTTCTGAACTCTCCTGGATTAGAAGCTGCCACATTGGAAATGGTTTATTGGGCTCAGTGGAGGTTACTTTTAAAGGCTTAAGGGCTTGGGTGCCATTAAGAAATATACAAACAACTTTTAAATGAGGTTTGGTCAAGCAAAGGAACTTTTTTCCCTCATGCTTGCCCAGAAATAGAAAAAGAAAAGGACCAAAAAATTCAAACAGAAATACAAATAGCTGCCTAGACCCTCACTGAAGATAGGGCTGATTCAGTCAGTACATAAGGTTTCTTTTTTTAAATGTTATCAAAAGGTCAGAGCCAGTGGCCTTTGAAGGCAAATCTCATCTGACAGGTGGCCCCGCAGAGCTGTCTCCAGATCTGTTATCACTGAAGTGTTTCTCTTGATGGGGTTGGGGCGACTGGGGGCTGGCCAAGGCACAAAGAAACGGCAGACTTTGGCAGTGCGGCCCGGGACTGAGAGACACCAGTGGAACAAATGGGGATTCCTCTCAAATTACTTGTGAATCTAATTCATGCAATGAAAACGCACCAGGCCGCACTGTCCAGACCCTGGGTGCACAGTGGTAAGCAAAACAGAGCCCACGTAGCGTAGGAACAGAGAGCATCCAAGCACTGTGCCTTCTGTCCCCGGGGCTGTGGGGAGACTGGCGATGCTTCGGCCGCCACCCGACTCTCGAAGACAGCAGTCCGTTTGTGTAGCGGTGCCCCCGAGCAGGCAACCTTCGCGCCAAGGTTCCTACACTAAATGAATCTGAAGCCCTCAGGCTGGGCTCCCGGTCACCGCAGCCGACCCGTGACCGCACTGGCCGCCAGATGGCTGCAGTGATGTGAAGGTACCGGACAAGCGAGGGAAAGATCAGGAGAAAGACTCATCCGTGGAATGTGGGCGTCTGCCCCGGTCCATCCAAGGCAAAATGGCCGCCCCTTCACATGAGCGCCTCGGCTTTCCGCTGACGCCGTCCCGCGCTCACGCGGCCTTCGCTTCTGCACTGACGTGGCCGTGGGGGCCCAGGCCAGATGCCGCGCAGAGCACAGGAAGGACTCTTGCAGACCCAGGCTCATTGCAGCAAGAGGGTTGGAGGGACGTGGAGAGTCTCCAGGCCCCCTGAGGAGAAGACTGACCTTAGTTGCAGCTGGAGGACAGACAAGTAGGTTTTTCCAACAACAGAGGGTGAGAAAGAAGAACGTTGTGAAGCTCTGGTTTCTTCAGGAGCCGCGACTGTTTCTATTCCAGTCTCTCTGGCGTGTTTTAGGAAAATCCTGTCAGGAGGAAGTGGGGCTACCCAAATGTTCTAAGTTCTTGAATTTTGAGAAGTCGGTGCTCAAGCCCAAAACAAAGCCCGTTATTATCCTGAGCTCTCCGTTCCTGGGACATCACAGTGCTCCCCCAGGTTTCAGTAGAGACTTTATACGACTTCAGCGTTTACGGATCCTTGGTACCTACCACATGTGTACCAATGAAAGCAAACTGCAAAGCCAAATTCTCTTCTTTCTCCAATCTTTAACTTGGGTATCTCCTCCTCAGAGAAGCTGTCCCTTCCTGCCCACTGATTCCGATGTCCCTCCCCGAGCTCCCACTGTGCTCTTAGCATATGTTACACTGGACAGTGATCATCAGTTTACTTCCTCGTCCTCTCAGCTATCACGTATGTGCCCCAAAGCCCAGCACACAGTGTGCCCAGCTTGGCACGTTGTAGACATTGCGTAAGTGTTTCCTGAATGGACAGAGCAATGGATTGAGCCACTGATGATTAGTTTTTGCTAAGGAAATCCTCTCTGCATTTTTATCCTTTAGGTGACCAACCTGCAGAGGTAGCCTGACTTAGAGACATAGGTCCCCATTCTCCAGGTAGGACTTCATCAGCCCAGACAGCACGGGCCATGTTTTAGTCAGGATTTAGATGTGATCCATTTTTCATTTGAATTGAAATAAACCTACAGGTGGAATTTGCAAGAGGACAAGCTAGTGAAGCATGCCTACCAGGGTTCTGGACAAATGGGCAGGAGTCTGGAGACAGAGAGGGGGAGAGTGCCCAGAGACTGACCCAGAGTGCTGTGCAGTGGGACCGTGGGGCCCAGAGCCAGGGCAGGGTACGACAGCGTTGGCAACAGCACTTGGACATGCGGAAAGGTGAGAAAAGGGTGATTCACTAGTGCTACTACTGCTAATTACTGAATTTTCCCAGCTACTCTGAAATCAGCCCATATGGAAATCAAAACTTAGCATACCCGTGTGCAAGTTCTGTTTTCCACCCCAAAAAATTGGTCCAGCTACAAAATCTACTGTGGTCTAGGTTTTCCAAAGTATGATGAGGAGCTGAGGGTGACAGAGTGGGGGCGTGCAGGAGGGGAGGTGACTCAGCACCCTGCTCTCCACCCCTCCTCCAAGCAGGCTTCGAGACCAGAGCAGTGAGGGTGCAGGGAGGTGGCCTAGCGTCACTAATGCCTACCCTCCTAGGTATTTTCACGTGCCGTCTCTTTATCCCTCCGCAATGCCATGATGTAGGTGTCGCAGTCGTTGACGGGGAGACTCGACATTGCCTGACTTGCCTGAGGTTCCACAGGAACCGCTGCTCTAAAGAGGCACAAAGGGCTCAGCTCGGCCCATCGGGCCAAACAGCAGCAAGGCAAGGGGCCGGGCAGATGCTGAGGTGGAGAGAGCCCAGCACAGGCGAGGAGTGCTGGGGCCGGGAGCGCGGCGCCAAAGACGGGGGCTGAGGCGAGAATCAGTGCGAGATCTGCCAGACAGGTGCTAGCCATGTGAGCCCCGTGAGGGCAGAGCTCCCCGCGACCCAGGGCCTTATACCCTTGTCCCGGCAGGGTTCTCTCCAGGGTGTGGGCCATACTGAGCCTTCAGTAGAACAAGGTCCAGAAGGGCAAAAGGGGAAGACATTTATAAATGCCAGGTGCTGCTTACATATCTCCACCTTTTATCCTCCCAACTCTTTGAAATGGGTATTTTCTCCACAGGAAGCAAAGATAATTAGCTCAAGAATAAAAGCAACAATAATGGTTCCCATTTACTGAGTGCTTGGTGCATGCCGTGCCCTGGGTCTACCTGGAGCATCCATCATCTCACCGTTCTAAGGACAGTGCAGTTACCCTTCCCATTGTTACAAATGAGGAAATCAGAATTCTGTGATTTCCCCAAGACCCTAACAGTAAGTGGCAGAGTTGAGATGCAGCCTTGTGCCCATCCTACTTGCGGAGCAGACTTTGACTCAGGGACATTCTTTCACTGGTTCCTCCCACTGCCCGCTAGCCCTTCCTGTGACTTAAAAATAAGCAACTTGTCCCCTAGAGTGGCTTATCGTTTTCACACTGGGAATAAGAAACAGGAGGGTGTCTTGGAGGAACAGGCAGGGTGTTTTCAGACCCATCACCTCTTCAGACTCTCACTACAACTCCCAAGTAGGTAAAGCGGGTCTTTCCAGCCCCATTTTACAGATGAGGAAGCTGAGGTCCCAAGAGGTTCGGCTGGTGTCAAAACCACGTCTTAGACTGGGTCTGTCTGCCTCCTTGGACCCAAGGTCTCCGGTCACCCGCGGCTGGCGGGGGGCTCCTCACTGAAGGTGTGGAAGGGAGCCCGGCCCCAGGCCTCTCCACCCGCCTGTCTCCTCCAGGCCACTGGCACTTCGGCCTCCCAGCCCCTCTCCCACGTCCCAGGAGCCACCCAACCAGCCCAGCCCTTTGAATGAGGAAGCTTCTCTGCTCCCTCTAATCTATGACGTACCCCTGAAGTAGAACCCTCTACGTGTCACTTACCCACGTGGCACGGCGGGGGGAGAACCTGGAGAGAGATTTGCTCGGGTGGGAGGGGCTGTCCCCTGTCTTGGAGGGCAGCACCTGCCACTGTCATGGGCAGATGGGGAAGGGCAGCCTTTGCACGGCGGCGACACCCCTGTGCCTGCCCAGAGGTGGCAATGTCAGCCCCGCCTCACAGCAGACCCCTTCGCTGGGTTCAAGTTTCAATCCTGCTCAGGGAGCAAAGGCCAATCCTTAAAAGAAAAAGTACTTTCTGTGCTCATTCTCAGACCAGCATGACTTCTGATTGAGGGGAAGTTTAGGGACAAGTAGAGCCCAGAAGCTGGGACTGTCCCCACTTGCCCAGGGGAGCACCCCTCGCTCAGGCTGCGTGAGGCGCTGGCTTCCTTCCTTGGGTGCACATACCCTCCCCTCGCGCCCCGGCGCAGGGCGCCAGCAAGGGCGACTTTGCCGTGGCCGGGCCACACCCCTGGCCTAGGGCTGAGGGCGCCTGTTCTGGGAACCAGATTCGTTACTGCGCAGGGTACAAGCGGTCCAGGTGGGGAGGACATGGGTACAGGGAGAGCTTGGTGACGGAGGACCGTGTCCCACCCAACACACTCCCTGCCAGCTGTACCCGGCACAGTGCCGGCCAGGGGACCTGATTCCCTTTGAGACTTTGTGAGGGGAAAAAGGCAAAACCGAAACCCTGGAGACGCAAGAGTCAAGCTCCGTGTCTCCGACAGCCCTCCCAGCCTCTGCAGCCCAGCGGTGCTTCCCTCAGCTCCACAGAGGGTTGTTCTGAGCCACGAGCTGCCTCCCTCGCTCAGGTCCAGCGGTGCCCCAGGCACCAGGAGAGGGCAGGTGCTCGCCCCAGTGGTGGGCTGGCAAACGCGGCGTTGCGCGGGCAGGGGCTTTGGAGTCCAGACTACGTGGAATAATTTGTGTGGCGTGTCTGGAACGAAGCGTGTGCCCAGCCATGGCTCTCGCTGCTCTCGCCGCTGAGGGAAAGCAGAGTCGGGTCTGATTCCACCAGCTCGGCGCCTTCGGTACCTGTGAACGAGCAGCATAGACGACGCGCCTGTCCACGTGCAGATTGGTCTTCAGCACCGACCACCCCAGAGAGAGGACTTTTCCCTCCCAGCCGGAGCTTGCGGGGAAGCTCAGCCGGACCAAACCAGACCCCGCAGCAAGAGGGAAGGACGCCCCGGTGTGCGCAGGGTCACCCACGTGGAGTAGACTGTCCTTCCTGGAGAGGCAGAAGGAGGCAAGAACTGGCGTCCAAACAGGGACGTTGCGGCGGGAACACGACTACGCCACGTGGAACCGAATCTCCAGTGGATGTGTCCTTCCTGTGCTTTCCGTGTCTACACTGCAGACAGGGCGCCAGCACCCACATTCTGCCTGAATGAACATTCGCTGGCCCAAAAATATACATTGCCGGATGATGAAAAAGGAAGACAGATAGTGTTTAAACTGGGTTTTAGCAACTAAAGAGTGATTAAAAAAAAAAAAGAAAGAAACCGTAGGTTCCAAGTGCCTGGGCATCGGGAGATCAAGGCTGAGACGCCGTAGGTCTGTTCCTCTCAGCAGCGCCCAGGGTGCCCTCAGGGGCTGGGGTGGGGCTGGGTAGGAAAAGCGGGAGCTATCCAAGGTGCTGGCAAGGCTCCCACTGCCTCAGTGCCCAGAGCCCCTGGGGACGGGAATGAGGGGCTCAGCTGCAGCAGGCTGGATTTAGAAGGACTGAAAAGAGATGCAAAATAAGGAAACACAGAGACTCCCGCCTTCGGCAGGATGCTGGACCCTGCCACAGACGGCCGCGCCCAGGTCAGCTCCATCGTCGTGAAGGGGACGGCCGAGCTGGGGGTGCCCTGCCCGAGTGGACATATCGGGGACTTGGAAGAAGTGGAAGACAAGGGGGGGGGGTCTCAGGAACAAACCACGTGAGCAAGGGTTCAGGCAGGCTTTGCAGGGGCGCCCACCGGGTCAGCGAGGGGCCTGGACGTGCGGCTCACCCACACTCCCCGACCCCCGGTCCCTCGCGCGGTCCCCCCTCTCCAGGCTGCTCTGGGCAGGACAGAAAAGAAGCCGCACCGGGAAAGGGGGCTGGCAGCGGGGCGGAGGGTCAGCGAGGACAGAGCAGACACAGAACTTAAACACTCGGCGCAGAGGGGGCAAGGAGGGGGAGGGAGAGAAGGCAACTGCGTGATTGCCAACATGCCAGTCACAATTACTCAGAGCGAGAAAAGGAATAGAGTCACATTATTCATGCGTTACGTGGAACAAGCTATTCAATGCTGCCTTCCTCTGAGCCAAATATTGTGATAATTTTAGAGATCGTAACTTAATTGAACAATGAATTAATAATCTCATGTGGACATTTTCCTTTTGTGTGTATGAACCACAAAGCCGGAGGTTTTCTTCCCATTCTCTGGGCCGCGCTGCAGTCAGTGAAGCAAGACGCGCACGCATTTCTCAGCTCAGGGAGAGACCCCTGGGGGCGCTGCTGTCTGTAGCTGGGGTTTCTCTGGCCCAGACTGTGAGCCCCGGTGAGAGAAAGCCGCGAGGCATTGCTTTACATCCGTGGTTCTAAAAGTGTGTGGTCCCTGGACCAGCAGCACAAGCCTCACCTGGGAATTTCTTGGAATTGCCAATTCTTAGGCCCCACCCAGACCTCAATCAGAAACTGAGGCCGGAGCCGGCAGCCCACGTGGGAGCCCTCCAGGTGGTGCTGGTGCCAAATAAAACTGGATACCCACTGCTCTATTGGCCTGGGTAGCTGGAGGCCGGGAGTGAGGCGGCCTGGGCAGCATCCCTCACCCAAACGGGTCAGAATCAGAGATCAGAGAGTGATGATGAGGAAAGTGAGGTGTGGCACACAGACCACGAGGTCCGGAGAGAGAGACCCAGGCTTCAGCCAGGCCCCTTGCGCAGCCTCGTGGAGCTGTTCTTCTGCAAAATAAGGATAACACTCCCTGCCTTTTGCAAGATTGTTGTAGGGATAAAAGGGGGCTAATGGATTTGAAAGTGCTTTGAAAGCTGCACAGCGATAACAGAAGTAAGGGATTGTTATTCTGCCAATACAGGAAAAGGCTGTGACAGCGTGACATGTCCTGCCTTCTGCTGCAGATGCAAATCGTCTCAGGCCAGTGGTCCTGCCGCACCCGCCCCCCACTTCTCGTCAGGGTTTTCTCTCCTTACCTCTCTTCGTCACTCTCCTTCCCACACCCCGTCCTACCTGCTCTGAGCAGAGCCAGTGGGAGTGTGGCTTGCTGGGGAGAAGAGACGAGTCTGGCTGGGACCTCCTAATTCCACACAGGAACGATCTCCAGCTGTCCATCCACAGGGCACTGTGCCGGGCTTGGGAGCCGAAGCGCTAGAGCCGTACGGCGTGCTGCAAACCCTGCTCCAACGTTTGTCAGCCGTCTGGCCCTCCGCAAGCCACTTAGTCACTCTTTGACTCAGTTTCCTCACGTGCAAAACGGCAATAACACACCTGCTAGAACCTGTGGAGATGAAACAAGATGATGTTTGCAAATTCTGGCACCTGCAGGCTGCTCAATAAATAGCAGAATGAATGAATGAAGAAACTGCGTACGGACTGACGGCACAGACTGAATGCAGAGTGGAAGCGGAGAAGCCGCCGTGTCACTGTGTATGAGAAGAAAGGTCCGTTTCCTTGTTGGTGTGGGGACACCGGGCGGGGTGGAGCTGACGCTTTGGGCAGGACACATCGCGCGGAAAGAGCTCTCTCTCCCTCCCAGCCGGCCAGGCCCCGCTCAGGGTGGAGTGGGAGGGGAGGAAGGAGGGACAGGCAGGTAGTACAGCTGGTCACAGCGTCGGGTCACCGTGTGGCGTCTCCGCGGGTGGCAGTGCGAACTGGAGTCCAGCGTGGTGTGGGGTCAAGCACACCGACCCAAACATCAGGCAAAAGGGCCACTCCGGAGCCAAAGACAAGCTCCTTGGCTGGGAGTGGGGCATGTTCCAGAAGTTCAGGGCCCTGGAATGAGACACGAGCAGGAGCCAATGAGTCCGCTAAGCCCAGATCATAAACGCACTCGGGGCTCTGGGGAGAAGTGAGAGGAGAAGCGTCGCTGGGTGAGGAAAAGCCCAGCACCGCACTGACGGTGCACTTGGGTGCGTCTCCCCGGCCCAGGGTCCAGGCCCCACTAGCCTCCCACAGCGTCCTTGGAATCGGGTCTTCATAGTGAACAGGGGACAAGCAACAGAAAGGACAAGGAACAAAAGGGGGAGCCGTTTCCATCAATTGCTCGAGTGCCTGCTTCAATTCTTTGCTAAGCGTTCCCTGGGGAGAGCACACCTCCTAAATTCCGGTTCGGGCCGCTCAGCTTCAGTGGCCTCGTCTACAAAATGAGAACAGCACCATGGCCCAGGTGAAAACGTGTTGGGGAGGAATGAACCTCCACTCCCGCCTCACCCCATTCCACCTACTCAGACCCTTGGAGGAGTCCAAGGACCTTCGTTGGTTCCTGGGAAGCAAACTCACCAGCACTTTCCGTCTACGTGGAAACGGGGGCTTTATCATTCACAAGACTACATTCTGGTCCGTATCCAAGCTGGGATCACAGGAATAGCCTGAAGCCAGCGAGACCCCTCTGACCATGTGTCTGGCAGGGAGGAGTCTCCTGGAGGAAACAGTCAACACACTCACATCGGGTAATCTGAGAGTTTAGAAAGGGGCTGTTTAAGGGTTGTGCTCGGGGCGTAACACAAGGAGTACTACACTGCCCTGGGGCTAGGAGGGGTGGCAGCCCTTGATCAGAGGCCTGTAGGGGGAGGGAGAGAGGGGTTAACAGAACCAGGCAGAGAGCATCTTTTAGAGACGCCACCTTGATGGGTCACTGTGAACTTTAGTCAAAAGACACAACCAGCCCTGAGATGACCCTGCAGAGACAGTGCTGGGGGGACGCGCAGCCCAACCGCATTTTCCTCTCCTGTCCACATCCTGCCAAGGCCTCCTCATCGGCCAGACCCGACCCAAAGCCTGCGGAGCGAGGTCCGCTGGTGACGACCACCCGGTTCAGATTCAGGGCGCAGGGCAGGGCGTCTGTGGGTCTGGAGGAGCCAGGGGAAGCTTCCAGCACAGGGTCACTCCGCCCCGCGGAGAGCACGCAGAGCCCTCACAGCTGCTCCGGCCCCACTACATTTAGCCATTTGGAAAGAAAAGTGTCACGAGAGGCCCCAGATGCCCCCCTCGGGTGGCCCCTCCTTCCAGCTTCACTGCAGGAAGCTCACAGGCAGCTGCCGCTGGTTCCTGAGCCCTCCTGGCCCCCGCTGTGCCTCCTGGGGTGCGGACATCTGCTTGGCCCAGGCAGCCCGTCCTGGCGGCCTCCACCCACGTGTGCACGTCCCTGTCACACCCACACGGCCCGCCCACGCTGAAGGAGAGCGCCCCGTCCCCCAGAGAGCAACCTGATCAAGGGAGATGGGAGACACTTTTTACACGCCCCATCCAGAAGCAAGACACAAGCATCCCTGGCAGGGGAAGGGGGTAGGCAGAGGAGAGGGAAGAGGAAAACGACAAAGACAGAAGCATTTTAATTAAAGTCTTCAGCCTGCTTCCACGGCCGGTCGTTCCTGGCTCCCTCCATTAGGACGTGCCCTTTAAGTGCTTGTTGTCAAAGCTTCGCCCGTTGTGGGGTTGGTGCTCCGCCGGCTGGGACCGTCCGCTCCTGCCGCTGCAGACGCTTTCGCGGCAGCCTCAGTTGCTCGGACTCTACCAGGGTGGGCCCCGTGCAGGAATAGCAAGCCGAGGGGCCAGCGGAGACCAGGCACTGGCTCCGGGCAGACCGGCTGCCAGGAAGCCTGACTAGCCAGGGGAGATGGGCGGAGTGAGAGAGCAGCGCAGAGGGAAAGGCAGTCGGTTTCTGCTCAGAAGAAGGCCTGTGGAAAGGTTGTCGAAAGGAGCCCTGAGGTCACCCCGCCTTGTGTGCGAGCTGGGAGAGTGGCATATACTGCTCTTCCTGCCCAGCAGACATCCACCACCTCCTACGGTGTGCTCTCACGAGTGCGGCGTCCAGGCGTGTGCTCAGAATCCGGGGGACAGCGGGCTGAGGTGTCTACACAGTCACCGCCAGGAGGGCTGCTTGCCCCCGCGGCCCTGGGCCATGCTCCAGCAGCCCAGGAGAGCATTCCCTTCCGGGATGTTCCCATGATCCTTCTCACGGCGGTGGGGCCAGGCTGGGCCCCCAGCAGGGGTCTGGGCAGGACTGGAGGGTGGTGAGCAAGGGCTCGGTAAGGTGAGTGGCCCGGTGGTGGGGCAGGAAGCCCTGGAATGGTAGACGAGGCATGTTCAGAGAAGCATCACAGGGCCGATCTTGCCTGAGCAAAGAATTCTCCCTGATACCCTCCAATTAGAACCATGCCCTGGCTTTATTTCTGCAGTATTTAGGGTTTTTATCCCTCGGAGCGGAGAGGCCATTTTCTCCCTGGACCCACTGCACAGACCTTTGAGGCGGGTCAGGCCGGGACCATGCCCTTTTCTCCAGTAAGGACACCGAGCATCGCCAGGTGGTGGGAGACACAGAATGAGGATGCGGCCTCCCGATTTGGGGCTGCTCTCTGACCACTCTGCTACCCACCTCTCCTCCCAGCACACCAGGGAGAGAGCCCACCGGGGCCTGAGTTCCCTAAGCGTCGGACATCCCTCTCCTCCTGCCCGCACCCCCATAAAGAACAGTCCTCTCCTTCCGCTCTGCTGCCAGTGCACCTCCCTCCTCTCGAGCTAATGAGGCAGCAGGCCCCACGCAGGGTCCCAGCGACAGCTGCTTGGAGTGTGTTTACTGAAGCCAACCGCTGGACCTGACAAGACGTGTTAATTAGGAGATGACGCACTGTGGTAGGACACATCGGCCTCGTGGCAGCCAGACTGGCAGCGTCAGTCACCGTGGAGCCAGGAAGGCTGCCAGGACATTCTTAAATAAGAAGAAGCTTGTTCCCATCACCAGGTGACAGCCCTAGACTCAGTGAAGACAGTGGCACTGGTTGTCCCAGCAAGAACCACCCTAAACCTGGCCCAAGCAACAAGGTTTGCCCCGAGGGCTGCCTGTGGGCACACAGGCAAGGCAACCGCACTTCGGTGTGGCTTCCAAGGTCCTTCCTCATGGCCCCCGTGACCTCCAGCATCCCAAGGCCCCTCTGCCAAGCAGTTGCACTCACCTTTGCCCTGGTTTCAGCCCCGCGGCCTGAACTTCCCTCCTCTCCACGCCCCGATAGTGAAGTACGACTAAAAATGAAAGGTTCCACTCCAGTGCTGCCTTTTGCACAGGGCTCTGCCTCGTTCCTCCGCATGCACACGTGTGCACGCGCACGCCCACACGGCCTCCCTTTGAGGATTCGAAACTGTGGTGATTCCGCAATGGGACTCACCGGCAGGCTGGTGTGTGCCGGCGCAGCGGCACCAGGCCAGCAGTGAAAACGCTGAAATGTCTTCGTACTGGCTGGTCGGCAGGCGCCGTTCCGACCCCTTCACCCGGCATGCTTCTCCACTATTCTCAGACCCTTCCAGGGCACCCCTGCTGTCTGACGACAGAGTTGCTGCTTGGCACGAGGGGCCCTGGGTCTGACTGCTCCGTGCGCGGCCAGGGACTGAGCGTTCAAACGTCAGTGCTGCTCCTCAGGCTAGCGGCTGTCAAAGCCGCGTGTGCCATTTCCTGCTTAGAAGGTCACACTCTACTCTCAGGGGGGCTCACCATTGCATATATGCTCAGGGCCACTGTGTTCAAGGGACATAGCGGTGACAGGGCGCGCCCAGCCCCATGGCCCCTCCCAGGTCCCCCGTGCTGCTGAGCTGAGGCGCTGTCTTTCTGCCCCAGGTCTCAGTCCCCCGAGGGTCCCTGCCGGACCCAGGACTACAGAAGCAGGTAGCTCACAGGCTGACGCCTATGCCCTCTACCCTACTGATAGCCTCTACGCCCACAGGCTTCTGATTCCAGAATCCAATCATCCGTTCCGTGAATGAGCATCTACAGGGCACCTCCTGTGTGCCAAGAGGAAGATACAAAAATGAAAAAGGCACTTTCCGCGACCACAGAAATTCAAATCCCAGAGGAGGAAGAAGGACAGGAAAGCAATAAATACAGCGCAGCGGGAAGGCAGCACAATGAAGATGCAGAGAGGCAGGCACAGCGTGCTGTGCGATCTCAGAGGAGGAGCCGCTCACAGCTCTGCCCCGAGAGGCAGGGGCAGCTTCCAGGACGGGACAGCAGAACTGGCTCTTGAAGGATGAGTAGGAGTTTCCCAGGCAGTGGGGGCGGGGGGCGGGGGGCAGATGTTCCAGACACAGGGAATCCCATGTGTAAAATATTCAGAGGAGAAAAGGGCAGAGAACGATCAGCAAAGTTCAGAGTGCTGTGAACAGGAGGGACGGACGTCACGCTGCAGGCGGCGGGGAGGGACTGTGGGTGTCGTGCACGGGGGCTGTGCTGTCGGCAGAGAGGGCTGGTGGAGGTCTTCACGCTAGGCACCGACAGGATCGGATTCGTCTTGTTGCAAGATGGCGTACGTAGCGGCAGGAGAACGGCTGGACTGTAGCGAAGATTGGGCGGCTGCACAATGGGACTGAAATGGGATTTGCTTGGGGGTAATTGGTTCCTCACAATTACCGTCTCTGAGATTTTCACAGAGACTTTTTGGAGGCAGATGTCACTTGTTTCGGGCCACATATTCAAATAGTTTCTAGAGATCCCGCCTAATGGTGATTGAGAATAGACCTGGGTAAGAAATCCTGGGACCTGGACTGTAGCCTAGTCCGTGGCTACCAGGCTGTAGCACCGGGAGGAAGTCACTTAGCCCCTCTGAAATGAGCCACTGGCATCAGCACCAAGTGGTCATGTGCTCCGATCACGTAGGGGACAGGTGGGGTGTGTGAGGATTAGAGTAGTTCTGTTAATACGTCATCATTATCAGGGGCAGGTAGTGCCTCCGGTTACAGAGAGGAGAAAACCCACCCTATTCTCTGCAACAGGGCAGGTTCTGGCGTCCTGGGGCCCAGCGGGCGTCTGTGACGGGAGGTGAGGATGTGTGTGACTTCCAGGGATCGGGGACCTTTGCCATGGGTGGCTCAGAAATTCTGCCAGTTGTCCCTGCCCCACCCCAACTTCCACCACCCTTACCTTGGTCGGTCTCGAGGAAGTGCGGGCCACCTCCCCAAGCCCTGGGTCAGTCCAAGGGCCGCGTCCATGAGCCCACCCTGCAGGGCTAGCTGAAGCCAAGCACCTGGAGGTCGCCTGTATCACCTCATGACAGACGTTACTGGTGCTCAGGAATTAGCCCTTTGAAAAATCACAGCCACAATATCTGTCTCCATTAACACCCATGGCAGCACCTCAGTGAATCAATAGGGTGCTCAATGCCGAATTACACGGCACGCCCAGGCGGCCTGCCTCGCTGAGCTTAATCCGGCAGGTGAATACCACAGGAGAGAGTTCTGTGCCCACTGCTAGGCCCCAGAACGGGAGAGGGAGGCTGGGTTTTACACAGGTGTACGCACGCGTTTGTTTACCTGGTGCCAGTAATTCTTGGTCTTTCCAATTATAATTGCATTTTAAGCACCTGATGGTGCTTTTTTCATCTTTCTGGTGCAAGTGATTCATGTTTTGTGTTCTAAGAAAGACCTGGGGTTTGGTTTTGTTCCAAGTGGAAATCAAAGGAGAAGAACAGAATGATCTGTTCGGGAAAACAACAGACGATCCCAGCCGTACAACCTTATCACGAATCTCTGCCCCGCCCATCTTTCATGCTGACTTCCCCCCGCCCAAGTGTTCTAGTTCTTCATTCTTACTGATTTGACCCAAAATGCCATTTTCCTTGTTAGTTGCCTGACCTGTCCTCCAGGGATCTCAAAGCACGAAATCAACATCCGTTACCAAGGACGGTCCTTCCCAGGCCACAGGTGGAAAACAGCCATGGCCGGTGAAGGAGAGACCAGCTCTTCTGCTCTCCTTGTCTGAGCCGCTCTGTCTTCAACTCCGACTAGTCCAAGCGTTACTTATTGAGTTCAGAGAACTGCTCGCTATTACTCTCTTAATGGGCTAAAGAGCTACTGCCATCCCCTCCCGAACCAGGGTGGAGGGAGGCATGACTTTCATTGCTGGGTTCAACAGACAGCCCCAACACAGGGAAAGGACTTTTATGGTTGTTCATTTTCTTGAGAACCTAGAATTTCAACATGTGTCTGTTTTCTAGCCTAGTGTTTATTCAGTGGCTTTCTCCGCCCCTTCTTTGGCTGGTCTGTTGCTTTATTTTATGACCGCAAACGGCGGCACCCCACACACAGCCTCGCCCTGGCCACGGGGACCTCCTCTGTCCATGCTGGCCTTCCCGCTGTTGCCCTTTCTCCTTTGTTGCTTCTCACTGTCACCTGGTTTCCTCATCCGGCTTACAAGATGCATGCCGATGCTTTTCTGATCATTCCAGTGGCTGCAAAATCTCATCAGCATACCAAGCAGCCCTGGTCATTCCAGCATAGTCCCTCTCTTGAAAGAACTTGGACTTAGGGTGAAGGAGCAGCCAACCGAGAAGAGCACATCAGAGGGGTGCCCAGAGATGTGGGGGATTCAGAGGGTTCCCTTCACGCATATGCACGCCATCCAGATCGAGACCATTCGCTGCGCTGAACGCTGATCCCGGGGGCTGGTCGCACACACCGCCAAGGACGGGGCGTGTTTTCTGCTGAGGCCATCTGCGTATGTGCAGAGACGTCTTTGGCTTCCCTTCCTCATGGCGTGTGGGTAGATTCTTCCACCCCTGTGGCTGCACTTAGGAGAACAGAAAAACTATCCTGCTAGCTGTCACTGTAGACAAAAGATGACCTATTTCCATTTTCTTATGTCTAAAATGAAGCCAGATTTGCTGGGAAAATCAAATGAGATAATTAGTGGGAAATGCTTTGTAAATTATAAATATGATATATACATAATCAAGAGCCTGGACTCGGAGTCAGATTGCCTGGGTTAGAATTCTGGGTCCACCACCACTAGCTTTGTGACCTTGGACAAAAGAGTTAACCTCTCAGTGCCTCAGTTTCCTCATTATAAAATGGAGCTAATACTAGTATCTGTCTTTTATAAGGATGAAAAGAATTAATATAGATAAAGCACTTGGAACAGTGTAGTTAGCACTATACAGAAGCGTTGTGATTATTCTTACCTTTTAGAACTTGAGGTCCTAGTAGCCAAGAATCTAGCCTCCTCCAAGGTGTAAGGAAGGTGCAGGTTAGTTGCAGGGGACCTGATGAGAGTGTGTGAGATCTTTCTGGTCACAGAGGCCCCTCCGTTGCTGCCGGGAGGGCTGTCAGTGGTTGCCCCTCCTCCAGAGGGATCCCTAGCACCCTCGCTCGGGAGCCAGAACAAGCCCTCGCCTCCCACCTGCAACCTGACTCTGCTCCCTCCAGACCCCAAGACCAAAAATGACCCCAAATCCAGAGCATGAAGAGTTCAACTTGGGATAAAAAATGTGTCACCATTTTTAACAACGTTTAGAAGGTGCCTTGAAAAAGAATAATTAAAACAGCACCCAAAGGTGCAATAACTTTCTCTAAGAACACCAAGTTCTCCACTGGCTGGCTTAGCAAATGAATAATAACTGTGTGCAAAGCACCTTGCAATGCAGTGTGAGCCACAAATCCATAGAGAGATTAGCAGTGACAGCAAAACAGTGTTGTCAGTGCTCCCAGATATCTCCTCTAATCTGTGACGAAACCCCACCACAACACCCGCCGGCACCCGCCCGCACACGGACGGCACCGCAACCGTGCAGAAATGAAGCAACCAACAGTCCCAGAGACCGCAGTGTGCCTTCGCATGCCCACGTCAGCAGCCGAAAATGAGCATTTTTCATTCATGTTGGACAAGATAGTTATCTTCAGAAGGTTTGAGAAACACGATGATAGATCTTATTTTATATAGCACATTAAGGCTAAAATTTAGTACAAGGCAATAAAACGAATCTAAAAATATTAGGTAATATAATAAAAATCAATAGGGATTATTAGGAGCAAAGTGTTATATCTGAGGCACAAAGCCTTGTAATGCCAAGAAAACAACATTCTAGTAAAACCAGAATGAATACGACTTAATCGCTTGGTAAATAACTTGGTGTTTCGATAGGTTTTATAATTTCGTGATATAACAAAAGGCACATCAGGGATTCATCTGAGATGGTTCTTATGAAGAGTGTAGCCAAGAATAGTAGTATTTTAACAATTTGTGGTTTTAAATAATAGCGTATTATTTTCTACAGGGATCTGCTTTTTAAGCCTCTCACATTCTTTTAAGATATGACTTACCATCAGGCTATCACTCGCAGATTCTCAAGTCTTTGGGAACATGAAATTATGTCGTACATCACAGCACAGGCAAAGTCTTGGGAATTCCTAGAGGAACTTGCTTTTCCTTCTTTTTTTCTGCGCTGGGTGCTAATGGCGGGACACATAAATACTGTTAGAAAATAGGAAGCCATCTTGCTTGAAGTTCTCGTCACCTGTTTAAGTCACCCAAGTCAAAAGGGCCCTCCCCATCCCCCACTCCGAGCTGTTCTGAGTAGTCAAATGCAGATTAAACTCTTGCTTTAAGTAGCGACATCTTAGCAGTAATTAAAACGTACATCAAATACTATTTTTCCTTTGATATGACACGATACCAGAATGTAAACCCCGATGAAGCTACCAAAATTAGCTGTAGTGGGAAATGGACAGTGATTCTTTAAGGCGACTTTGCGCTGCGCATCCGCTCACGCTCCGGCCCTTCACCAGGCCCTGCGCCCTGCGCCCTGCTCTTGGCAAGCCTGCAAGCCAGGCCGACGCGTCAGCTCCAAAGACCTGGGAGTCCAGAAAAGACAAAACAAACAAAAAACTTCTGGTCCTATGCCCATTTCTCGATAAGTTCTCATCTGGCTAGTCGGGTACAGCCTTCCCCACGAGCCTCTGCTGTAAGGAGAAAGCAGACGTGGTCTTCCATGGGTTCAGATGATTTATGAGAAGTTTAGAAAAATTTAAAATGGTGTATGAGGCAGGAAGAAGAGATCAAGAGGCAAGTAAAGGCATTTGAAGCAGGCGGGAAGGGAATGGACGTGGACCGGAGAAGCAACTAATTGCAGCATCTACTCAGTGTGGAAATCCCTTGATTTAACTCCCCAGGGCAGGTTCTCAAGGGCGAGGCTCTGTGTGCAACTCTCTTCCTAGACATCCGTACGCAGCACACACATACACACAGCCCATACGTCACTGTGTGCTCACCCTTCCGCGGGCCCGGAAGCCCACTACCCTGCCCATAAAGACTTAGTCTAGTACTCGTCATTAATGGATGTCCTTGGAATTCACAGTCCCTCAGAATCCTGGACTGGTCAAAGTGCGACACCAGGTGCCACACTGTAATAAGGACATGGACGAACAGGAGATCAGCCAATGAAGAATGAGTAAGATGGTGGGCCTAGGGTCCACCTTGGGTCTAGGATCCAAGGACTGATTCAAAGAACCGAGCAAGTTTAGAAAGAACTGAAGGTAAATAGGATAGCTGATGAGAAGCATTTGAAGGAAATAAGTCGCCTTGTTTTCTGTTTGGTTTGCTTTTGAATGCAAGGGTCGTTACTAGAAGAATCGAGTCTGACCAGCGGGAGAGGGAAGTCTTCCCCACGGTGAGAAGCACCCCCGCAATCCGGTCTCCACATCAGACCTTTTTTAAAAATGTGAGTCAGATGATGTCGCTTTCCCCTTCACACCCATCCGATGGCATCCCGTCACACTCAGGATAAAACCCAAAGCCCTCGCCGTGGCGGGTGGGCCCTACACCATCTGGCTTCCGCCCTCCTCTCTGAGTTCATCTCCTCCCACCCCCGCCCCCGCCACCAGTCGACTGTTCTCTCCAGGCCGTCGGCCTTATTTAATGTGCCAAACTCAGTCTGGCCTCAACACTGTGGCATCTCCTGTCTCCTCTCCCTCACATGCCCCGGAACTTTGGAAGGTGGATCCTTGTCATTCAGGTGTCAGCTCAGTCGCCACCTCAGCCAGGTCTTCCCCGGCCATTCAGTCTGAAGTGGTCTGCGTGCCCAGGGGCTCTCGGGACCGCCCTGTTTCGTCACCTCCAGTGCGTTGATCGCCGCCCGAAAGTCTTGCTTGCTCACCTTTTTATTTTCTAGTGCTCGCTCCCCACCTGGAAATGCAGATCCAGGGGAGCAGACCCTTGTCTGGCTTGCGAGCGTCCAGCACAGTGCCTGACACCCAGCACACCCGTATTAACTGTTCCTGGGGGACACATGCAGGATCAAACCGTGGAACTGCGCCCCCGTGGAGGAGGGCAAAGCAAGCCACAGTCCTCATCAGGAGGCTCGTCGCACTGAGTAGGTGAGGTGAGCCTGAGCTCCGGTCTTCAGTTCTGAGACTCACGTATTCACAGCCTCATGTCACAAAGCAGAAAGAGCACCTGCTTCTCGAGTCAGACTTGGGTTCACGTCTTAGTTTCGCTGCTTACCTGTGGTGGGACTCGGGCAGGTCAGTTAGCCTCCCTGGCCCTCAGCTTCCTCACCTAAAAATGAGAACAAAACACCTTGCCGAGCTGTGGGGAATAGTTACGGAGCTAACATGTGTGAGGTCCCTAACAGTGGCAAGTACCTGGAAGAGATTCAGCAAATGGCAGCTCTAGCTATGCGGTCATGACTTGCTCTACAGCCCACCAGCAGGTGATAAGAAGGCAGATATGCTGGCAGTATTCAAGCAAGAAAATTGTTTATACGGCATCTTTTTATTTCCTTGAGAAAACAGTATGCCTCTTCGAATTATTTTAAAAAGTAGATAAGTATAAATTTTGAAAAACAAAAATCAAAATCAATGTCCAGCCTGGAACTTCTGCTCCAAGTATCGGTTTACCCATGCCCTAGACAGAGGCTGGAACTTCTCTGTCCAGGGAACCTAATGATCCCCCAGCTCCCTCCTCCCTCCTGTCAGGGTTCTGTGAGAGAAGGGGCCCTGTTTTTCCATGGCCTGCCGTCGAATTTCATGAGCAAGCCCACCGACAAACCATGTCTGCTTGATGGTGAGGACGCTCGTCCAACTTACAAGGGACTTGGCTTCTCCTGTTCTGTGGGTCAAGTCGCAGCCTCGGCCTAGTCCAGCAAGGAGGCCTCCCCCTAAAATTCCCTTAGTGACTCAGCAAAGCTCCGTTCGCCTGTGGAAGCACCCTCCTATGTCCCCAACCTCAGTCCTGCCCGCCCTAGTGGAAGACCGGAAGACAGCATGGTGTAGCGCAATGAGCACAGGGTCTCGAGTCTTGTTTAGGTAAGACTTGCTCACTTTCGTTTCAAATTTAATCTTTAAAACACCTGGGAGCCTCAGTCTCCTTGTCTGTAAAATGGAAGTCCCATCATCCACCCCACGCTTGTTATGAGCAACAAATGGGATAACATTTCAAAGTGCCCGACTCTCAGAAGTTGGCCCCTTCTTTGTGCTGACACCGGCACCCTGCCCTCGGGAGCGGAGTTTCTGGGAAGCCGCCGTGCCTGGCCAGTCTAACGGGAAGGTCGTGACTGCATCTGACTCGATTTCCTTTCAAGTGAAGGCTTGCTTTGGGCTGTGTTTCGAGGAGTGCCACAACCGTGCAAGCAGCCTGTCCCACTTCAAAGGAATCACCAGTCCCACGAACTTCTCTTCCTCTTCTTTCCTTTCCCGTCTCCGGCCCGTTCCGGCCCCTCTCCCGTCTGTTCTCCTGGCCTCCACATCACGGTGCTCTCTGTAGCCGTCCACTAATGGGCAATGTCGTCTCAGGAATTCTGCTTCTGTGCCTGTGGCTGTGCCATCACTGTGATGAAAGACGTCCTTGCAGCGCCCACTCCTTCCTCAGCCGCCTCAGCCCCTGCCGTGCGCGCTCAGCGGCGGGTAACGCGCTCACCGCGTCCGTGGGAAATGAACGCAGGTGCTGACACAGTGCTTCACGGCCAAAGCAGCCATGCACCTCCCCATCCTGCCCTCAACACACACACCCCCCAGACTCCTCTCTCCATCCTCTCCTGTCCCCAGGGGCATACGAACACGTCTGCTCCCCAGACATGCGACGTGGGCTTAATGAGAAGGGCAGGCGGGTGGCAGAGGAGGCCGTGATACCTATCACTTGGCGATGACCACGCCTGCCGGACAGCAGTGCCCTCGCGGAGCCTGCGGAGCTGGAGGCAGCGAAGCTCTACCTCAGGACCAGGCCAGCACCTTTAACTGCGTGACCTAGGACTTTAACACTCTGCTCAGCCTCTGGCCCCGTCATCATCTGGGTTGTCCTCACTCAATCCACACTCACTGCCGTGGCATAACCAGCTCCCCCAAATAGCTGTCTGCTTCAACTTGAATCCCTCCGGGGGAAGGAGTCCCCTGTCTCCCCAGACAGCCCACCCAGGCTCCGGCAGGCAGGGCAGCGCCATGGGTGGGAACACAGGTTTTGAGCCCAACGGGCCCGAGTTCACACGCAGCCTCTGCTCCGTACTGGCCGCGATCTGCACGTTCTTGACCTTCTGAAGCTCTGGCTTCCTTAACCGTAGAGGGGGTAACAGATACCTAATGCGATAAAGCAAGAAAAGTGCTTCGTATGGTGGGTATTAGCAACAGCAACTGATAATCACAGAAAGGATAATAAACATCTATCGAGGATGCGTCAGGAACTGGAGTAGGTGCTGGGGATACAGAGATGAGGAAGATGTCCCAGTGTGGAGAAGTCGGGGAGGCACAGGGGAGGTGGGAGCACAGCTCTACGTTACAGTTCTTCCTTCTAATGCACCAGATTCCTTCCCCAGCTCTCTACCCCCTGGCCTGAGTTCAGCCCCCGCCCCCAGCATCTAAAATCACCCTAATCCTTCTTCCATATGTCAGTCTTCCTGCCTCTTGAAGACTACAAATCATGTCCCCCCAAGTCCCCTCTTTTCTAGGCTAAACAGTCCCAGTTCCACACCAGAAATAATAAGCCTGCCTTATCTCTCTGCGTGCCTTTCTCCGAGGAACAAGAGCTGTTGTACCAGCCACGGCTCATCCATCTTCTCAGCACCATGGGCCCTCAAGGAAACGGAGAGTTACCTGCCCCACCCCGGCCTGATTCTGGGAGAAATTCAGTTCCATTCAGGATCTCCCCAGAGTCCCCTAGCAGAGACACCTCAGACTCCTGCACAGAATCACAGTCCCGTGACCGTGGCTCACTCGTTTGCAAACGCATCTTGCCAGCCTTGGCTGGTGAGATGTCCCTGCCCAGCCCACGCCATGGAGCAACCAGAAATCCAGAGGAGAGTTCCAATCCTCAGGTCCAGGAGTCCTCGGCCCTGGGGAGTGTTTAATAAAAACACCAGTGCCGGGGCCCGTCCACCCACTCTGCCAGGAATTCCGAGTTAATTGAGACGAGGGCCTGGGCATTGGCGTAGTTTTCAAAGCTCTCCAGGGCATTCTAGTATGCAACCATGCTTAAAACCCACTCACCTTCGCTCGGCATTCCCTTTGCACTCAAGAAAACAGCCCAAAGAGTAGAAGTGAATTGTCCAAGGTCACTAAGCTACTTAGAGGGAAAAACAGGTTTAAGACTCCTGGTTCTAACTTCCAATCTAGTATCTTTTCACTTGGCTACCAGGAAATTAACATTCTGACTTCGAACTGGAGTCTCAGGTACGTGCCATTAGTGCTGTAGAAAAATAGATCGTAGATCTAACTCTTCCAACCCTATGAGCACCATGTTAATCCCCGCCCCTTCTACATCCTCCCGATCCCCTCTCACCTCTGTATCCTGTCTTAAAATGTGGTGTCGAAGTGCCATCCACAAAGGGAGAACTCTATTCAGTTTTCAGCCAAAAGAATTACACACAGAAGGACCTCATCGTAAATCAAAAGCCAAAAGCAATTCTTAAAACCAAATTAAGGTCCTAGCATTCAGCAATGCCTCTTTAGAAATCAACCCTCAGGTTCGCTCCCCTGCTAGATAAAGGCTATGGGAGAAAAAGAAAAAAAGCAACAGTATTAAAATTCCAGAAATGTAATCTGAAATAAATAAGCGATATTTGCTGGCCAAGGTAATGCAAGGGTTTTAGGTCCCAGTGTGATGGAGCTACTTTACATTTTAATAAATGCGCATTGAGAAAATAATATTATTGCTCTGATATTGGGAGATTATTTGTGAACATAAAATATTAGAACTTGTCAGGAAGGCATTTATTTTCTTTTTCCTTCTTTCTCTGCTGCAATATCCTTTCACCTAATAGAAGATGATTACAAAAATAATTACATCAAACAATGGCCAACGCACACAAAATAAATGGGAAAGAATGAAGGTTGCGTGGCACCGGACCGCGGACGCGAGCAGGGAGGCGCGTGTCCAGGCAGGGCGGCGACTGCACATCACTCAGACGGGTACGGGGTGGGGGGCGGAATTAAGGCAACTGATTGGCTGCTGAGTGCTCTGATCCCAGATGGAAGTCAGATCATGGATCGGAACTCATTAGTCAAATTATCCATTTCCAGTATCCATATGGAAAAGCCAAAATTGCAAATGGAGTTCTGTATTTGAGAAAATAATCTAACCTTAAAATGCCGCCGTGTGTGAGTCTGTAATCACGAACACCAGGGTCTGTAGCCGGCTCCTGATGCTTCTGAATCCCCTGAAATGTTGTGTGTTCGCACATGTGCGTGTAGCTAGAAGGAGACTCCCTGGTTTTTAATGCTTTTAAAGGAGGTATTTATCAAAAATAAACAAAAATTAAGGGGATGGACACTAAATTTGTCCACCTCCTTCATTTAAAAAAAAAAAAAAAAAGTCCCCAGAAAGCAGTTTGGCAATTCTACAAAAATTAAACACAGTGTTACCATGTGACCCAGTGATTCCCCTCCTAGGTGTATCCCCCAGAGAACGGGAAACATATGCTCACACAAAAACTTTACGCAGATGTTCACGGCAGCATTATTCATAATAGCTAAAGAGTGGAAACAACTCAAATGCCTGTCACATGGCGAATGGTAAACAAAATGTGGCTATAGCCATGCAGTGGAACATTCTTCACCCTGAAAAGGAAGGAAGCGCTGATGCTGCAACACGGATGACCCTTGGAAACACCATGCGGAGTGGAAGACCACGGACACAGAAGGCCACACACTGCATGACTCCATTTACACGAAATGTCCAGAACAGACAAGGCCATGGAGACGAAAAGTAGAGTAATGGTTGCCAACGGGGGGAGAGGGATGGGGAGTGGCTGCTGTTGGGCATCTGGTTTATCTCGGGGGTGATGAAGATGTTCCAGAATTAGATAGTGGCCATGGTTGCAAAATGTTGTAAATAGACTTAAAACCCACTGAACCGTACACTTTAAAAGGGCAAATTTTATGTTATGTGACCTGTATCTTTTTTAAATGAGTGCACTAAAAAAAGACTAACTCCAATAACTTACAAGTTCATCAGACAGTAGCAGAGCCAAATAATAGCAAAGCATAGTGAACGCGAGTGTAAGAAAATTAATCCAAATCGATGTTAGGTGAATTTATCCACCCAATGCTAATGAGCGTTATTAGGGGGTGCCAGGCCCTGCAGCTCCGTCGTGAACAAACAGGCACCCTCCTTGCTGTTGCGGAGCTGATGCTTAGCGGAAGGGAGGCAGTCGGCCAGATACACACCTGTGCCGGTCCCTCAGTGCCGGTCCCTCAGTGCCGGCCGCTGTGAAGGAGAAACAGGCAAGATGAGAGTGTGGGATGCGCCGACGGGGCCGGGGGCTTCCTTGAGGAGGTCGCTTCAGGTAGGTTGGGAAGGAGACCTTCCTCACACATGTGCCAAGGCAGGAATAGCTCTGGTGGTTTAGCCATGGTTGGCACACTCAGGAGAGACAAAAGGAAATCGTCGACGATGCCACATAAACAATGTCCGATCAACCCAGCCGCCAGCCCCGGGGGAGGACGGGCACCAGCCGTCTTGGCAAGGGGCTCAGCAGAGCCATTAAGGAAGCAGCCGAGGGCTGCGCAGGTGTGTCTGTAGAGCCTTGGCCTTCCCCAGACCCCTTCCTGGGGTCCAGGTCCCGGCGGGAGTGACGCGCACCCAAGCTGGTGGGCAGTCAGCCCTCAGCACAGCCCAGTGCGGAGCTGGAGTTGCCAGTAACTTCAGCCCTGTGTGCAGGTTGGATTTTTCCGTTCTCCTGTAATACTAATTGTATTACATTTCTCTTGGAAACAAATGCCCCTCAGGTTTCTGCAGCCTACCCTGCCCCCAGCAAATCGTTGTTATGGGGCTCAAGAGTGGACTGCCAGCCCTCCGGGCACGGTCTCCTCGCTGGGCATCCCACGGCCCGTCTCTGCGCCAGAAGCACATTCGGACAACTAGGCCCCGGGAAATGCAAACCACGTGACCAGTTACCAGCTTGGCGGCAGACCAGCCCTCACCTCCCCCGGCTGAGTCCCCCACGGGAGGACCCCCATATCCTTAACCAGGGAGGGTGGACGGGAGGCTCCTACTGCAGCCACGGGCTGGTGGGTGAGTTCGTTCAGGGTGATTACTGAGCTCAGAAGAAAGGAGCTCGGTGATTAAGGGAGCTGTTGGGGAGGGCAGGGGCCGTTTCTACAAACACCTGCCTGGGACGCTGGAGTAGCGCCAGACACGCACCTCCCACCGTCAGAGGAAGGGTGCCAGGGGCTAAGCGCAGTGGAAAAGCAAGGTTAGTGAATTTAATGAGGTGATCTTAGGCTGCTTGATTCGGCTGGATGGCCTGGGGCTAGAGGAGGAGCCCGCGCAGGAAGTCAGAAGTGGGGCCTGCGCTAATTAGGTTGCACAAACGCCTTTATCCAGCACCTCGTTCCAGCCGCCGGCCTGGGGATGAGGGGCTCCCCTTGGGGGCTTCCGAGACTGCCAGGCAGCTGCCTCCCGCCTTTTTATCCCAGCTGCCCCCCCAACGCCTCCCATCCCCACCCAGCCCCACCCCCAGCAACACTCCCGGAGTTGGCGCCCAGCTCAGACTCCACCTGGGCCCACCTTGCCCCACCCGGGGGGGTAGTCCGAAGGGTGAGGACTGAGCGGCAGTCAGTCTGGCCGCCTGGCTTCCTGGGTCTGTAAGAGGCGGCATGGCAGGCACGTGGGACGGAGAGAAGGGCACAGGCGCGAGCGGAAGTGGGCTCTGCAGGGCCCGGGTGCTGGGCACTTGCCCTGGTGCCCAGGTGGATCCTTTTGCCCCAGCCTGGCAGCTGCAGAGCTTACCCAGCGGTGAGGCTTCTCCCATCTTACCCCCGCTATTGGCTGCACACACTAAGTGACCCTCTCTTCTCATCTGTGCGCCCTGCGGGGTCAGGGCCCAGCGAGGAAGAGGCCCTGAGCGGTAGAGGCTGTTCTGGAGGGATTCGGCCCTTAAGCAAGTCACGGAGGCCTCAGCTGCTCCCTGTGCAAAATGGCGCACTGCAGGCCAGAGCAGGAGGGACGCAGGCCAGACCCTGGCGGTAGCGAAGCCTCCTTGGACCTGGCTAGAGCTGCCCTGAGTGCCCCAGCTCCTGGGGCAGAGGAAGCCACTTACTGCCTCCGTGACAGTACGGCCAGCAGTTGATAACGGCAGCGATGGGTCTTTGAACCTGGAGAGCTGCTCCCCAGAGGCCGCACCTGTAGGAGGGCTGCCCCCCCAGTGGAAGGAGGCGCTCATGGTCAGAGAGCGGGCGGCTTCCGCCTCCTCCCTCCTGAGCCTCCTCAACCCTTCCTCTGCCAGTAAAAGTTTCACATTCACAGCCGAAAGCGGCCCCAGCAAGCCCATTCAGTCTGCCCCAAACCACACCAAGATGTGTTAGAGTGACTTCCCTGCCTTGCCCCTCCAGCCTCAGTTTCCCTTCCTGTACAAGGAGGGGCTGGGCCAATTTGGCTCAGCTCCTCCATCATTCATTTCCCTGGGCTTAGGGAGGGGGCCCCAGGCACCCCCATGGCTGAGCCCCCACCCGTCCCACGGCCTCCTGGGAGGCCCACGACAAGCCCCGCGACGAGAACAGCTGCTTAACGAGGTAAACGTGGCATGCAGTCAAAGCCCTGGAATCCCAGGCTGTGTAGCGGCCAGGCTCCGAGCGGCTCAGTTCCGCTGGGAAGTGCCCTCTGGCTGTCCCAGCCCCCATCGTCTGAGCCACTGCCTTCCGCACCCCCAAATCCCTTCCCATCTTAAAAGAGTGTGGAGGAAAGCCCGCGGTAGCTTCACGGCAGGTGGGGAAGTCTTGAGGCTTCTGCAGAGTCCAAGGAGAATGTCCCCAGAATGTTAAACATCCCCACGGCCCCTCTGCTCCCCACCAACCTCGAGCCAGGTCGCGCAGTCTGGCAGCTCTGAGTGTGTTTCTCCGGCCCCGCGCTGGGATGTCTCGGCCTGACATCAGCCCCTGGGGCGTGGAGGGCCACCTGGGATGTGGCCTGGTGACCACACCGCGGCAGTGAAATGTGGAAGACAGTTCCCAGGGAGCCTGGACTCCCCTTCCCCGTGGCCCCGTGAAACCAACAACATAAGAATGCCCAACATTTTTTAGGTCCCTGTTCTAAAGGATGGGCATGTCTTAATTTGTTCAATCCCCGCAACAACTCTGTGAGATAGGGTTATTGTTTCCCCATATGTTACAGATTAGGAAACTGAGACACAGAAAGGTTAAGTAACCTGCCCAATATCACACAGCTAGTAAGTAATAGACCCAAAATCCAAACACAGGCAGTCTGGCTCCAGAGCCCATGCTTACAAACACTATACTGAAGTACCTTAATAAAAATAATATTTTAAAATTAATAGTACTACTGGCTCTGCTCTGAGTGCTTTATATGCCAGGCACTGTGCTGAGAGCTTTGTGTGCCTTTTGTCGGAATGCTCACGACAGCCCTGTGCAGCCAATGCTGGTATTAGCTCCAATTTACAGACGAGGAAATGGAGGCTCAGAGAGATTAAATAACTTCAAGTCACAGAGCGAGTAGCTAACCGGGATTGCCAGGTCGGCCTGAGTCCAGAGCCTGTGCCCCTCTGGGTGACATAATGACTCACTGCCTCCCTCCTAAGGGGACAGTCTGAGTGTCCCCTCCCCGAGCCAGAGAATGACTGGGAGGAACTCCGAGCTTCCCTTCTGCCCGCGTGCCTCCAATCTGACCCTGGAGAAAGGTGCAACGACAAGAATCTCTTCGCTTCGCCCCCAGGAGAGACCACGTGCCCTGCCCTCCCAGACCTCGGGTCTCCCCGGATGTGTCCCGTGCCTCCCCTGCCCCAGCTGCCAGCAGCCCTGCTCGACTCAGGCCGGCATGACAGATCCGTATGGCCAAGGATGGCGATGTATTTATTGAGTGAAACCGACAACTTCCATTAACCCAAGCAGACATTATTAAAACGCGCCGGCTGTCTCTGGGAGATGAAGTGCCCGGCACAGGCTGTGAGCAGAGCTGCTGAGAGTGGGCTGGGCCCCGTCTGACCGACCGTGTCCGGTGAGGTGGTCCCATCCTGAGCCCCACCCCACTCCCCTCACAGCAGTCACCGCGGGAATCCTCCCCCTCGCACCCCTCTGAGCCCGGGGTCCCAGACCCAGGTGGCCTGAGGCCCAGGGACCACGGACAGCCCTTTGCTCCCGATGGCTGCACCCGAACACAGAGCTGCCCGCTGGGCCCGGATTGGCCGCATCAGGTGCCGCACGTCAAACCTGGCCGGAAGCCTGGCGGTGACCGAGGACGCACCCGCTGGAGACGGGGCTCCGTCGGACCCCGGCTTCCCAGCCCGCTGGAGGCGGCGACTAGTGGAGTTATCCACAGGGTCCGTCGGGGCAGGCGGGAGAACAGGGGTCGCAGGAGAAGTGGGGAGGAACGAGGAGAAAGGGCAGGACGAGAAGGGCCACCCCCTTGCCACGCGCCATCTGCGGCCGTGGGTGTGTGCTGAGGCGCAGGAAGCGGCGGTGGTCATCGCATCTGCGATGGGCGGCTCACTTCCCGTACGCCGTTCTCCTGCCCCTCCGGAGTCCTGCCGCGAGGGGTAGCGTCAGCCTGTCCCCTCCTGTGTCCCCGCAGCGAGAGGACGCTCAGGGCTAAGTGACTCTGCTGCCAGGCGAGTGGGCTGCGGCTCTGGGTGAGTCTAGTGTTGCTCCTGCACGTCCCTGGTCGCGAAGACCTCTTCTTCCAGCGTGTTCCACGCCACGGCCGGCGACATTGAGACGCTCTCGCTTCGACGTGGCCGTTCCTGCAACCTCAGGCCCGTGACGTGCACGCTGCAGCCAGGTGCGTCCCCCTTGTGGCTCACAGGCGCATCTGTGAGGTGACAGACCGGAACCCTCTGGCCCAGGAGTAGCACAAGCGTTAGAGCTGGCGGACGGGGACTGCGCTGCAGTGACCGTGAGCCTCAGTTTCCCTACCTGCGCAGGGACTCGGCAAGGCTGTGGCGAAGACTGAATGAGGTGCGGCCTGTGTGTTGTCGCTGGCGGGCCCCGCGCACGGGGCGTGTTCGACAGGCGATGGCTCCTGGCGTCTCTGTTACGGAGCAGCGCGAGGCTGCGAGGCCAGAGCAGGACGCAGCCCCCCGTCCTGGTTCAGGGACCTTCGCTGTGGCCTCGGTGCCTGTTCCCACCTGCGCGCACCCCCGTCGCTCCGCGTCCTCGGCTTTGGCTCAGAAGCACAGCGGTCGTAGCACTGGGCCCCGAGGGGACGGCCGGGACAGGGCTGGGCTTACTCGCCGCGTCTCCACTGCCCGATCGCGCCTTCTGTGCAGGTTGTCCACGATGTCTCGATGGACAGGAGGGCGAGAGGAAGGAGGGAGGAAGGAAGGCAAGTAAAAGTGATGGCTAATAAGAGCTGGGGGCCAGGCGCGGTGGCTCACGCCTGTAATCCTAGCACTCTGGGAGGCCGAGGCGGGTGGATCACTGAAGGTCAGGAGTTTGAGACCAACCTGAGCAAGAGCGAGACCCTGTCTCTACTAAAAATAGAAAGAAATTATCTGGACAGCTAAAAATATATAGAGAGAGAAAAAATTAGCCGGGCATGGTGGCGCATGCCTATAGTCCCAGCTACTTGGGAGGCTGAGGCAGGAGGATCGCTTGAGCCCAGGAGTTTGAGGTTGCTGTGAGCTAGGCTGATGCCACGGCACTCACTCTAGCCTGGACAGCACAGTGAGACTCTGTCTCAAAAAAAAAAAAAAAAAAGAGTTGGGAATTCTTTGGCTGACTGGCCATCCCAAGCCAGACCCAGCTTTCTCCCAAAGACAGGCCTGTGAAGTTGGTCCCAGTCCGGGGGCCCAGGGGACAGGTGTCTACTTGGGAGGACGTGGGTAACAGACTTGTGGAGGGGGCAGCGCAGGTTCTCTCTCCACGCCCTGGCCTCTCCCACGGTCCTCCCCATCGCAGGCCTGGCCCACGCAGAGCGGCCAGCCCCCGGGCCAGGAAAGGAACAGGCCAGCGCACCCGCCCAGGCGGTAGCTGCTGGGCACCCAGCGGGGCCAGAGCGTCGGAGTGGCTGCTCGGAGGGCCGAGACTCGAGCATGTTCTTTCCAGTTCAGCGTCTGTGCAGACGAGAGGGGCGGGACCAGATGGGGCCAGTGCCGAGGTCTCCGTGCTCTCCTCTCGCCCCTCCCGCAGCCCCCCTGCTATGTCAGGGCCCCCAGGTCCTCAGTGCTGGCTGCACCTGGCTGTGGCGCCCGTTCCTTAGGCTCCAGGGCACTCCTGCCCCTGCGTGCCTCCGGAGTGAGGCCTCCAGCCACAGGGGAGGGAGCTATTTCTCCCCAAACTGGCTGCTGTGAGGGCAGGAGGGAGCGGGAGGGAGCGGGAGTGGGCACGAGCCCTGCCCGCCCGTCAGTGTTCAACGTGAATCTCCTGCTTTAATCAAAACACTGAGCTAAACAGGGAGCCCTGTACCCTCGTCCCGGCGTGGGCTCGGCCGCTCTCGGAGTCCATAGGCGAGGGTCAGAACTAGAGTCCACGTGACGCAGCATAGATCCCCGACTCAAGCGTGGCTGAGGGGGAGCGGGGGCGACGTACGGGGTTCACGGAGTCCAAGCTGGGGGAGAAGGCGTCTCCTACGGGTCTCTGTGCCTTGACCAGTCAGGCCCGTGGTCATCATTTCTTGAGACCTTGTGGGCGCGGCGGAGTGGGAGCCCCTCGCTGGGCCGTGCTTTCTCGAGCCGACCCTCAGCACGGCCTCAGATGTTTCCAGAGCAGTTCTTGAAAAGCTCACCCCCCTAATCTGTCCTTTCAGCCCCGTGAATGGCCCCCACACGGACGGCAAGCGCAAGGCAAATGGATTTATCACGGCCATGGCTCCAAGGCCCAAGTGGGGATCACAAATTGGAAGCCTGGTCCGAGTGACGCGGGTGCGAAGCCAAGGAAGGGCTTCGGCACTGACCGGGAGCCGCGCGCCCTCCTCTGCGTGGTGCAGCTGTGATAGAATGAAGCGATCAGAGGCTTCGAAGTCGAAGGACCTGAGCACAGGTCCCGGTTCTGTCACTTACGAGCTGTGTGACCTGGGGCAAAGCACTTGCCCTCTCTGGGCCTCTCCGGGCCTGTCTGCTCTGTCAGGTGAGGCCCGAATGAGATAAGTGTGCAGACTCGCGGAAGCCGTGAGGCGCCCGACACAGGCGAGCTGGCAAGTCGCCGTCATTGTGGCTTCTGGGGCCCAGGCGGGAAGTGCGGGGGCCGGGGCAGGGCCTTCGGGACAAGAGGCAGAAAGCTCAGTTCCTTCAGACAACCCCGCACCCCGCAGGCTCCCTGACCCCAGGACCTCAGAAGCTCCGAGGGCTCAGGGGTTCCTGCTGGAGCCCCCTCTGGCAGCGCACACGGCGAGCTCCCTTCCTCGGAGCCCGGAAGGGGCCTTCGTCACAAGGCGGGCAGACGCCCGGGGCTGCCCCCCGCCTGCTCCTGGGGAAGGCCGGCAGTTGGGAGGGAGCTGCTGCTCCTCTCGGCAAACGAACTCGGCCACCAGTCGGCGCCGGTGACCGTGCTGCGGGAAGAGGCCACAGCCCGCCGCGCAGAGGATCAGAGAGGCAGAGGATCAGAGAGGCAGCCTCGGGTGACCCTGTTTCACCTCAAACGCTCACAGGGTCCCTCTGTCCTGAAACTCACGCCGCCCGCGTGCAGCTCTCCGGCCGGGACGCGCACTGTAGTCCCGTCCTTCGGGAGAGGGGATGGCCCAGGGAAGGGTCCCTGAGTCATGGGCGCAGCCGGGGTTCACAGGGGACAGAACTCAGGGGATGAAGCTCCAAACAGGTGTCTCGGAATGCAGGTGCGAGGGTGAGTGGCGTCGTGGAACGAACAGGAGGGGGTCGGGCGCAGGCCAGCGGAGGCGGCAGGGACAGGCAGGCCTTCTTCCCCGTTCCCTCAGGTGCGGAGGGGGAGAGCCCGGCTGAGTGGCGGCAGAGGCTTCTGTTTACAGCCATCTATCTCCCATAATTAGCCATTTAGGAAGAAAATAGCCTCCAAATTCAAAGGTAAATTGACTTACATTGGGATAATAACGTTTGATTGAGCACGGGAAGTTCATCTTTAGAGTATGAGAGCAAACAAATTGCTTTTCTTCCCCGGTGCTCGGAAAGAAACAAGATGAGACTGCAGGTGCTCCCGGAGCTGTGTTCCCGTCGCCTCGGGGCATTAGCGGGCCGGCTCGGCAGCAAAACCGAAGGTGCCCGCGGCCGCCGCTCAGCCTCTGCCGGTTGTTTTCTGACCCTTGTTCTGGAGGGTTTTGAAATTATATCGCATCACACTGATGCAGCTATCAGTTATTATTGTCAACAAGAGCGTGAAGAGACATAAATTCTCTCCCTTAGATAGAGGCTGGTTCATAACTGCATCTCTTTATTGCTTCCCAGATTGGAAAGATTGCTCCGCGCTTTGGCTCCCTGGAACATCAGGGGGCTGGCGGGGCGGGGGGGACAAAGGGTTTTAAATTTTGCTTCTGACCGAGCTTGTGAAATGCTGGATGATTCCTGCAGAGGTCCCAGGCTGCCGAGCTTCCTGGGTTAGGGCGAGCACGGAGGGGTGAGAGAGTGAGGAGCGAACATGCAGAGAATCGAAGTCGGGTGTGATGCGTGCTCTGAGAACTGGCGGAGACTCGGGTGGGGAGCGGCGATTCCAACTGGAGAAGTCAGGGGGCTTTGTTTCAGGGGGGAAAGTCGAAGCCGGGCTTTGAAAGGTAAGCCGTGGAAGTAAATTATCAGAGGTGCACAAAGAGCCCCAAGGCCTTGTTGGTCAAGCCCCTTCTGGTCCTTTGAGTTCCAGCAGAAATTCAGGTTTTACTTCTGTTCCTAACAGAAACCAGGAATCGCTTCAGTGGAGCTCTGTCTCAGCCGTGGTCTTTCTTCCGCTTTTTTCCGATCATGTTTTTGGAGCAAGGACTTGGGCAGCCCATAGATTTGGGGGGCAGGGGGTGCAGGCCTATGCTCATGCGTGTGAAAGCTTTGAGGACCTTGAGTTTAAATGTAGAGGAACTAAGCAAAGGGACATGTTTCTTTTTAGCTAATAAGGGCCGTTGCTGCTTAAGACAACAGACACATATTGTCTCTAAACTTCTGAGGGTCAAGAATCTGGGCCCGGGCCGGGCACGATGGCTCACACCTGTAATCCTAGCTCTCTGGGAGGCCGAGGCAGGAGGATTGTTTGAGCTCAGGAGTTCGAAACCAGCCTGAGCAAGAGCGAGACCCCGTCTCTACTAAAAATTAGAAAGAAATTAATTGGACAACTAAAAATATATAGAAAAAATTAGCCGGGCATGGTGGCGCATGCCTGTAGTCCCAGCTACTCGGGAGGCTGAGGCAGGAGGATCGCTTGAGCCCAGGAGTTTGAGGTTGCCGTGAGCTAGGCTGACGCCACGGCACTCTAGCCCGGGCAACAGAGTGAGACTCTGTCTAAAAAAAAAAAAAAAAAAAAAAGAATCTGGGCCCAGCTCAGATGGCCTCTGCTGCAGCCTCTCCCAAGGCTGCACACGGGGTGTCGGCCGGGGCTGTAGCCGTCCCAGGGCTCACCCGGGAAGCAGGATTTGCTTCCAAGCTCTCCTGTGGCTGTCGCTGGGACGCGGCTCCCTGACGGCTGTTGCACTGAGGACCACAGTCGCCCACTGGACGTTGGCCAAAGTCCACCCTCAGTTCTTGCCACGTGGGCCTCTCCAATGCAGCAGCTTCCTTCCTCAAAGCAAGCAGCCGAGCGAGAGAGATGGAGAGCAGGAGGGTGAGAAAGCCGCCCACAAGGCAGAACCCTGAGCCAGTCTTTTACACTCCAACTGCCGGAATGTCGTCCCGCCCGTCTCACTGTGCTCTGCTAGTCAGAGGCAAGTCCGCAGGTCCAGCCTATACCTGAGGGAGCCTTTCAGGCCCAACATGGGGTCCGAAACCAGGAGGCAGCATCACTGGGAAGCTGCCGACCCCAGGACCTCAGCTGCCAAGCCCAGTCCCCTGGCTTCAGACTAAGACGACGGAAACTCGGGGGCTGAAGCCAGGGGCAGAGTGGGGTCTTCCTGCTGTCCCCAGGGCTGCTGCAGTCCCGGCGAAGGCTGCATGTCCGGCGGTCATCAGCGCGGGGACTGCGGTCGGGGTGTTTCCCAGAGAAGCCTGCCCAGAGCTTCCGTGCTCAGTGGCTGCAAGCAGCTCCCTTCGGAGGCCCGTGGTGGTACCGGATATCCTGGCTGGCACGACGGACCGCCAGAGTTTTCATGTGATGGAAAAGCCAGGCTTTCTGTGCAGGCCCCCGTCCCCGACTCAGACCAGCCAAACGCCGGGAGAGAAAAGAGGTGGGTGGAGAGGCACCCAGGGAGCCCAGGGAACGAACAGGCCAGGAGGAGCCGGCACCTTCTCGTGTAGGAGTGAAAGGGAACAGAGCAGCAGAGGAAAAGAGTCAGGGAATGAACAGCGGCGCAGCCGGAAGCGCACCTGCCCAGAGAGAGTCCGCCCGGGCGGGGACACGGAGCCGGGACAACGCGGCTGCGACAGTGGACGCAGCTGAAAGCCCTGGAAATGGGGCGCACAGACTCCCGCTTCTGGGACGCCTTCGCAGTTTAATGAGGTTTTTGCGGATTTCCAGAAACATTTCTGTGAGTCAGAGCCTAAGAGGGGCCAACGCGGGGCTCTTTGAAGCCTCCCTTTCAGCGGCTTGAAACGGCAGACGTCTCTGCGCCCAGCAAGGAGGGGCGAGGGCCGGAGAAGCGACTGTGTCTCTGGAGAACAGGAGCTCGCGGGGGGACCGTACACGGCCCTGAGCAAGCCGTCAAAGCCGAAAGGCAGGCACATTCCTCGGTTCTGGAACAACCGGCCAAGCAATGGGAGGGAGGCAGCCACTGCGCAGATGCCAAAACCACACGCTCTTCCCACTGGGGCTGAGAACATGCTGGGCCGCCTGAGTGGGCCCTGGAATCAGAGGTAAAGCTTGCCAGGCAAGGAAACAAAAGTTCAGACATTCGGTGACTTACCCAGAGTCCCTCAGGAGTAATGACAGAGTAGGCGATCGGTCCGTATCAGTTTGGCATTCAGCTGCTTGCAGCAGAGATTCGAAGTCATGGTGACATAAGCAAACTAGGGGTGACTTTTCTCTCACATAGAGTGAAGTCCAGCGTTGGGAGGGCAGCCCGTCCTTGGCAGAGCCTTCTGTTCTCAGGTCACACCTCATGGTCATAAAACGGCTGCTGAAGCTCTAGTCATCAGCTCCACGTTTCAGGCAGGAAGGAAAAAGAAAAGGAAAGTGCAAAAGAGGTGTACCTCCCAGCTGAATGAGCTGTCGTTGAAGAAGTTCAGCCAGTGATTTCTGATCATAGCTAATTAGCCACCTCTGGGTTCTCGCAGGAGGCTAGGAAATGCATACGTGGTTAACTTCATACATTGCTACCCCAACAACGTAAGCATTCTGGTGGTAAATAAATGAGAGGGCGTGTATTAGGTAGGCAAACAGCACTCTTTGCCACAAGACCCAAATTCCCTGAACTTAAATCTAAAGTTCTTTCTGTTTCCTACACGGCCTATGGTAACCACGGACAGAACGTGGCCCAGACCTCCGGCCGCTGCCACGTCCCCTGACCCTGGCGCAAAGTCGCCGGCTGTGCTGAACTCCTCACCATCCGAAGTGTCCTGCTGCCTGCGCCTTGGTGTGAGCCGCAGACTCAGGACACATCTTGCTGCTGCTAATTTGCGAGCCCCGTTAGCTGTTGGCCAGGCCAGACCTCTCCCCCAGGAGGTGCCGTCTGCTCTGCTCAAGGCAGCCCCGCCGCCCGGCCTGGGGTGCGCAGAGCCAGGTCTTTGCTGTCACTGTAGGGCCACCGTGGGTGCCGAGGAGGGGTTAAGGGCTGCTCTGCTCCACTCTGCCCAGGACGACTGTATTTCCAGGTGACGCAGCGGAGCTGGGCGGGGGAGGTGTACGCAGGGACGGCGCAGAAGGACAGAAGTGTTTGCGTAGATTTCTGTTAATTCCCCGACCATCTGGGGCAAGTTGCCACGTTCTGCCTCACTGAGGCCAACTTTGCTCCGTGCCGGGGACCACGAGGGCCCATTTTTCGCTGGCACAGCAACCTCGGTGGGGGAGGCACCCCAGAAAGCAGAGTGGGGCCACGCGCCTTTGACACCTACGTAGTTTGCAGCTGCAAGTGGAAACCGCGAAGCCGATGGCAGAACAATGGACAGGGTCGTCCTTCCCACCAGCTTCCTCTTCCCCCTTCCCAGAATCCTTCCTGCGACATTTCAGGTTACAAGACTCCCGTCTCAGAACTTTGACTTTGAACGTCTTTTCATCTTGGCCTTAAAGAAGATGGTGTCGTCAGTGACCTTTTTAAAAGACCACGGGGGCCTAATTAGAAACTAAACTTGGCCACTTAATTCAGATAGTCCTGTCGACGCCTCGGCGCTGATGTGAGCTCAGCCTCGTCAGCCTGCAGCAGGCTGCCGGCACTGCCCGGTGGTACCCGGCACTGCAGACCCGCAGAGTGACAGGCGGGCTCCGGGACCAGGAGAGGCCCGGCCTCCGCGAGCCCAGAGGCTGATGGCGGAGGGGGTTCTGGGCCACCTGTGCCGGGAGGGCATCCAAGGAGAACGGGGCCAGGTGGGTTACCGGTGACAGCCAATCTAGAGCAAGAGAATTTCTCGGGGGTCTGTAGCTGCCTTGCCCCCAGATCCTCCTTTGTCCCCACTTCCCTCTGAGTGACTCCGCGGAGGCCGAGAGCCCGTACGACGCCGTGAACGCGCAGCTGCTGTGAGAGTCCAGGGACGGCAGGTGGCGACGCCCGCCTTCCTCTGACCCGGGAACCGCAGTCCGGCCGCTCTGGTCGCACCCGGACCCCACGACCAGGGGCCTCAACCTCGCTGGGAACCGGCCTGATGGCTCCTGCTCCTCCCACTTTATTGCTAGGCCTTTATCCGCCATCCTGGGAGAGGAGAGCCGGGCTCACGTGCGCAGTGAGCTGACCAGCGTGTGCCCCGCAGGGGCCCCTCCTCCCACTCCCTGTGCCGCCAGAACACGGGGAGCAGAGCTGTTTCCCTGGGGAAAGCCACTTCTTCACCCGGCCACGGCAGATACCTGCGGACTCGCTGCAGCTAAGAAACACGGGAAGAACCTCTCAGAGATCGGATCGCATTCCTACCGTCCCCCCTTCCGAAGGAAGAGAGTCCCGGGAAAGGAGGCCTGTGTTCTGACGCTTTCCCCGTAACTGCTGTGTGACCCTGGGCATGTTACTTAACCTCTCCGGGCCTCGCGTACCGCCTCTGTAAAATGGGGTTCTGCAGGTGATGATCTCGGTTTCCTCTCACTTAATTTGTTGGACGGTTTTCCGAACACACACCCTGTGCCCGGTACGGCACCAGGCACGGCATCAGGTCTGAGTGCAAGGCAGTGCTCAGAGCACCCCTGTCACGTTGTTTCATGGCGTGGACACGGGGAGGTCACCGTTTCCAGGACCTCGTGGCTGCTGATTCTGGAGATCGGGGAGCAGCCTCCGGAGAAGGCAGCTCAGCCACGGTCCAGGCCTCCCAAGCTCAGCTCGTCCGTGGCTTTCCGTGGGGTTCACCAGAGCCTAGAAGAGGCAGCTTTACTTACCCCGAGAGTCTTTCCTGCCTTCGTGGGGGCCCGGAGCTCCCCACCTGCCTGGAGACCTCAGCCACTTCCCCTGCTCCTACAGGACGAAACACAGCGCCAGCCCATGAATCCGATCCTTAAATCATAATTTATTACGATTCTCTATGACCACAGACACCCTGCAAAGAAAGCCTCTGAAAAGCAGAGGCTGCCTGTGCCAGCAGAGCTGGAGAAGGTTCTGGAAAAGATGTCCTGACTGGCTGCTGTCACTGCTGGTCACCTGGAGGCTTCATATGCGTTGGGGCTTGCCATCCCCTCGCGCCCCGGGGGGGCAATGTGGAAAGGAGAAATGCCAGTCCTGTCTTTGCCGCTGAGGAGCTGTGTGGCCCTGGGCAAGCCCTCAAGCTCTCTGAGTCACAGTGGCTGGGTCGCCAGCAAGGTGTGCGCGCAACGCTCACCTACGGGCTGCTGCGAAAATTCGGGAGGTAACTTCCGCGAACACTTGATAAGCCAAAGAGGCTCGAGCCAAAGCCCGGTTTAAGCTTAGGGAGGCCCCGATAAGGGGGACAGGCCAGGACCCAAGTCACCGGCTGAAACAGGGGCTACCCGCGCCTCCCCCTGCTGGCGCTGCCTCCAGCCCGGTCGCATCTCCCGGGACCCCCAGGCCCGCGCACTCGGCTTTGCCAAGGGGCTCCGCCAGCTCCTGCCTACCCTGCCCCCACCCAGATCTCGCAGCCAGGCTGCGGAGGCTGACTGCAGCTCTTTGTCTGCCCAAAGTGGGCATCTGCCCCCTTCAGGGGCCCCCCCACGAGCGGGTTAAGAGCCTTGGAAGCAGAAGAGAGGGACGGTGAAGAGGCTCTCGAGTGCTCTCCAGCAGGGCCGGCGGCCCACAGACCTTGTCGCCACCCCGCAGCTGCGTGGAAACAGTGCCTGGCAGCCAGGGACTCTGCCTGCGCGGTCGGTGCGTGCTGGGGGAGGGCGGCCCCTGGGGGGCGAGGGCCCAGGCCAGCTGCAAGGTAGCCTCTCCAGGAAACAACACTCCCCTCCCGGACGCCGGGGCCGTGGGTGCAGAGGACCGAGAAACACACGGCTGGCGGGAAACACCGAACGACTCCCAAATACACGTCCCTTCTGGGAGGCTTCGGAATTCCGTGTGAGCTTTCGGACCAGGTGAGCAGCTGACTTCCGCCGTGTTCTATTCGGAGCCTCCGCCCTTCCGTGAGGCCCCTGGACGGACAGAGGACAGTCGGCCCGGGGTATGTGTTGGAGAATTTTAGAGCCGGCCCTAGAGACGGTTTCTGCTGCGGCCTCATTGTACCCTTAAGTGTTCCACGCGTGATCAGGCGTCTGAGGCCCAGAGAGGGTACATGACCGTCCCGACCCCCCGCAGCTGAAGACCATGCGGTGTGGGCAGAAAGGACCGGCCTCCCGCCCCAGGGCCCAGCCCCGCCCGCCCCCCACTCCTCGGTTCTCACGACACCCGCCGCCCTCCCTGCCCACCTCTTCTGCCTCCCTCCTTCTCCAGGTGGAAGAAGCCCACAGCAGCTCTTGCACGCGAGGGCCCTGTGCCCAGCAGGTGGCGGAGGATGGGAGGGAGACGCAGGCACTGTGCCAGCGCAGGGAGGGAGCACGTGACTTCTCGCCCCCAACGAGGCAGAAAGCGAGAGGCAGGAGGTTCTGCGAATGTCCGGTCCCTTCCATCCCTCTCTGGGTTGTCATGGGCAGGCGTCCACCTGCTCCACGGCTGGGCAGAGTGTAACCCTGGCCCCGCCCCCTGGGAGGAGGACTGGTAGGTGACACCACCAGGCACCCTGAGCCTCACGGCGGTGATGGCAGCCGTGCACCGGGTGAACCTGAGCGGCTTCCTGGGCAGGTGGCCCAGAGCTGTGACTCAGCTTCCCAGCGTCCTGGGCTCACGAATCCTCCCGACAGTCTACAAGCAGCTGCGACAGCTGCGGGCGTTCTCCCTCCTCGCAGCTTACGTGCACATTCACTCGGAGTCAAGGAACTGCACAAGTCCTGCAAATCGCTCGCTCTGGGCATGCCCAGACCCCGCGGACGACCGCCGTTCTAGATTGTCTCTGCGTACAGGGCAGCGTGGCTGTGGGCGATGACCAGCCGGTGAGAAAGTCAGGCTGACAGACAGCGGGGAGCAGGGCCAGGAGGGTGCTCCTTGCCCGCCCTGTGCCAGAGGGGATGTGGCAGGCGGGCAGGTGCTGGGCTGCGCACTCAGCACACGCCCCCGCCCCAGCGCGGAGCAGGGAGGGCCATGGCTCTGGGCCGTGGACGGCATGACTGCGTCAGCCAGAGAGAGCCGGTGGAGTGGTAGTGGCCTCGCTCCGGCCCCTCCCGCTCCGGCCGCACCCAGCTCAGTACCGCCCCTTTCAGGTCCCAGAGACACAGAGCAGGGACTCACCTGGCACTGATGCCAAACTCACTTCCTCCCCAGCCTCCGCAGACAGCCCCCCCGGGCGGCCACCGCTCCCTTGGTCGGTGCCTGAACAAAAGGGTCCCCAGCCCAGGTGCACCGCTCACCGTGCACGCAGCAGACGCCGTGTTTCTTTGCCACGGTCCTTTCCATCCTGGCGTGTCCTGCCTGCCTCACTCCTGGAGGAAACTCGGGTCCTCCAGTCCCCAGTCCCCTGGGGCAGCGACGCGGTGCAGCGGAAAGAGAGTGAGTTTGGAATCCCTTGAACCGTCGAACCAGGGGTGGCTTCTTAGCTGTGTGACTCTGGACTTCCCTTAGCCTCGTCTTCCTCATTCGTACCAAGGGGACGATGACGCCTACTTCACTGTGTTATTGTAAGAATTAAGACAATAACTGTGCCTAGAAAAATGCCTAGAACAGGGCCTGAGGCATCCTAGGCACCCAATACTGTATGTCCCCACCCCAGGGCCTGGCAGAAGGTTCTAGAATTTTGTTTCATGGTCCACCCAGGGCTGTGAGCAAGGCCTCAGCTGCCTCAGGGACGCCTCTCTGCAGAGCCCAAAGGGGCTAGAATGGGGCTGGGGCTCTGGGCCCTGCAACAGGCCTGGGGCTGCTTGGGCTCGGGGAATGGTGGACGGGCAGGTACCGGCTGGGCATGCCTGTACCCCGCCCCGCACTTGCTAATTGGTGGCCATGTGCAAGTTACTTAAACGTTCCGATCCTCAGCTCCTCGCTGTAATGCATATGATAATATGTTATAACTCGATGCGAGCTGCAATATATTTAAAGAGCCTGACAGTAGCGGAGACATGGCAGGTGACCAAGAAATTGTGGCGAGTTTTATAGTACTCCTGCCCCTCTACCCCTCCGGGTCTACGGGACAGAGCGCTTTCTGCGAACACACCAGGTCCTTCTGGGGGCACCACCACCCTGCTGTGCCGCCTCCCCGCAGAACCGCTGTGAGATTTCTTTCCTCGCGGCCGGGAAGTGCCGGTTACGTGCGGGGTAACACACTATCGTCCTGCCAGGGCACGTGGAATGTCACCCTAAGGGTGGCCTTTAGGGCGAAGAGTTCTCCTGTTGAAGCGTTTATACCCGGGTATGGCTGGTCACAAGCATCAACCAACTGCTAGACTTTTCAACACCCCGCGACCACGTTCCTGCGTCAGACCACTGTCCAGTAAGGCGAGGCCTCCAGGGGACGACTGACGCGAGACACGCAGGACAAACACGTTTTAACAAGAGGAGGAGCGGGGCGCACAGGGAAGGAAGAGCTGGGTAGGGCGGCCAGCGAGGGAGCCGTCCTGAGAAGCCCGGGCTCCAGCCACCAAGGTACCGAGTGGGCAGAGGCCGCCGTCTGTGTCCCCAGCCTCCTTGAGCCGGTGCGGCAGCCCCCACGGGCACAGCTGGGGCCCTAATTACACCCTCCATCACTCCCCCGCTGAGGCTGAAATGGGGACAGGTCGCTCCCTGAGCAGCGGCAGTGACCCTCACAGGCCGCGGAACCTCCACTGGGCCACAGTGTCCCCGACACCACGTTCTTTCCCCTGCCGCCCCACCGTGAGCCATGGCGGCTGCAGACACAGCCTGCGCGAGGGCAGGACGGCGGGGTGGCTGCGGACCTCAGCCACACATCGGCCCGTTTCTGGAAGCCCTGGGGCCGAGGGCAGAGCCCTGCAGACTCGGGGCTAGCTGAAAAGTCCGCTGGGAGCCGACCCCGGGACGTGGGGGCCCAGGAAGGGGCGTGTAGTCTTAGATCTCTGCGATTGCAGAGCGATGTCCACAACAGAGGGGGGTAATATCCCTGGTCAGGCCACATCGGATTTAGCTCCGGAAATTGGTCTGAAGGTGGATATTAACAAAGAGACAATCGCTGAGTGGTTAAGGTCAAAGACCGTGTCCAGCGAGGACGAGGCCGGCAGTGTGATGGTCGGGAACGCAGACCTCAGAGTCCCGGGTTCGCATCCGAGCTCCGTAGATGGTAACGACGAGAGCCAGAGCTCCCGGGCGCTGTGGCGCGCTCTGTCGCGGGTGGTCCTGGCTGGCACTCGGCGGGGGGGCCCTACGCCTAAGAATAAGGCACAGCAGAGAGAGGAGTTTTCCAGTGGTGACTAAAGCAGGGCCTCAGCCAGCAGCGGGGCAGCGGGACAGGTGGGCCTACACCCAGGGGGCACGGATGAGGTCGTCAGGCGAGGTGGCGGGATGACCTGCGTTGAGGCGCAGAGCACAGCTCCCAGGCATCGGTGACGGGTTCACTAGTTGGGAAACGGAGGCTGGGAGGCAGGGGCCGCGCTCACACCTTGTGGGCAGCATCTGCATCACAAACGACTCAGAGCGCCAGAAAGGGAGAATGTGCTTTGGGTCCAGAAACGTGGGAGTCTTATCCTAGCGTTGCCATGTGACGACGAGCTGTGTGACCATGTGCCAGTAACGCAACCTCTCTGAGTTTCTGTTGTTTGAACACAAGAGTAGCTACTTCACCGGGCTGTCAAGAGGGAAGAAAAGAACTTAGCAAGCCGCCGACACACATAGCCCTGAGGGAATGCCAGCCCCCTCCTGGTGGCAACTGCCAGTCTCCCAAGCACACAGGGCCCGAGCCCCTGCCTGCCGGGGGGTGGGCGGCTGCCACAGCCCTGCCTGCCTTGACCAGCAGCAGCTCTGCTCGCGGACAGAGCCGGCCACGCACCCGAGTCCAGGAGGAGCCAGAGGGCAGCGCCACCCTGCTCAGACACTGCCGCCACCCACGCCCAGGCTCTCTCGGGCCGGACGGCTTGCAGGGCCCTTCGTCTGCCGTCGTGATAGTTGTTGTCCCTGTTGTCCTGAGGAACAGGAGAGAAATGTCGTCTCCAGCGCAGGAGGCAGACACCCCGAGAGGCAGTGGCTCGGGGGCAGCAGTAACCGCTCGCTTGGAAGGCACTGCCAGGCTGCGCCCCGGGGGCTCGGGGTGCGTCGGGGCAGGACAGAGCTCCAGGCTCTAAAGGAAAGCACAACAGTGGATACATTACATAGAATGGTACGATGTGTTGAATACTGTGGGGAAAATAGAGCAGGGTGAGAAGGCTTGGGGTGCCCAGGGCAGGCGGGAGGCTTGGGGCTCCTCTCCTTCCCTCCCTGCCCCAGGGCCCCCTGCAAGGCCCAAACCACTCTGGGTTGCTAATCCAGGAAGGAGAGTCTCCGGATTCCCCCAGACTCCTGTCCCAGGGGGCTTACGATTTGCAAATGCGAAAGAGCAGAGCAAGGCACTTTTAACATGGAAAAAATCCCATTTAAGCCTCTCCCCAAGGGCACCTGGGGCCAAGTGTTCTTATTCCCATTTTGTAGACTAGGAAGCTGGGGCTCAGAGAGGCTGAGTAATGAAGGGCAAGGTCACACAGCTCTCCTGGGTCGCAGAGCCAGACGTGACCAGGACTTCGACTCCCCATCTGAGCTCTTGGCCGATACGCTGTGTTGCTCTCACATCCCTGGTCTCATTCCATCCCACAACGATCCCGTGAGCCAGGAGTAATAAAGCCATTTTGCTGATGGGAAACTAAGTCAGAGAGTTCACGTAACTTGCCTAAGGCTGCACAGCTAGTCAGATCCAGGACTCACCCCCGCCTGCCTCTGGGCCCAGGGCTTTCTCCGGCACCCTAGATCAAGTCTTCTGGTCACCCTCTCCCTCCTTCCTAAAGCCCCCACAGAGAGCCCTCCGCCCCTCCCTGCACCCGGCCCCGCTCTCCTTGGAGTCTTCCATTCCTGGCGTTCAGTCACCCCCACGAACACTCAGAAGAAGAGAAAGATAGACGGCAGCAAGAACTGTGTTCAGCTATTTTACTTAAGTTATAATCATTCCTAATCCGAATTTGCAGGGATGTATTACACAGCCTAATCATTCACACATATTGTGCTGCGGCTTCAATTTAGTGAAAAGTAAAAGCCATTCAGAGGCAGAAACATGTTAAATGAACATCTCCCCGATCACGGTCCTTCGGTTAGGTGGGGCACAGCGGAGGTTTTCGATTCAGGGTCGGTGCGGCCTGCTGGGGCTGGGGTGCGTTTCTGGCTGCCTCCAGGGGAGTCAAGAGCAAAATGGACGCTCTCCGGGCCCCGGGGTGGGGAGGAAGGGCTGAGCTGGGGACTCGGTGGCCCCAGGGCTCACCGGTCCCGATTGGAAAGCCGCGCGGCCGGTGCCCGCAGCTCCGCTCCAGCGCAGACCGCGCCAGCCGCCAGCCGCGGGTGCTGACCGTGCTCTGTCTGACCTCCGGGCTCGCTCGCGCTGCCCCTCAGCCCGCAGAACGCCGCAGCCCGTCTCCGTCTGCCTGGGTCCTGTCTGTCCTTTGGGTTCCGGCTGCGACGTCGTGTCCCCGTGAACGCTCTCCGAGAGCTGCCAGGTGCAGTTGGCGGCTGTCCTGCGCAGTGCCGCGGTGCTCTGGACTGCGCGGCGTGCATCACGCCGTGTCCCCGTCTCCGTCGCTTCTCTCTCACTCGCGGCGGGGACCGCGCCTCGTTGACAGCCGTGGCCCCGCACGCGGCCATAGTAGGTGCTCGATCCACCCTCCCAGCCTTTGCACACCGACTTCCCTTCTCCCGGTACCTTCAGGCCCTGGCCACGCGCTGGCCTCAAGACCTCCCTGTGGGCCCAGCCGGGTCCTGCTCTCACCCGAACAACTCGCCGCCACGGGGTCCCCGGCAGATCAGTGGCCGAGCGACGTGAAGCCATGCCCAGCTGCTGACTCGGTGCCGTGGCACCTGCCACCTTTTACGAGCTACGTCCTCCTGGGCGGGTGGCAGTGCCACAGTCCTTGCAGCCCAGAAAAAGCGACGAGGCTCGACGTGGTCCTGTAAAAACCGGGGTAGAAACGGAAAGACCAGAGCGCAGCCCCCACTGCCGCCGTGTGCGTGTCGTGGTCCTGAGCGAGTTACCTCACTAATCTCTGTGAGCCTCAGCGTCTGGGTTTGTGAACTGGAGGGTCACGATCCCGGCCACCTCCCACCGTTGTCATAACGAACTCAGGACACCCGATCGTGAGGGTTTGCGTGCTTAAGGGTGCGGTGCCCGTGTGAATGGAGAAGCACGAGGCCCTCCGCCAGCTCACGTCCGGCGGGGGCTCAGCAAGACAACCTAGTACTGGATGGCAGCCATCCGCCCGATCACCGAGTCACCCACCTACCCCGCAGTGACTCGGGCCAGGGTTTACGATATCATATTTATTTGCCAAGAAAAACACCTCCCTCCTTTCTCCCAGACATCGCAGGGAAGCCGAAGCCCGACTCCAATCACGTTTTGTGCGGCAGGTTTAAGACACACAGACGGAACTTAGTGACAGCCGTTTGCATTTGTGTAGTACCTTTCAGCTAGATGGCGCCCAGAGTGCGACAAGCGTCCTGGACAGATGAACAGACAGGCGTGAAGTAGGCACTGGGTCCCTTCCTTCCCACGTTTCTCAGAGGCGGCTGCCCTCGGGCCCTCTCTGCCACTTGGCGGGCGGGTGGGTCGCTGAGCAGTTCCCCATCCGGTCCTCTGCTTCCAAACACTGCTAAGAAAACGGGGTGGACGCTCACCCTGTTGACGGAATTCCACACATTTCCTGGTGGAGGTTAATTCCATTATGGTGCGTTCCAGAGAGCTCTGCAAATGAATTCAGAGTTGTCTGACACCTGGTCTTACGGGGTTACAGGCACACTATTGGGGTTCCGGCCTGTGTGTGGTAGTGGCATCTGGCTTGCAACTCTAAGGGCGTCACGGTGGGGAAGCTCTCCCCAAGCGAAACAAAACCCCTCCCTCTTTGGCTTCAGTCCGTGGGACTGAGAGAGGAGCTGGTAGAGCCAACATCTGTGATTCTGAGTGCCCCGGACGAAGGGAGGCGAGTGTACCCACGTGGCAAATTCAGAAGGGCTGCCTTTGCTTCGCTCTCTGCCTGCCTGGACAGCGGGCTGGGCCGCGCCCACGGGACTGGGGCGGAGCCAGAGGAGCTCGTACACCGTGAGATTTCAGACTGCTTGGGCGGTCTGTCGGGAAGAGAGGAAGGGAGCCATCCGAGAACCCAGCTTTCAGAGAGCATAAACTGCAACACATGCCAGGGACAGCAGGAGAAGAGCCCAGCAACAGGAGGTGCCGGACAGTGCTGTGGTGTTGGGATCTAGACGCAGCGACAAAGAGATGGGAACCCCAGAACCCCACGTCCAGGGCACCAAGCGTCCACACTCTCTCTGGGCCATCCAGACGTCTTCGGACCGTGCTCCCAGGCTCGTGTCGTCTGCTTTCCTTGCTCGAGCATACGGACCCCTGAGTATGTGCCGGGTGCCCGACTGCTGCCTCCCACTGCTCAGATTTCACTCCGGAGGACGGCTCTGTGATGGATCCATCATCTCGTTTTCCTGGGGGTCCCGAGGGGCAGCCGCCGGACTGCACAGGCTGAATGTCAGCTACATTAAGCTCACACATCCACATCATTGAGAACCCTATTTACACACAGTGAACATGGGGATAGCTGCCTCGGAGGAAATAATACGGTATTGATTAAAACAATGGCCGCTAACGCCTTCTGACGCCCGCAGTCCCCAGCAGCCTCTGCAGCGGCCCCCACACAGGCAGCCTCGGGCCGCCATCAGCTGTCGCTCTCCAAGTGGAGAAGACGGGCGTTCCGAGGGCCAGACGTAGCCTCCGTTCGGGGAGTCCCAGCTGCGCGCCGGGCACCGTGCCGAGTGCGTGCTCCCGTGCCGTCCCCGTAGCAGCTCCGTCAGGTGGGGGATTGTTGTTTTCATCTCATACAGAAGGAAGCAGGCTCACGGAGGAGTTGATGTCTTGCCCAGGATCACACAATAATAAGTGAGGAAGCTGGGATTCGAACCTTGGTCTTACTGCACAGCACATACCGCGCTGGTTGTGCGAGACCCTTTTGTGTGTTCATTCTCCGTCGAGGCGTAGCTGTGTGAACGGTGAGAGACGCTCTGGTGCGCTCACCTGGGTCCAGGCGCTGTCCCTGACAGGCTGTTCTCACTGGGTGGGTAGAGGAGGGGGCAGGGCTCTGAGAGCCGCTCGACCTTGGCAGTGACCCCAGCTGTCCTGGGCCGGGAGGAGGGCCTGCGACGGGGCAGACCCAGAGGTCTCAGAGGCTCCAAGATAGAGAACCTCATTTTGGAAAGAGAGCTTGTTGCTCTAGAGCTGCTGGCAAGCCTGGAATGGGAGCGTGTTTTCCCCGGTAACTGCACAATCCCCTGGGCTTGGGAAGATCCCACAGTCGGCTGAGGAAAGCAGGAGGGGCTGGGGCCACAGCTGAGCGTGTCAGATGGAGGAGGCTCCGGGAGCGCACGGTAGGTGTGTAGGTAGCCGGCATGGGTGGGGGGACATGGCGGGCCTCACTGTCAAGAGCGGATAGAGCGTCCCTTCGGTAGCAGCGAGCAGCTCTGCTCTGCTGTGCCGTTGACGGTGTGACTTGGAGTGAGCCACCTAGGCCGTCTGAGCCTCCCGTGTCCGGGCCGTGAGGGCTTACGGGAAAGCGTGTCCAGCTGCGCAACTTGCCGGCCTGGGGTGCCGTCAGCACCGGATTAGAGTCAAACCCTGGTCTTCCAGCCTCTTCGTGAACACTTGGCGGCCTTCCCCGTTCTTCCTCGTGGGTCTTGAGACCTGCAGAGACCCCAGAGACTTCTGCACTCGGCTCTCGCCCCCCTCCCACCTGACATGGAGCTGAGGGCGTGGTCTGTCCACCTGCTTCTCAGCTGGCCCTGCCCCGCAGCCTAGATTCAGAAGGTAAACGGGCAGATTTTTGCATCTGCCGAAGTCCTCTCCTCGCTGGTCTCGCTTTCTTCCACCGCGCCGGAGGATTTCCACTAAACCCCGACCGGGTCTGGATCACCGCTTCCGGCCGCATTAGGGAGTGCGCTGCGATTCCAGCCTGCGCGGCACACAGCGAAGGCAGAAACACACACCAGGGCTTAGCGGGCTGGCGGCGGCCACTGGGCTGTTGCTGGCCACTCAGGCCGCCCAGCGGGCAGCGGGCAGTGGCCAGGCCTGGGGGGCCAGGCAGGAGGGGCCCGCAAAGGCCCCTCCACTGAGACTCCGTCCCTCGCTTCAGAGAGAAGACCGAAGCCCAGAGACGCTCAATACTTTGCTCAAGGTCACCCTGTGAGGCCAGACGAATCACACAGGTGGAACCGGGGCCAAATCGAGGGAGGAGCCTGGGTCTGGGGTCCCTGGACTAGGCCCCGGCCCTTCTGTCACCTGGCCGTGTGACCTTGGGCAGCCTGTGAACACCTGGCCCTCGTGTAGCCGGGGGTCCAAGGCCAGGTCTGGTCTGAGGGGGGCTCAATAAAGGGCCCGACCCTCTCCACACCTCCTCCTGTCCTTTCCTGCCTCTGGACACCGAGCTCTTGTGCTGGGCGCTCGGTCTCCTCCTCTGTCCTGAGGCCTAGCCCTGGCCAGACGAGCCTCCCACCTACTGCGCGGCGGGGAGCGTGCGGTTGGTGACAGCGGGCTGTACGATTGAAAATTGCTCAGAGAGTAGATTTGCATGTTCTCACCACATAAAAATTACGAATATGTGAGGTAACAGATGTGTTAATAGTTTGATTTGGTCATTCCACAATGTATACTTTTATCAAAATGTCACCTTGTACACCACAAATACATGCAACCTTCAGGCGTCAGTTTAAAAATAAACGAAAGTTTAGAAAATGAATATAATGTGCCCCGCTCTAAACCCTCAAAGTGTACTCAAATTATATTTGATAATCTAATCCTGGGAATCTGCCTGGAGTCGGCGGTCGCCAGCCTTGTGAGCGAGACTCCATCCATGCGGGGTGCGGCCTGGGAGCGGCCCTCTGAGCACTCAGGGGCCGGGGCACGGTGTTTGCACGACCACCCGCTGAACCGTGGCTCTGGATCTGCACAGAAGAGTGCGTGAGTGAGTTATTAAGCGCACGCAAAGGCTGAAAGGGGACGCCGCTGAGGCCCACGTGAAGCTCGGACCATGAGGTCAAGGAAGCAGGAGGAGAACAGCAAAGGAGACTCCTGGAACAGGCAGGGACAGGAGGCTCCCTTGGACCAGAAGAGTCCGAGCTGGTTCTTCCCTCCTGGCTCGGAAGCAAAGACAGGGCAGGGCAGTCCTGGGCCACACGTGGCCCTGCTTGTCCAGGGTGCACAGAGCCTGCCAGCCCCTCCTGCAGGAGACGCAGCAGGCGGGCGGTGAACGAGTGTGCTGACGCCTCAGGGGGTGGGGCTGGGCACGCCGGGGAGGAGGAGACCGTCCCGGCTGCGCAGTTGCCGGGCCCGCCTTTCCAGCCTTCCCCACCCAGAGCCTGCCTTCCTGCCACACTCAGGGACCCCGCTGCCCACTGCCACCTTGCTCAGGCGTTCCTTCTGCCCGGAACGCCCTCCCCTCTCTAGCTGGCCAGTCCCCAGCCTCCTGGGTGGCCCAGTCTCGACCCACCTCCTCCACGAGAACTCCCTGGCCAGACCAGCCCCGGGGGCCTCGCTGCCCCGCGCTGCGTGCTGTCTCCCTGCCGTGGGGCTCTGCAAGGTGGGGACGGAGGCCGCCGCTCTCGGGGCTTTCAGCTTCCTCCGTGGTCAGCCCATCCGGCAAGCACGTGTTAAGCTCCTCCGGGGAGCAGGCTCAGTGACGAGGGCCAGGTATAAAAAGGCGGCTTGGCTCCTGCTTTTAAGGACCTTGCAACCCAAGGAGACAGACAGACACAGGAACAGACGAACAAAACAGCCGTGGAGAGGAGCAGGGAGATCGTGGGAGCAGGGAGGGTGCTTGGGACGTGGCTCACCGGCGGTGGTGACCTGCAACAACTGTCCAGAGCAGGCGCAGACCCAGAGCCGGGGAAAGACTCAGGGGCCACCCCCTCAGTGAGCTCCCCGCCCAGGCCGCAGGAGCGTCCTCGTCCTGCACACGGCCCTGTCTTCCCGCCCGTCTTGGCTCACTCTCTCCCAGTCCCCCCACCGGCTTCCTGTGTGGGCCTGAGCCCATCTCATTCGTGAGAGAAGTTACCGGTTAAATGAGAAGCGCTGCACTGAGGAAAGGCCCAGTAGAAATCTAACGAGTAAGTCAGGGGATAAGAGCTCAGGCAGCAAGCCGGAGGATTTAGGAAAATGAACAGCTGCGGCCCCAGGTACCTGAGGAAATCATAACTGACGGAGCAGCTTGAACGCCCCTGGCCTGGGACGGGGTTTAAGAAATTGGATTCCACACTCGTGTTTGGGAGCTAAGCACCATCCCGAGGGATAAACCCGAGGGCTCTGGGCCGACTCCCTGGAGCCCACACCACCGTCGTCTGCCTTCAAATTCCTGTTGGCCTGGAGGGGAGCCCTCAGAGACACTGCCGACCTTGGCGCAAAGACCCTTCTCGGCTGTCGCTGCGTGGAGGCGACACACGGACGGAGCGTGGGCTTCGGTCTGACCGGATCTGGTTCGGCCGCTCTCGAGCTGTGCGGCCACGGTCAGACGTGCCGCCCTGCTGGCCCTCGGCATCTTGCTGAGTCAAATGGAGAGAAATCTGTCCGCACGCCTGGTGCGGATACAACGAGAAGGTGGGCAAAAGGCGCCTCGCGGGGCAGACTCGCTCTCGTGCGGCCCCTCCCATCGTAAGTCGGTGCGCCGCGACCAGGCGTGACATGAAAGGCTGGAACTTGGACATCTCCGAGGAACGGGCCAGGCCCTGACACAGAGGAGCAGGACGGGCGCTCAATCAAAGGTCCAGAAGCCTGTGAGTCAGGAACAGTTTGCCACACACATTCCAGAACTCTCCATAGGGACCAGGCGGATTCTGAGCCCCCGCACAAGCGGTATACACACACGCACACGGCTCACGCACTGTCACATATCTGTGACACTGCCCACTGTGTGCCCACCCACCAGGACACGCCACACCCCATCTGCTCACCCTGTCCTCACGTGTGTGCACACACAGTCCCACTGGTGAGAGCGTGTAGACACACAAGTCACACTCCTGTGCAAGTCCACGCCGAGATCGAGGGTCACCCCATTTCTTTCCTAGGCACACGAGCCAGGGATCTCCTCCAGCCAATTCCCACTTTGCCCTCCTCCTCTGTGAGATGCCAAGGAAGGGCCAGGGAAGGAAGCCAGGGCCTTGAATGCACAGAGATGCCGGCGGCATTTCCTGGGCCAAGCATCCCAGGCCCCAACACCCTAAGGGATGTTTCCTTTGGAGAAGAGAAGACCACCTGCTAAACTTTTGGGTAGTTGGATGGAAGAGGGATCAGCCTCATGCCGTGTGGCCCCATGAAGCAGATTTGGGACTAGTGAGTCAAAGTTGCAGGGCAGTAGGGATATTTAAGCTCAGTATAGAATAACTTTAAAATTATTTGAGCTCTCCAAAAATGAAAATGCACCACTTGCAAAGTAATGAGCTCCTTGTCTTTAGAAAGATCCAAAGGGAAACCATGTGACTACTTCTCCAAGCGCCTATAAAGGGGACCCTGTTCTGGGTGTGGGGGCAGCACTGAGCGACCTCGAAGACCCTTTCTATGCAAAGAGCCTACAGTTGGAGGATCGTCACTCTCGCTGAAGCAGGGATGACAGGAGGGACCGTCTTTAGGGCCCACTCCCCACTCCAGGACATGGGACCCGCCCCGGCCCAACAGGGGCCCTAGACCTTCCCAGAGACCTGGCGTTCCCTGGGCTCTGCCCCCGGCCGTCAGCCCGACCTGAATGCAGAAACCCTGAGACTGACTTGGTTTCAGGTGACGTTCTGATGAATTCACACCCAGACTCGCTCAGCTATTGATCCTAGAGGCAGATGTTCATCCTTGAAGACCACCAAACTGCATACTTAATCCACGTGCCACACACCAGGTCGATATGGAAACACAGCCAAGGCAAACACGTTGCTGAGCTCTTTACCGAAAAAGGCTTTGTGACATTCTGTCTCTCTTCCTTCCACACTGACCGAGCCCTCCCTCACCCCCAGGGTGAGCGGCCATCGGCGGAAAGACACGGTCCTCAGCCCACTCAGTTGCTGACTAGCTCTGGGCCTCTCTGAGCCTCAGTTTTCTCATCTGAGAGTAGGGGAAGCAATGCCTCCCTCGCCAGCCACAGTGTGGAGCCAATGGCACGACTGCGCGTGTGTGAAGGTGCCGAGCGCGTGGCGGCAGCCCAGGGCATGCTAGGCTTGTCCTTTCGGTTGCACTCCGGCACAGAGAACCGCGTCTGGGGCTCAGGAATCCTCACTCCTCAGCTGGGTAAAGGGCCCTCGCCACGTGCCTGAGGAAGCAAAGCGCCAGGGAAGAAAGGAAGCAAATTCACGCGCTCACTGTGCGCACCTGCGTCCAAGCCAGCCGGCATGGGAGCCCGGCCACGCGCAAGGCCGAGGCATGGTGGGCGACGCGCTGCCAGCCTGCGAGGGGCTTTGGCGAGAGGGTTTGCAGCGGGAGATGCGGAGGCCCAGGGACGTTAGGTGACTCGCCCAAGCCCGCACAGAACTTCCTGCCGCCATGTGTAAGGGAAAGGAGCTAAATAGGTGCTGTCTAACGGGGAGGCTCGGGAAGGCACAGACCGTCCTCTACCTTGTTTACCGCAGTATCCGTGGCAACCAGAACAGACACATAGCGAGCCCTCAGCGAATGCCAAATAAATGAATGAAGATTAGGAAAAACTCAGAGACAAAAACCTGAACAACTGGAAGGTCAGCCACAGAAAGCCGACTCGGTGGCTGACCAACCGCACATGTCCATGAAAGGAAGGGCAAGCGGTGGTCGCAAGAGAAGCTCCAGGGTCAGAGCCCTGCTCGGAGTTCTGTCCTCAAACCACCACAGGAGCTCTCAGACCTGAGCCCTCGCTTTGGCCCCCCAAATTTTGAGGGAACATAAGGTGCTAAATCAAATGGAAAATATTAGATGGTCCCTGTCTGTTGAGTTACTGGTCACTTATAAGTATTCAGTGAGTGCCTACTATGTGCCAGGCTCCGTGCTAGGTACTGAGATGGCAGGATTAATAGAGATGGTCCCCCCCTTGCAGTCTAGAAGGGTGGAGCAAAAATACGAAGCCGTCGCCACACCTATGGGGAGTCTCACAGCACGGGCAAGCACGAGGCGGAGGTGCCCGGAGGACGGGCGCTCACCTGCACGGGTGGGAGACAGAAGGCCACACGCAGAGGGAGTCTCCTGAGGGGTCTGGAAGTATGAGTGGGATGAGACGCTTGAGAAGGTGCAAGAATCCCCGGTAGAGGGGACAGCGAATCCCGAGGCACAGAACCGGAACCAGCAGGACACATTGTCACTGCTCGGACTTGCCTATGGGGGAGCAGAAGGAGGGCAGGGAACCGAGAATGGGGAGGTGGCAGGGCCGGGCATCCCTGCCGCGAGGGGAGCTCGCAGGCTGGGAAAGACACCGCTCTGCCCCAGGGGACTCTGCACAGACCACTGCCCTCCTCTGAGCTTTAGTTTCCTCCTCTGTACAAGGTGGAACAGTGTGATCTCTGAGGTTCCTTCCTGGTTCTAGCATTCTGTGACATTTCTCGCTAATGCACAAAGTCAGATACGTACACAGGACCAGAGGCATAAGAAAACACGCAGAGCAACGGGTTAACCCAGTGCAAACAGCGCAGGAACCAGACAGGCCGGCTCCGCGGGCAGGTCTCAGGAATGCCTGCAGAGCCAGCACCCCCAGGGCGGGAGGCGTGCCCGGCCTCGGGAGCCCTGCGGTCCCCTCCAGCCCTCAAAGACGGAGCAATCCCCAGCTGTCCCTTCCGGAAGTGTCCCCTGTGTGAGCTCAGTGCCCGCAGTGGGCACTACAGGAAGAGGCAGGAGGAAGGGCCGCCCCCGCCCTTGTGCGGTGCCAGGGGCTGGAACCGAAATTCACCTCGTCCTCAGGGCTCCCAGCTCTCCGGAAACAGCTCCTTTGATAAAAAGATGGAGGAATTCTTTCCGTGGCCCTCAGCTCCTACAGTCGGCTTCGTTATGAAGCCACAGTCATCAAAAACGGGGAAGTCTTGGGACCCAACAAATCTGAGAGCTGGAGGGATTTTAGAGGTCCTGTGAATAGAGGTTCTTAGTTGGGGGCTGCTGTGGTCTGAATGTTTGCGTCTATCCCAAGTTTCTTCACTGAAATCACCACCCCTGAGGGGATGGTATGAGGAGGAGGCGTCTTTGGGAGGTGACTATGTTGCGAGGGGGGGGCCCTCATGAACGGGATTGGGGTCCTTGTAAAAGAGCCCCGAGGGAGCTTGTTTGTGCTTCCGCCATGTAATCACAGAGAAAGGATGCTGTCTACGAGCCAGAGAGCCGGCCCTCACCAGGCACCCAGTCCGCCTTGGCCTCGGGCTTCCCGGCCTCCAGAACCGTGAGAAGTAAGGTTCTGTTGTTTATAAGCCACCCAGCCTGTGGTGTTCTGTGATAGCAGCCCGAATGGACTGTCGCTTGTCGGGGGGCACTAGCCCCCTTGAGAACATGGCGAGACCACAGCTCTCTCCCTAGATGAGGCATACATACTCTGTTTTGTGTGCAAATTCAGAAGAGTGTCAGAACCCGCTAATCGAGGCCCCTCAGAGGTCCTCAGACGCTGGGTTAAGTCTCCTGCTTTGGTTAAAACTCTCTATTTTGCAAATGCGGAAATTGAGGCCCAGAAAGAATAGGTGACTCACCCAAGGTCACCCAGCCACTTAGAGCAGAGCCGGGTCCCCAGGAAATCAGGCTGGCGTCTGCCCCAAGCAGGGGGCGCCAGGAGGCACCAGGTCACTGGCATCTGACCCGGAGCTTGGCCTCTGGCAGGGAGTGCAGAGAAGGGCGAGGGAGCAACCAGGCGGGCTGCGGCTGCTCTGTCTCTGAGAACTGGCTGTCCCCAGAGCTTCTCTCTGCTGCCTCTCTGTCCACGACAGCCAGCCTTCCTCGTGGCCCTGGCCAGGAGGGACTTGGGTGATGGCTTCCTGACTCAGCACCCTCTGAGCAGCCCGCGGGCTCCATTCCACTCACCATGAGCAGCACTGCTCCTGGGGAAATCAGGGGGACTGTGTCTTCTCGCCAGAACTCTCAGAGCTGCCCACTTATCACCCTAGCAGATTTGGATCTGTGAGTGGCAAAACTCTACCCCTGGGAGGAGCGGCAGGCTTCATTCGTGCTCAGCCCTGAAGTCAGACAGGCCCAGGTTCAAGTCTTGGCTCAGCCACCTTAGGGACAGCTGACGTTAGGCAAGGTATTTAAACTTCGTGAGCCTCAGTTTCCTTGTCTGTTCTGTCAGGACCATCATAGTGCCTCTTCACCAGATCGGGGTCAGAATGAAGTAAGATAAATTTATACAAGGTCCTTAATACTATGCCTGCCAACACATTTTAGCTGTTTTATCACACTTCCCGGGGGGGCTCCCCAAAATAGTAAATCCTCACTTTCAGGATCCCAAATCTGGCTACTTATTGTCACCCAAAATGATGGCTAGGAAGGACTCCATCTTCCACATTTCTAAGTGTTTGCCAAGGAGTGCAGTGAGAGGCCTCCAGAGAAGCACCTGGAAGAATTTGCTGCCGTTAGCAGCTCTGCCAACGTAGAGGCTGCGAGCGCGCTCTGTGTGGAGACTCTGAAGGGAGGTCATCGCCTCTCTGGAATGGCTGAGTGGTGATTCTTCCGGGAGGCAAGGGAGTGAGCCGCACGGCTGTCACGGCCATGCAGCTGCGGGCTACTCTGGCCAGACGTCGGCAGCTCTGGCTGAGGGCCCAGCAGTCCAGGATGAGGCGTGGAGGGACAGTGGCTCACTCGAGATGAAGCAGAAACCACAGGCGGGGGCCTCGGTCACATCTCTGAAAGGCCTGGAAGGCCAAACCAGGGTAAACAGTGCTCCCTCACGTGTGAAAGCTCTGCTGGTGATACAGGGGTCACCCTGTTCTCAGGACGGGAGAAGAACCCGACGGCAGCTTTGCCGATTGCCTTAGTGTCAGTGCTCCCGCCGCAGTGGATTGGAAACTACCGGCGTGACATGGCCGAATGCGGAGTTGGGAAGAGATGAACAAAGTCGGCACTTCTACGCCGTCACTATGTCACCATCCAGTGGCTGCGTCTGCATCCCAGGCCCGGCAGGATGGGCCAGTGGACTATCGTTCCTGGGCACTGTCCCCACCTGAGTCTTGCGAAGAGCAAAGCCTATGGACAGCTCGCGCTGAAGACAGCTTCTTCCGTCTCCTGAGTAGAAACCTGGCTCCCTACAATCCCCACTGCCTGGCCCCTCACCTGTGCCTCTTGTGGCCAGGATTCCAGGGCCCTGCCGTCCTGGCTGCCTCCTCTGGGAGCCCCTGGCTCTGTCCACGTGCTGCTCAAGGCACGGCCTGCAGAGCTGGGCCCCGACCTCCATGCGGCCTGTGCAGTGCCAGGTGGACCCTTTTATCACCTGCTTGAACAGGACGTGCCACGAGAGGCTCTTTCCTTGGGTCTTTCTGTGTATTTGTTCCAGCTCCTTGACTAGTTTATAAGATCCCACGGGTGGGCTTTAAGCTTCTTTCGACCCCCAAACCTCCTAGGCCCCTTGTGCTCATTCTGCAGTTCCGTAGCCGCTGCCGAGGTTAACCGTGACCGCTTTGAGGGCCTTTCGCTCTTCTGGTTCTGCAGAGCTCCAGCCTCGGCCTGCGCTGCCGTGCAAGCTGGGAGCCGGCCGGCCCCGTGCTGCAGAAGGTGTTGTCTTCACTCCGCAGTACAGGGGCCTCGTTCGAACTACGGGAGTGGAGTCCTCGGGATAATCTTAGAGTGTTTTATTCCCGTGCTGACATTTAGCACACCCCTGTACTTTATAATAGTATATCACGTTATTTTTATCACTACCTGCCATTTATGGGGCACTTACAACGTGCCCGGCCTTGGCTCCGTGCGTCTGGACAGGTTACAGGAACATAGGTCTCCGCACCGTCACCTCCCAGTATTCCACATGCCTTATTTCCCATCCTCCCCACAGCCCGGGGCCTCCCCGCTTTACAGACTGGGCAGCTGAACGCGGACGCCTCTGATCAGGAGCCAGGAGGCAGCTGGAGGGGCTGCGGGTCAGCAGTCCGAGCTCCCTGGCTGGCGTCTCTCGGCCGCAGGAGCCAGTAGAAGGCCTGGTCTCCCGGCCACACTGGGAAGCCCGGACAGCTCCGGACTTGCTGCTCCCGGACCCCACTTCAGGGACCCTCTTCGTCCCAAACCAGGCTCCCTCTCCATCTTCCTGCCAGACCTCTCTCTCCACATGAGCAAAAAACATAAACCCCCGCCCCCCACTGGCTAGAACCACTTTCTGCAGACTGGCCAGAGTCTGATGGTTTCATACGGGCAAGTGGGTCACGGAAGCGCCCTGACCCACCTGCCACGCGCACTGGAAACCTGGTCAGTACAGCTGTCCTGAACGGACCCGGGGGTGGCCGGTGTGGGCCCAGGTCTTTTCCAGCTGCTCATTCCCATTCTAGGAAGCACGGAGTAGCTCACAAGTGACCCAGTGAGGAGGTCAGTAGGGGTAGGTGGGCCAGGGTGGAGGTGCACATTGAGTACCCCTTTCTCTTCGGGGAGATTCATGTCTAAGGTGTCGGCTCAAGTCTGGAATCCCGTCCCACCCTCGTGCTGTAATATGTGAGCGTGTGCGCACACACATTCTCTCTCTCTCTCTGTCACTGTCCCGGCCGCTTTCGTCCTCCGCTCTGCTGGGGCTGCTTGGTGGGATGGCCCCAGGTGTGTCACCTCTCGGGGCTCAGCCATGGATGTGCAGGGTCTGGGGCTCCCTGGCAGGCCTGCGGCAATCGGCCTCCCACTGGGCCAGCCTTGTGGTCAGCCCTGTGGTCAGCCAACCTTCATGCTCTTGTTAAGTGAAGGCTGGCGGTTCTCGATCACCCCCCGGACCCATTCGAGGTGGACTCCGTGCTCAGAGCTTCCATGCTCGCCTTCAGCCCTCACCGCCAAAGTGTTACCATTAGAAAGAAGAAAGGAGCTTTGATTTTTGTTGCTGGGCCTCCAGCTTGGATCTGGGGCTGTGGGGGACGGGGGGCTTGGTTTTACCGCAAGCCTTGTGTTCACAGCCCAGCTCTGCCATTAACAGCTGGGTGACTGCGCAAGCTGTGGAACCTCTCTGAACCTCAGTGTCCTCCTCCAGGAACACCTCCAGATGTGGTGAGGGTTAAAGAAGAACCTGGATTTACTTCTTCAACTCCAAAGTCCTGTGGGCGTGTGAGTTGCTAACGATGCCCAGTCGCAACCGGGTTTCCACATTCTCCAACCCTGTTCTAGTTCCTCAGGATGAGGCTCCTTGTTCAGGGCCTCCAAGGGGCTTCCATGGAGCTTTCTGGAATTAGTGGACTTCCATAAGGCACCTTTGATGAGAACAGGGCAGGCAGAGTCAAGGGCAGGACCACGCCATGCCTGGAAGGCAACTAAGCTCCCCTTCGGCCTCGACCTTGGCCTCGTCCCAGGGACAGCCCCCAGCAAGAGCTCACCCCACGGACCTCCGCAGCCCTGCTGTCCCCTCCTGCCCGCCTCTCCCAGGAGGGCCGTGGGAAAGAGGCTGCGTGGGAGCTTCCTTGTGTTTGAAGGCAGAAACGCTGGGCTAGGGCCGCCCTCTAGCTATACGGACAGCCAGATAAATAATTACTGAATAAATAAATAAATGAAAATAAACACAGAACGCCTCCAGTGAGCTGGAATTGCTGCCGTGCTGAGAGGTAACTGGCAGATTCGATTTAATTAGAAGACACAGAGCTGTAATGGGAGTGTGAGCTCAAGGGGGCTTTCGGCGACGGGAGGACAGCGGGGCTCCCGCCTTTCCGCTGGGCCCTCCCCTGACCTACCGCCTACTTCCCTCCCAGCCGCGTGGGCCGCAGCGGGCGGGGCTTTGTCCAGCCCTGGAGAAAGAGGCCTCACCGACCACTGGGCGGCTGCTCCGCGCCAGCTATGGCTCCCAAGGCGGCCCAGGTGAGGATGCCCTGGAGGACAGTCCCGCTCGGGGGGCAGAGCAGGGGGACAGCTCGTGCTCACACCCCTCCCTCCTTCCCTCCTTCCCCCCAGGGAAGGCACACAGTGCATCTGGGTGGACAAGATCCCCGCAGCGCCAGGCAGGACCACTGGACTGTGAACCAGGCAGCTGTGACTGTGTCTCGGCCGGGGGCAAGGACACGCCATCACCTGCCTCCTGTGCTGCTTTTCCGCCCAGAAAGCGGAGGTGGCATCCCCCAGCCACTGGACCCTAGCCGACCCCCTCACCCTGCACCCCCGCGGCACTTCGCTTCTCCCTGCCCTCTTCCCCTGCACAGCTGAGAGCAGGCAGGACGCTCCGCTCCCACGGGCTCAGCAGGACGAGGGCTCAGGGCGCAGGCTGGCGTTCCTGCCCTGCTGCAGGGACCAATTCTTCCGTCAGCGTGTGGCCCTTATGGGGCCTCCCGGTCCACGTTTTATTTGGGCCTTACCTGGGTGACAAGGTGGTTTGTAAGCACCTCGGTAAACATCAGCCACACCCCTGCTGCCCACACGCCCGAGTGGGCTGGCGCCCTCCACGCTTCCCTTCCTCACCCTCACCTCCCTGCTCTCCCCAGGAGGCGATTCTTCCTTCCCATCCCCCTGGAAATGGGCTCTCCAGGGGCCTTGCCTCACCGGGGCTTCCCCACCACCCGGCAGCGACCAACACCCAGGACTCCATGAGCCAGCACCCTCCGGGCAGTCCCCTCTTCCCACAGGGTCTCTGGGTCCCCGAGCTGTGTGCACGGCACCGGCCTGCACCCCGGGGGAAGGGTGCGGCAGGCCTGGGCTCTGGAGCCAGGTGGGCCTGGGTTTCAGCCCTGGGTCCTCCACCTGCCAGGGGTGTGACTTCAGGAAAATCGTTCAGCTTCCCTGAGCCTCACCTACACGGTGGGCTGATAACCCGTGTCTTCACTTAGCCGTGTCAAGATCACCTTCACAGTCCGTCTTGTATTCACGGCCTCCTACTGGGCCTCTGCCTTCGCAAAGATCTGGGCTCAAGAGAACTGCAGGGGACGGGGTGGGGCTCTTGGGGACGGGGTGCGACTTGGCCCTTGTCCTTATTGCCCTCAGCCCTAGTCTTTCTGGGACTCTTGGTCCTACAAGAAACAAGGGAAAAAGGGGATGCCCTCTTTCTGCCTGGCCTCCCGGCCGCGATCGACTGCAGGAAGCAGGCGGAGCCCCCACAGGGGCGGGGCACAGCTGCGGAGCGTCCCTCCCTCCACACAACAGCAACCGACGTCTGGAACCTCCCAGGCACAGGGCCTTCAGCAGCCCGGGTTCCCTGCAGGGAGAGGAGGCCGGTGGCAGGCCAGCAGGAGCGGCCTTCACGACCCTGCCTCTCCACAGAGCACGGGATCCACAGAGCTGGGCTCAGGCATCCGAAATCAGAGCTGGGCTCAGGCTCTCGTACATGTGACGACACCCTTCAATCCCCGTGTATGTTAAATCCCTCCCACCCCGCAAAGAGATTATACTAGAGAAGTTCTTTAACCTTTTGGATCCTCAGTTTCCTCTTTGGCCAAACAGGAGTAATAATAGTACCTGCCTCACGGAGCTTTGATGAGGGTTAGGGGTAATGCACGCGTGGCGCTTGGCCCAGAGACGAACACAGCATAAGCAGTCAGCTCGGGCCAGCTTTAACTGTGATGCTGAATCGCGTGAACTTGGCCCCACTGGGCCAGCCCTTGGCGATGTTGGCAGGGGAGGGGGCGGGGCTGGGCTGCAGCCAGCATCCCCTTCCGGTGTGCAGAGCGGCGGGCAGAGCGGCGGGCAAGCTCTGCCAACCCTGGGGCTCGCCCTGAAAGCCAAGTGCCCCAGAGCAAGGCCACATTCCGACTCAGCTGGTCGCCCTGTGAGAACTCCAGGCAGTTCAACAGTTGGGAGAAAGACCCCCGGTTGTGTCTGAGGGTAGGGGAGGAGCCAGCCCTCCAAGCAGAGAAAGACGACAAGAGCCAGGCAAGGCCTCAGACAGCCGGCCCAGTGGGCGAGACTCGGAATTGGGAGGCGTTGGACCTCAGAGAACGGAGATGGAGCGTGGCAGGAGGCCCCAGCGGGGTCAGGCAGATGGGGCATTCCAAGCCTCACCACCTGCCACCTGCAGGACTCTGGGCAGACTCCTTCTCCCTCCGAAATGCCAGTTTCTTTGTAAATAACAAGGGGATAAGAACAGGTATTTTCATAAGGTTGTCTTGAGGGTGAAACCAGGTGAGAACAGTTAAATGCCCACTGCTGCTCAGCAAACGGCTCTGTCCTCTTCCCACCCAAGGCGTGCAGACTCGGGCCAGTGGAGCAGAGACTTGGAAAAGCCTGAAGATGGATGACCACGTGGGCACGCAGGCTTCCTGCAGGCACATGGGATCTGGGGCCCATGGCAATGTAGACAGACAATTCTAGACCCCACGGCTGGTGGCAAGGAATTGCTAATAACGCTGCCTGCCTTGGCAGTGGACAGGGCTACACGGCCAGCAAATGACACGGCTGGGGAAGGGCTGCCCCAACGTGAGCCACCGCTGTGGCCGTGCGAAGCTACAAGGGGCTCCTCAGCGGGGTCCGAGGGAGCCCTGCCTCCTGCAGGAGCTGGTGAGGACGGGCTGGGTCGCAAAAACTTTTCAGATTTATCACAAGTCATTGTCAACTCTTCCTAAAAGACAATAACTCAACATCGGCTTTTTATGGAATTCATTATTTTAAAAACTTAATTTAAGACCACAGCTGTTTCAGATTTCTCTTATAAGAATTTAATTGGTCTGTAATAGTATAGTTAATTAAATACAAATCAATAGTTTAAAACAACTAATTGATACTTAATATGAATGGGGAAAAACTTAGTTCTAACGTAATTAACTCATATTAAATAAGCAATGAAATCGCAATTATGTCTTTACAACAATGTAAAGTTTATAGTTCTTTAATAAACTTAGAATTAGCAGGCAATGAAATCCAAAATTATAAAGCTGGTATTATTGGGCTATTAAACATTTATTACTTGTCCTAGAGGGCCAGAGCCGGGCGCTAGTTAGGATTAACATACCTTTCCTACTCCCCTCTTCAGGCCTCTTTGCTGTAGAGTTGGTCAGAAACCTGCGACCTTGGCATGATTTATGGGCTTCATTATTGCCTGGATGTGAGTAATTATGCTGAAAACAGGACTAGGCAGAACCGGAGCAGAAAGCAGGAGTTCAGCAGAATCAAAGTCAGAACTTTCCAGACATGAGACTCCGGCATTCTGCGATCGGCGGGGCGCCGCTGGGCAGATTGGCTATTGGTGGCTGTTGGTGGACAATGGCCTGTGAGCGAGGCCATCAGTACAGACCCCCAACAAAGAGAAAACTGGTACAATCTCCAGCCTTCAAGCCCTTTGCAAGGGCGTCCCTGCCCACCCCGCAGCCTGCAGCTCTCCCCTCCTCTGGACTGCTGCGGCAGGCATGGCCATTCGCGTGGCGAGAACGCGCGTGCTGCCTCACGACACTATTTGCTGAGCTGTTGTTTGTCCTTGACTTTTCCTCTTCACAAGCATACGCCGGTGTAACCAGCTGGCTCCTAATCTCGTTGGGCTGGGAAGCTTGCACTTCGCGCCTGGCACTCGGTGGCCCCTCAGTGAGTGTTTGCGGATGGGACTTTATACCAGCACGTTTGTTAATACGCACTAGTTGCGGGATCGATGCTTGTGGGAGTCTACCCGCCGTATCCCACGGTTCTCTCCCCAGAACAGGGCGTTCGCCCTCTGAGTCAATGCAGCTGGTTAACGATGTATTTCTTCAGGCCGGAACTCCTGCTCACATTGTTATCTGGGTCCTCCGCACTTGGGAACCTCGTCGCCTCCAACACAGGAGGTCCAAAAACGCCCCGTTTTCACCCTGTGACCTAATCAGCCTCCTCTGTCATCACCCTACCCCAACACGGGCATCGCCCTTCCACCAGTCTGTCACCAAGAGAGACTGTGGCCACCTTCGCCCCTTCCTCTGCTTGAGCCACTCGGTCACTTAGCACCGTCGTCTCTTCCTAGCGTGTCTCAGACTCACCGTTTTCCCTCCATCCCCAGCCCCTCTGGTCCCTTAGCCTCTGCAGCTGCAGCCACGTGGCTGGGCCTCCGGACTCGCGTCACTTTCCCGGTCCAGCTGGCTCATGGCTGCCACACTAACCTCCAGCGTGCGCCACCTAACAGGTCCCATCACCTCAGACACGTCCTTGCACCTGTCTGCATCTCCACATCCGCGTCTGTAAAGAAAAGAAGCAGGGAGTTTGGTGACCTCTGACCCCCATGCTGGTACTTTGTTTCCGTTTGCTGAACTCGCCCTCATTAGGTGCTTCCTTCTGGGCACCTTTCACTCCTGTTGGCCCATTTCATTTTCGTGCCGATCGTGCAAGGAGGGTCTATTAGCACTGACATCTTATAGATGAGAAAACCAAAGCTCAGGGCACCTGAGGGTCGCTCGCCGCCGAGTGCTGGGGCACGGCCTCAGCCAGCCCTGTGAGTCCCGAAGCATCCGTGGCCTCCCCGTGGCTCCAGCTAGGTCAGCCGCCACCTCCTCCACGTGGTCTCGGGCACCATCTGGGGGATTCAAGCTGTCTTCGGCCCCCACTGCTCTCTGTGTCGAGGTGGCCGGGATCCAGAGGCTCCGGGTGTCGTCGCGATACAGCTCAGCATCCGTCACTTGCTTTCTGAGCTCTGGCCGTCGTCAGAGAGCAGGAAGAGGGGGCACGTGCAGACCCCTCACCTGGCAGCTGAAGGACAGCGACAGGCTCCCAGCCGCCTCCTTCCCCAGCTTACCGCTGCCCGCATCGCGTGCACCAGTGCTAAAGCAATCTTCTTCAAGTGCGAGCCTGGCCCGTCCCTCCGGCCTCCCGTGCTTCATGGCTCCCCACGACCTGCAAAGAAAGTACGGCCTCCTGGGCCAGGCTGGAGGGCTGCTCCCGGGTCTGCCCCGGCACCTCCCTCCTCCTCTCTTTTCCTCTGCTCCCGAAGTCTTTGCTACAGCCACACTGAATTGCCTGCCAACCATGCTCTGTTTCTTGTTTGATGGGCTTCCGGGGCCATGCTCAGGTCTAACAGCATCGGGTGGGAAAAGTTCGTCCTCAGCAAGCACCCCAGAACTGTCGTGGCCAGGCGGGCTGCGGAGAGGGGGGAAGGCCTGCCACAGGCAGCCTCCCCCAGACGCTGGACGGCCTCCGCAGCGGTGGGGCAGCGGGCGCTGGTGCCTGTCCATGGTCCCAGCTCTGTCCACAGTTACTTGAGAGCCCCTTAGTGTCCAGATGGGGCAACGTGGTCCTCACCCTGGAAGCAGGAATGTTAAAGGCCTCCGGCTTGCCGCCGAGCGCGCCTGGGTGTGCAGACACATGGCCAGCCCTCCCCGCCGCCCATCATGTCTCGTGCCCACCACCTCCGCTGCCGCACCTTGCAGCCCCTGCCGGCCCTCTCCAGTCTGGGGCCCTCTGAGCAGTCCTGTGATGCTGTTCCCTACAGACAGCTCTGCGGCCTAGGGGCTGAGGTCCAGTGGAAATGGCCTGCCCGGTGAGAAGACCAGCTCCTCCCTGTCCTGCCTGTATGTGTGTGCTAGGGCTGCTGTAAAAAAGTGTCACCAGCTGAGTGGCTTCAACAGCAGAAATATATCGTCTCGCAGTCCTGGAGGCCGGAAGTCCAAAGTCAAGATGCTGGGAGGGCGGCTTCCTTTGGGAGCTGTGGGGGAAGATCTGCTCTGGGCCTCTCTCCTTGGCTTGTAGGTGCCACCTTCACACTCGTGTGGCATCTCCCTGCGCGTGTGCCTGTCTCCACATTTCCCTTTTCACGCATGACACCAGTCATCCTGGATTGAGGCCCATCCTAGTGACCTCATGTTGATGTGATCACCTCTGCCAAGTCCCTGTCTCCAAGTAAGGTCACATTTTGAGGTACTGGGGTTTGGACTTCAACATATGACTGGGGGTGGGGGCAAAGGGACATAGTTCAGCCCACAATACCGTCCTAGCCCGGAACTCTGCTCTCCGCTCTCTGCCCTCTGGTCTCTGCCCTCTGCTCTCTGGTCTCTGGTCTCTGCTCTCTGCCCTCTGCTCTCTGCCCTCTGGTCTCTGCCCTCTGCTCTCTGCCCTCTGGTCTCTGCCCTCTGCTCTCTGCCCTCTGCTCTCTGCTCTCTGGTCTCTGCCCTCTTCTGCTCTCTGGTCTCTGGTCTCTGCTCTCTGCCCTCTGCCCTCTGCTCTCTGCCCTCTGCTCTCTGCCCTCTGCTCTCCGCTCTCCCGTGATTCTCAGTGTCCGCAGCCCTGGGATCCCGTACGTTGCCCTGAGAACGGAGCCAGAAATCAGGCCTGGATTCTGGCCCGAGCACTGTCTCCAGCTAGTGCCTTTTCCCTGAATTGTCATTTCACTTCTCTGAGCCTCAGTTCCTGAAACCAAAATGGAAGAAATAATTTCTGCTTTGCCTACTTCACAAGCTACTTACCGTGTGCACGCGATAAGACAGAGAATATGACAGCGTCCCACAAACGTGAAATAATACACTGCATCATTATTATTGCCAGTAATAATCAAGGAATACCAAGGCTAGAAAAAGTCCCATCTGCACCCTCTGAAACTGAAGGAAACCACGCCATTTATAATGCCATCCCTTTTTAATCCTCCCAAGAGGAAATCCGATGACATTCCCGCGTCTTCTGTCCCAATGAATCACAAGTCACGCTCCCTCTGCAGCCGTCCTCACCCAACCTAAACACGCCGTGCTGCACTGAAGCCACCCATGCGCTGGCCCAGGCGGGGGAGAACCCGGCCTGCACGGTGGGTTCCGGTCGGCCTTGTCCTCAAGTCAGCGGCCTGGTCCCAAGTGCTTGCCGCGTGCCAGGCACCACGCTTGGGACTGGGGGCCCAGAGACGGAAAAGGCACGATCCTGACTTTTCTGTTGTTCGAAGTCCAGAGGCGAGGAGTTCCCGGGGCACACACTCGCCTTCTCCCAAGAAACATACCTGTTCCGGTCAACGTCTCCCTGCACGGGCCGTGTTCCTCAGCCTTCATTCTCCTCGGACAGCGCCCTCCCCACCTGCCGGTGACCCTGGACTTCTTTCCTCTGAACTTCCCTTGTAAGCCAGGACTTTTTTCGTGTTAATGATTTTCCATGGACACCTTCCGGGCACGTGAGTGATTCCGCTACGATAAAGCCAAAGACGGCAGCCCCAAAGCCTACTTGGAGAAGACCAGTCATCTGTTCCAGAATGGGCCTCTGTGATCTGACCCTGCCATCCCTCTCAGTGCCATGTGACAAGGTGACAGTCTGGTGGCTGGTCTGCCTCACAGAGAGAGACGCCTGTTCTTCCTGTCGTAGTCTGTCGTCCCGCCCTAACAGCCTGTTAGCTGGCCTTGGTGGAGTCTCCCAGAGCCAAAGCGGTTGCTTCCTGTGTCCTCCTCCTTTCGACGTCCCCCACCTCCCCTCGCGGTATCCAGACACCCTCCCCTGCCCCGTGTCAGTCCCTACTGGCTTGCTCCCTCCTGTAGACCCAGTGACCTCCAGTTTAGCTCTGCAAATCTCTCCAAAGAACATCCCAAATTTTCATGTATGGGAAACCAGCTTTCATGTCTGGAAAACTCACTTCACTCATCTTCCAACCTGCCCGTTCTTGCAAAGATGCCGGTGGCTCCTTCCTACTTCGCAGCAAAGACTCGGTCAGACAGCCCTTGCACTTAATAAATTTCTGCAGTGTGCTTATTAGCACCTTGTAATGTAGCCGCCTGAATAATTAAGACTAACCCATACGTGTCAAATTAAATGAGCCAAATACATCGAGAAATTGCCTTGCCCTCGATTTCTTTTATTAATCAGGATTTTTTAAAAACTTCTTTTCCTGCTCCTCCGCAAAAATCAAACATGGTCAGTGAGACTCTTATGATCCCTGGTGATGTGCAGCCTCTCCTTGGGCAGCCCTCCCGGGACGGGGTGGAGGCTCCAGTCCGTGGCATAGGAGAGGTGGAGTCGGGGTGGTAGAGATAGTCTACACAGATGATCCAGATTCAACAGGCTGCTCACACTCTCTAAATCTTTAGGGAATTGTTCCCCTTCCACTTGCCTGAGAGTTCAGGGACTATCTAGAAACAACTGGAACACTGGCCTAAATGCATCCAGCATCTCCTCCCCTCCCTGCTCAGTGCTCCCCTCGGCTCCCTCCTGGGCTCAATCAGGAACCGAAACTCCCTGTCTCGTTAGGAGCCACTGCTGATGTGCTTTAGATGGGCATAAGAAGTCAACGGCAAATATGGTGGGGATCGTCGGCAATCGTATCTTGCTGATGGTGAACAAGACGCATGCAGTTACAGCGGGCTGGTTCCCTCTGCCTGTCGCCAGCACGATGGGCTTCAATGCAGTCCCGTCCAGAGGCCGTTGTCCTCAGGAGCTCGGTGCCTCCTCACAGCCTGTGCTTCCGCTGGCGCCCTCCTGGCAGGCTGCATTCCTGCCTCCTGACGGTGGTTGTTAGAAAAAATCCACAAATATAGTAAGTGAACATCAAAGGGGCTTTGATCCACTCGGCTCGACAGAGCGGGAGCCCCTGCAGAAAGGGCCGAGGCCTTGGATGGGGGAACTTAACATCGTCAATTTGGGCGCCCGAGATGCAAGGCCGTTTGAAATGAGGGCGGCTGGGGGGTGTGGAGGGGAAGGAAGAGAAGTGGGTGCCTCTGGAACGAAGCCCTCAGATCCGCTTCTCTGCTCTTCACTGATAGCCAATAAACCCCTTTAAAGAATCGGGAGATCAAAGCTAGTGACCTCCCTGGGCCGTGGCATTCTGCCACTGCCCCACACTTTGTTTTTCTCTAGGGCCAGCGCCCCCAAGCTTGACCTAGCCGTCTCTCGTGGGCCCTGTGCTCCTTTCATCCTGCGGTGCTTAGCGAGAGGACCTGGGCTGCACAAGGCGGAGAGGGAGTGGGAGGAACGACCCGCTCTGTCTGTCCTCTAACGGCCTGGACACCGGCTAGGCTCACGGGGACACCCAGTGTCTTGGGAGAAGGTGCCATTACACCCACTCAGGCGGACCCTCCTGAGAAACCAAGGGAGGGAGCAGTCAGGTCCGAGAACTCCTGGCAAGGCCTGGGAGGAGCTACAGTCAGGTTCCCACTTCCATAAATCACACCCCTCAGTCGCGCGCCCGGTTTGTGGCAGGGGTCGCCTTCGCAGGACTTCTAAGCAAGGGGGTGGGGGTGGGGAGTTTCAAATGATCACGGGGAGTCCTTTAACAGCACCGAGCCTCGGTTTTCCTATCTGCGTAATGTGACTCGCAGCAGCCTGTCTGCCTACCTCATGGGGCTGTTCGGGGGGCTGTGGAAATAAAATTTGGTGTGGAATTGCTTCAGAACTCACAAGATGCTTAAAATAAATTGGAACTAAAGAATCAATACCAGAGAGGACCTTGCCTTCCTGTGAAGCAGATATATACTCCAGTCCCGCCTTCAGACACAATGGGCACTGCTTTACAAAATATGTGCGAAAAAAGAATCATCTCTTTCATTCACTACCTCGAATTGTTCTATCAAGTTTTTCCACTTGGGGCAAAGCCCTGTGGAGCCTTGTGTCTCTTAGCTGTCCCAACCCCTGTGCTGTGAGCCTGCACCTCCTAAGTGCTCGATGGTACTAAATCGTACCTTGTTAGAGAAATGTACAGAATTTCCGGCCCTGAAATTCACCTCTCCAAAAGGTGGAAGAGTCCTTCTCCCTATACTTCGACCTCTGTGTCAGCCCCCAAACTCATCTAGTCTCTTCTTCATCCTTCCGAGTCACCACTGTGCGTGGCTGCATCGTTCCAGCCCGGACGCCGCTGCCTGGACTCCGCAACCACTCTGGCAGGTCTGGCCGCGTCCCAAGGAGATCTGGGCGTGTTCTCCAAGCCCGGGGTATAAAAGGCCTCAATAACCCAAAGTAATAGCTATGAGCATGGACTCTGGAGCCAGACCGCCTCGGTTTAAAATCCTGGCCCCACCACCAGCTAGCTGTTTCATCTAAGGCCACTTAATAACACCTGTAAATGGAGATGATAAAAAATGGGGTAATAATGGTATATATTGCATAGGGTTGTTGTGAGGATCAAATGAGGAATGATTGGCTTAAAATTAGGCCTGGAACATAATAAGCACTATATAGATGTCGGTTAAATAAAGAAGTAGCCCTGTTCATAAGAGCAACAAGCTTTACAGCCCCCTACAGAGGGGCTTCCCCTAATGCCTGACTGTTCCCAACTCACCCACCTGTGCCTCTCTTCCAGAGCTGGGCCTCCAGAAGAGAGGATGCTGTCTGGTGCTGGGCTACATGGCCAAGGACACGTTCCGGAGAATGAGTGAAGGTCAGTGAGAACCGCCCCACCGTCTCGGGTAATCTGGAGGGAGGAAGCTCTCTCCTACAACTACGGTGCAGAGGAACCGGGAAAACGAACGTGGGGTATCTCAGGAATCAGTTTGATTTCCACGAAGCTATTTATGCAATAACGTGGGGAAGAGCAGTGAACGCCTGACACACAGGATGCTGATTCACGAGCCCTCTCCTTATGCTGTCGTCCCTCCTCCCTTGCGGCCCCCGCTTCTCTTCCTCTCTCTTCCCTGCTGTTTTTCCCACCCACTCCGCAGCCCAATTAAATCTGCTTCCATTGTCTTTTCTGATCCAGACCTCTGTGCCTTCCTCCTCAGTCATTCGTATTTCCTGAATGCCTCTGGAACAGACGCTCTTGACAGGCACGTGGGGGAACAGGGGGGAGCACCAAAGAGGGCAAGGCAGTGTCTTCACTCCCAGAGAACCTGCATTCGGAAACCTTCCCCTTCCAACTGCATGGGCCTACCTCTCCCTCTTACGCACGGCCCACTCTGCCTTCCTCTTGCACTGGGCCTGTCTCCCGGGGCTGGACTGGGTCACCGAGGGCGTGGGGAAGGCATCGACACTGGCGCGGAGGCTGGGGTGTCAGCGGAGTGCTGTCACTCGTGGTCCTGCTGTGGTCGAGAGTCAGGTCCTCTTCCTCCGGAGCCATCTGTCTGTGCAGCGAACACCCCTCTCCATCAGATGCCGCCGACCGTTTGTCAGAATGCAAAAGGAGATGAACAATGGCTTGGAATGCCATTTATTCATTAAGTCAGACACAGGAAGCCTTGGCTTCTCACCAGTCAAGCTTGCCATGAGCTGGGCCCTCCCCTCCCCATGGCCCCTCGTTCCCTCCCCAGGCAAGGAGGCAGCTTCCCTCCACCAGCGCTAGAGTTAGACCACGGCATGGTTTCAGTGCCTCTGCATGCTCCTGGCTGGCTCTCCTCCCGGCCTGGTCCACGACGCCACCCCCCCATGTGCTCCCCAGACCTGAGACCTTGCCAGCCATGGGTCTGTCACCAGCACCCATCATGGCGACAATCTGGCAAGAGCGAGGCCGGCACAACTAAGCACAGGAAGTGATCACCTCCACAGTTTGCTGCCTGTCCGTGTTGGAAAGCAGCGGCCCCCAGGAGCCGCTCCCCGTTTGTGGCCAGCTCCCCATGGCCCAGCAAAGCCAGGGCTGGGGCTGCACTTTCTGCTTCCTGCCAGTCAGCCTCTGTCACTGACTTTTGCCGTTCCCAGCCACCCCCTCCCTTCCCAACACCGCCTCCTTGACAAGATTGCTAGGCAGTAACTCCTAATTTGTGGGAACTGACAGCCTGCCTCTGTCCGTGGTGCTGAATAGACACGTTCTCTTGCTGGCAAAGCTCATTAGAGAAGCTGAACAAGGTTCCTCGGGATTAGGCGAGTCAAAGAGTCAGGAGCTGGGCTGGATCTGAAACCCCAGGCTCCAGGCATCTGACCCCAGCTTCTAGGTGACCCAGGAGACGAGAGTGTGGTGAGCAGGCTGAGCCAACGCGGGTGACAGGTTAGAAATCTCAACTAACAAAGCGGAGACGGGATACGGAGAGGGTGAGACGGTGGGGTGGAGGAGGGGCGCACAGGTGGGTCCGCTTTGTCTCTGGAAGGCAGAAGCAAGGGAGGGGGCAGGCCCTGGACGGGGAAGCCCCTCTGCGTCTCTCCAGCCGGCCCGGCTGCCACGGCGCCACATTACACATCACTCTCTCTCTAACGCGCACGTGCCCATAGCCCAGCACGTCTGCAGGTAAGAAACGGCGTCAGCAAACACGGGGAGCTGTCTTATAGCTGTTATAATTATCTCATACCAATACCCAAAATAATTATAACTTCTGCATATTAATAATTGAACTGGAAAAGCAGCAATGACATAGATCAAGAGACAGAAATCTCTGTCCGTGGGTCATAATACACCTTGGTATAAATTGAACAATTGGTAAAATAGTAAAAAATAATTATTTTTCTCCCAGTTGCTGGAATTAGTGAGATATTAGAACAATTAGCTGCTTCTTCCGTTAGAGATACGGTGGTGATCATCATATTTCCAATTTAGAATAAATATAAAAGACCTACTTGTGCCGTATTAAAGCATATTTGTCCTGTGTAAGAGTATCTAATAGGGTGCCTGTCACCCAGAGAGAAGTGTTTCCCTACTCCATTTATTTCTCTGTTAATTTGGTGTCCTTTTATTGTCTTCTCCTTCCACTCCCCCTCCTCACTACATTCCAAAAAATAACAGCTGAGAAGGAGCAAGAGGAAAATAATGAATGAACAGCAGCTTTATAGATCTGGGGTTTATCATAAGTTAGAGTAATCGCAGTCGGTGCTGTTAAACTACACAAAGCAATAAAAAGAAAATGCTGTTCAAAGATCGTTTAAGGAGGCATGTGATAGTGAGGGAGAGGTTTTCTCCGTTTGGGAGTGCTTAATAGCCTCAGAGTCTGCAGGATTTGCAGGAACGGAGGTGGCTGGGAATAGTGAGTGTGTGTGTTTGTTCTCGCCTGTTTGGACTCAACACATTTGGGCATCACATGGAGATATGAGCAGAAATCAGTGAAGGGCAGACAAGAAAGGAGGGAATAAAGTGAGACTGGGCATAAGAATATAAGATTTGTTTGACATAATTGTCTTCATGTGATTGAGATACGGGTGCTTTGAATAGGAACTGCTGGAGGGAGATCATTTATTTATTTATCAAACTTTCATTAAATACCCTAAAAATAATGCCAGTTTTTCATAATAAGTTCTAAGCATTGTTCTAAGTCCTGGAGCTATAAACGTCAGTGAGACACAGTCCCTGCCCTCAAGGAGCTCACAATAAAAACACGCAGGCACTTCTCAGCGTGACCGTCACCTCCCGGAGAGATCCTGCCTCAGGGCCCTGCCTGAATCGGATACCCCTCCCCCGACCACGTCTCCATCGCGGCGACCAGCCGGTGGACTGTGGGCGCTGATCAGCGTGTGATGGTTGGTTAGGCTGCTTCCCTGTGCGCCGTCAGTCCCACTAGAAAGTCAGCTACGCGGCAGCCGAAGACTCTCCCTTCTTCCTGGCCTATCCCTGGGCCTCAGCCCCGTGTTTTGCACATGGGGAGTGGGATTTCTGTCTGGGTGATTACCCAGTGCCTGATGACGATAGAGGAATGTGCAGAGTCACCCACAGGTGCCGAGCGGCCTTGAGAAGGGGCTGCTCAGGCAAAGCGGGCTGACGTAGAATGTTCCGCAAAATGAGTCTGCCCGCCTCACTAACTCCTCAAGTCTTACCTCGGTGCTGACTCTGGCGCCTCCTTCAATTCCAGAACCGTTCAGTTCCAGCCCTTCCCAGCGGCCGGCCCAGGCGGGTCACAGGGCAGAGGGCTGGGAGGAGAGCCTGCCCTGGAAGCGCCTCCCTCCTTCCCCGCCTGCTCTCCTTCCTCACCCCTCGTACTGCTGGGCCATGTTCGCGGCACCTCCAACCAGGCCTCTCCCAGAGCCGCCCCCACTGTGTGCTCCGCCCCATCCAGTGCAAGCCACGCTCACACACGCACACCCCTCCCTGCCTTCCCGGCTCTCCCCTCTCTTGGGGATCCCAGAGCCGCTCACCTTCTCCGTGCACATTGCTGGCCCAGGGCTGAGCCTACGCGGAGCAGGACAGAAAGCTGCCACGTGGTGTCGTAACAGGGGCTGTGCCTGCCTGGCAGAAGCTCACTGTGCCTCTGCGTCAGAACTGCAGACAACCCCAGAGATCACAGGGCACCCGACTCACCCAGCACGGCCCAGGAGCATCGAGCGACCTGCCTGGGGCCATGGGCAGTGGCTGGAAGAGCGAGGACCACACGGCCTGGGGCTTTGGACACCCAGGGCTCTGCGAACTCTGGAGGAGGAGGCAGAGGCCACACACAGAGGGGAAGCCCCTCACATGTCAGCTTGGTTTGCGCTTTTAGGGTGGCCGGGAAGACAGAGGGACAGGGACGTGAGTCAACATGAGTTGACCTGGGAGAAAATCAGGGACGACCGGAGCGAGGGACGAGGGCGGAGAAGGCATTCCTAAGGGACGGGAAGACTGAGGCCACAGGACTCTTGAGAAGGGTGTTTAAAGGAGAAGAGGGAGGCAGCCCAGGCTTGACCTCCCCCGGCCAACCCTTGAGGCCAAGGCGGGCCTGTGCAGGGGTCTCCTCCCTCCACCGGTGGGTGCTCTCGGGCTGCCGATCCGGGCAGGGACCGTTTCCCAGGACCTGGGCTCCTCCCGGACCCTCAGAATCGCGGTGACGAGCTGCTTCTCTCAGCTCAGCGGAGGGAGAACAGAAATGCCGCCCGGCGCTGCCCCTCTCGCGCTCCCAGCACAGAACTCTTGGCGTGACTAGCAAGGGCAGCTTCCGCTCGCTGGGGACGTCTGGCCTCCTTGGGAGGGGCTGGAGCACCCCAGGAGAGAGCCGGCTGCACAGATGCTGCCCTTCAGGGGCCCCTGCCTGGCGCGCAGCCTGGGCAGCACCCTCGTCCTCGTCGGGCTCTGCGCGCGAGTGCCCCCGGCACGTGCTCCCCTCTCAGCCTGGCGGGGCACACAGAGCCCTGAGAGGATGCGGATCTGCGTCAGAAAATCCGAGTGGCAGCGTGGGAGCCTGTTCTCTCCTATGCAACCCCGCCCCGGTCCGTAGGAAAGAGTCTCAAACCTCCCCTGTTTCCTGCCCGTCCCCCAATAGAGCGGATGAGACAGAGAGGTGCGCGGAATCGGGATGCGTCGCCGAAGGGGCACCGAAGGGCGAGGCGCCAGCCACGGGAGCAAGTCCCTGCAGGCCTGATTTCAGCCCTCTCGTGCATGAAACGGAGTAATATCGGAGCATATCACCCATGGGGCTCCATCTCGGCTCTCAGCACCCCGCCCGCACCCTGCTCTCACCCCTCCCCCACGCTTTAAGTGCCTTGATCCCCAAACAAGCCAGTCCCAGGAGTCGAGCTCCGGGCTTTGCTTGGCAGCCTCCGAGGGCAGATCCCCGTTTCTCTCTCCCACCTGTCCTCGGAGAGTGAATTCAAGCTGTAGCAGCTGCACACTGGGTGGCGGGCGGCGGGAAGCAGGGTTAGGGCGGCCTGGGCCCTTGGCCTAGGGACCTGCCCGGAGAAGAAGGGAGCTGGCCGTTCAGGCGCACAGCCTGGCTCATCTTTCCTGAGACCGTCCCTCCACTGCCCGTGCAGCCCCAGGATGGCGGCTGACACTGTCGTTTTGTTAGTTGGGGCTTTGGGGTACGTTTTTCTTATTTCGTTTTTCTTACTGATGTGTTTTCTTCCACTGGGGCTGCAAAGCCCAGCATTTGTATACTGTCCCTGTTTATTATTTATGGCAAGACTCAGATTTGCAGGGTGCTTTCTGATTGCTATTTAATTCACTCGATGTCTGGGAACAAGAGAACCGCCGTGTCCACTCTCCTGCCACAGTCCCATGGAGGATTCCAGAGCTTTCTCCCGGGCCCATTACTCCAGCCACCATTCCCACCAGGAGCCCTGCTTTTCTCAGGCCAGCGGCCCCCTCGGCGGCAGACCCTGCCAGCCTCTTTTTAAACTTCCCTTTCCCTCGCACGCGTGTCCAACCCCCACCAAGTCCCGGGGATTTTACCTCCGCTCCCTCCCCCCATCTCACAGCCGTGCGCTAGCCCCGTCGCCAAGCTCTCGCCTGGACTGCAGCGGGGCTCTGCCATCTGGCTTCTCACGCCCATGACGTCCCCCCTCTGCCCACCAAGTTCATTCTCCACACTTCAGCCAGAACAGGGTTTCAAAATACAGATCTGATCCTGACACGTTCCCCTTGAGAACATTTCAGTGGCTTTCAGTTGGTTTTAGGAAAGACACCAGAATCCTCGGCACGTTTTGCAAAGCCCCGTGTGCTCCGGCTCCTACCCGCCTCCTCGTCCTCACCTTCCGCCGTGACACTCCGCACTGCAGCCACGCGGCCTTCCTGCTGCTCCTTGAACGGGGCGTGCTCCCACGGCCGAGGGCCTTGTCTACCTGTTTCCTCCTCGTGGGGTGCCGGCCACACTCACCACACCCATCCCCAAACCCTCCCCACGCTGCATCCTGCTCGTCCTTCCGATTGCAGCTCAGGTCTCTTCTCCAGCAAAGCCTCCCCTGACCCCACCCCCACAGTCTGGATCAAGTTCCCGGTATCTGCTCTCATACAGCCCTGTCCCTTCCCAACTTAGCTCCGTCTGCACGTGTGAGATCATGTTGCAGTTTTCTAACTAGTCCCTGCTCCCCTGCCACTCAGTAAGCTCTGCTTAGTCTCCAGTGCATCCCAGGAGCCCAGCGTGCTATTTGCACAGAGTGGACATTGACAATACAGAAAGGAAAGTGACCTTCTGCGCCCTGGCCAGTGGCTCCACGCTGCTGGGACTGGGTGATCTGACGATGACCTGGAGAAGAGGCATCGAGACCCAGGGAAGGGGACGTGACTTGTCCAGAGTCACACAGGCAGCAGGCGGTAGTTTTGGTCCCCGGGAACGTTACCCTCCACTTGCACCCCACTTGGGAGATGCGATACGTCTTATACCCAGATGTTTTGGTTCTGGTTTTTCTTTTTAGCATCGTGACTAGTATTCTTAATGGTTAAGCATAGTGGCTGGGAGTAGGAGAAAGCCAGAGTCAAATCCCAGGTATAGTCAGGGCAGGCTTAGAACTATGTCATTGTAGATTCTCTTTTTTTTTTTGAGACAGAGTCTCACTGTGTTGCCCGGGCTAGAGTGCCGTGGCGTCAGCCTAGCTCACAACAACCTCAAACTCCTGGGCTCAGGTGATCTTTCTGCCTCAGCCTCCCGAGTAGCTGGGACTACAGGCATGCACCACCATGCCCGGCTAACTTTTTCTATATATTTTTAGCTGTCCAATTAATTTCTTTCTATTTTTGGTAGAGACAGGGTCTCGCTCTTGCTCAGGCTGGTCTCGAACTCCTGAGCTCAAACAATCCGCCCGCCTCGGCCTCCCAGAGTGCTAGGATTACAGGCGTGAGCCACCGTGCCCGGCCTGATTCTTGAAGCCAGAAGGGACCAAAGGTCGTCTAGTCCGCACCCTCCGCTGGCTCGGCATCCCTGCCAAGTGCCAATGCATGTAAAGAGTCTGGACACCGTGACGTTGCGTGCTCATTTCTTCTTTCCTACTCTGGGCCTGGCACCATACATGCCACGCCCTCGGCGTGCAAAGACACAGCCCCTGCCTCCCAGGATGCCACCGTGCTGGGGTAGGGGCGACACACGCACAGGCAATCACGATACGGCGTGGCAGCGGCAGAGACCAGGCAGGCAGTGATACCAGGGGCTGTGGGAGCAGAGAGGAACCCAAACTGTAGGCCAAGGGAGCCGTGTCCAGGATGGCTTCCTGGAGAAAGTGGTATCTAGCTGAGCCCTGTGAGCTATCTTTACTTCAAGAGGCATTGAAACCTATGCTTAGATCTCTCCAAAGACAGGAAACTCACTACCTGCCAAGGCCATGGGCAGCTCTCATGAAGGGGGTGCAAACACCATGCCCCTTCAACCCAAGGGTCTGCAGCTTTACATTCTGGCTGTACCGATGACCAGGGGGCCCAGGCCAGGGGTCTCTGCCATGCCAACTGCACTCTGGGGAGGCCTCCCTTCTTCTCTGTGCCTCTCCTTCCCTCCATCCTCAGCCACCCTCCAAGGCTTCATCCCCAAATTCATTGAGGGCCGAGACCCTCCCTCCAGCCCTCGCCGCAGCCTGAAGAAAGGCCCGGAGTAGTGGGGACGCGTGAGGATGCTTAGCGGCCTGTGGCGCCGCGAGGCTTCAGAGCTGGGCGCTGGGCGAGCAGGCTCAGGGTGAGGCGGATTACCCAGGGCTTCTGTCAAAGGGCAGGCGATGCCACCCGAAGGAGCGGGCCCCGCCGTGGCAGAGTGCTCCCGTCGCGGCGCCGGGGCCAGCCTCTGGAAGTAGTGACCCGGGCGTGTTTCCCCCACTCCGTCTGCTTGCTTCCCTGGGCCTTCCCTCCCGAAATGTGTTCGTTTCTATGGAAACTGTGTTGTTACTGGTATGGGAGGAATTTAATGACATTCGGAGGTGCCAAATCAAGTCCATTTATGTAATGGTTCGAAATACACATAATGGCCTACGGAGTATGGGACACGGTGACAGTTTCAGCAACTGCACACCGAGTGTGGGATAAACAGAGCAATGTAATAGTCCCACCTCCGAGTCGAACGTACCAGGAACAACCGCTACTCTTAGCACTGAAGAGCAGCGCTTCGCAACCGTCGTTCAGGAGAGGGTCTCAAACACGACCCCGCTGCCCCCCTCAGCGAGGAAGGACGCCGGGCCCTGGCCCGCACTCGCCAAGGTTTGGCCCAGGACCAGGTGGGGCAAGCACACAGGTGGGCGTGGGCTGCGGAAGGGACTAGGCGCCGTGCCGCTCCCCGGGGGTCCCCTGGGCCGGCCTGCGGACGTCACTGCGGCGATTGACAGCCGCTCCAGTGTCTGCTCCCGCGGCTCATTTCTGTTTGACTCCGAGCTCTCCCAGCGCCTACTGTGTGCCCAGTGCTGCGGGCAACGTGGAGCTGAGTAGCACACGGGGGGCGCCCTGATCGGGGCTCAGTCGGTCCCCGGCTTAGCAGGCCCCAGGCAGGGACTCGGTGCACCAGTTCGTCGGGGAGGGGCAGCGGTGCCAGGACGAGGGCCGACATCGACAGGGACGCCAACAGAGGAGCGAGCTCACGCTTGCGACTGCGGGTGGCTGGAGCCAGCCCCAGAGGGAACCTCTGAGCAGGGCGGCGGGCGGCGGCGAGCGGGCTGTCTGCGCACCTGCTGCCTGGGGAGTGGGCGGCAGCTGCCTGGGGGCGCTGGCTGCCAGCACTTGGGGCCTGCTGCGTGTGAGGGCACAGTGGCCGGCAGGCGCTGTCGCGGGCTGGCCCGGGCACCGCAGCCCTGGCAGAGGCAGTAACAGGCCCCAGAGACCGTCGAGTCCGACGGGCAGATGAGCGTGTAATAGAACAGCGGAAGCAGGGCGGTGGAGAGCTAGAGAGACATGCGAGGGATGTGCTCGCGGGGCACAGAGGGGGGAAAACCGTTGTTCCCGTGGGGCGACCTCAACGAAGCAGGAGAAAGGGACGAAGATCAGCCGCAGCGGCGCAGACGGGGGAGGCACTGTCACACACTCAGGCCGCTGAATCTTCGCCACATCTCAAGGGAGGTGACGTTATCCCCATTTCGAGGATGAGGACACTGAGGCTCAGAGAGAGCAAGTCGTCTACCTGAAGGCACACAGCCGTCATGTGGTAAAGCCATGAGCCAAACACCGGTCTTCTGACTGGCACCACCTGGGGAGCCTTGTGCGTGAGGGCGAGGAGGGCGGGGGAGCCCCCCGTCCCCACCAAGGGCAGATGAGACTGAGCACCTACTGTGTGTGCCTGTGGATTCCTCCCCGTGGCCGGGGACTGCCGTCCCTGTATCGCCCCACCGTGCACGGCCCACGGGCCCACACTCAGCCCGCCAGGTGGCCCCTCGACCCTGCCCCCACAGGGGCTGGACTGACTCCGCTAATGCTCAGAGAACTGTCTGCACTTTACCGCCTGGGGGGAGGGAGGAGGCAGCCCGGAGAGGGGACGCTTCCGCTGAGATGGTGCCCAGAAGCGCACCTCCTGCCCGTCCGTCCTCACCCCTGCGCTCACCTCTGCCTCAGAACACGCGGGGAGGAGGGTCGCACACACACTGCCCGGAGCAGCGCTTCCGCTGCACGTGAGGTTTTGGGTGGCGCGCAGCCTGCACGGTGACACGAGGTGGGAGAAGCTGGTGAGACCCGATCGAACAGGTCTCTCTCTGGCCAAACTTCTCCGGACTCTAATATTCATTTCAAAGGCCCTAGTGAGCTGGAGAAGGGGATGCCTCACAGAGTCTCCCAAACTCACTGGACCACAAAACGTTTTTCCCGTAGCAGGTGTCAGGACTGGCGTTCCCTGGAAGCCACCTTGGGAAATAACGGTTTAAGGCCCAGATCTGCCACTGACTAGTTAGTCCTGTGCGCTTTGTTAAACAAGAATAGATCATACCTGCCTCGCCGGGGCCGGTAAAGTATTGTAACACGGACAAACACACTTTACAAACTGTAAAGTGCTATCCAAGTAGTGCTCTACAAGATGGTGCTACTACTCATTTGCATGAAGCAAACACGCTCAGTTTCCCAGAGAACATTTCGCTGGGGGTCAAAACAAAACAAAAAATAAATAAATAAAGGTTTTGAAAAATTAATTTTGTTCCTAACTAGGTATAAGACTTGATCTCTCTTGACCTATATTTTCACATCCACAAAGTGGCTGTACTCATACGCTAGCCCTCTCTCCTCATGGCGTGTTGTCAGGAGAGAATGTGCGTCATGGCGGTGCAGGCGCTTTGAAAACTTGTAAAGCGCCGTAAGATGCACGCGTTGTTACCAGTGCTGCACGTTGCTGCCCCCAGTCAGCCCACTCGTGCTGACGTCAAATAGGGGGCGTGTTGCAGGAGGGGATGGGCGAGTGGGAGACAGGACAATGCCTGGTAATCGTCACTCGTGTTTGGGGTGTCGGGAGCCTTGTCTGAGCACGCCACTGAGGGAGAGAGTGGGTAGTGCGCGGCGAACAGGCAGGAGCCCCTCACCCCTGCCCCCGGGAGGCCGGCACAGGCTCTGCGCCTGGTTCCAGGCAGCTGGCAGGGGGGACGCACTGGGCCGCCCAGCGCCACTGGGGAGCTGAGCTGTCCAGCGTGCACCGTGGGGACCTGCCCTGCGGCTGGGGAAACGGATGCCACTCCACAGACCACTGGGCAGCCTCGGGCGAGTTACCGCCACCGCTGGGCCTCCAGGTCCACACTGTGAAATGAGGATAAGAAGGTCAACGCTGAACAACGGTGAGGTCCAACTCCAGGCTCAGCTCTCTGGAAGAGGGCTTTGTGATGCCGAAGCGAGAAGGGTTATTATTCGTCCGCGCACATCTACTGAGCATCGACTGTGTGCCAGGCACCGTGCCCGGCCCTGTAGACACACCGCTTTGTTTAGCCACCTCCACGGTCCCGAGAGGTACCTGTTACTACTCACGCTCTCACACAAGCAAGTGGAACTCAGGAAAGAGAAATAACTCGCCCAAGCCACACGGCTAGCGGATGGCAGCGCCCACCCTGAGCTCTGCGTTAAAGGGCTCCTCCTTGTTCTCGGGCCTCCCGTGGAGCCCGCGGGCGCCTGCCCTGCCACGCCTGCCGGCTGCTCCCCGCTCTGCACACCTCGTGCTTCCTGCCGCCAGTGCCCCGTCCTGATCCAGACCAGAAGGCCCTGCCATCCTCCCTTTGGGCCCGAGGCCACTCTGCTTCGTCTTCCCTCCCCCACGCTCTGCACGCCCTCCCTGCCGGCTCGTGCTCCCTGCCGGCTCGTGCTCCCTGCCGGCGGTCACCCCGGGGTTCTCGCCTCCGCCCCGTCATCTCTCATCAGGGCTGGTCATCAAGTGATGGGGAGATTGAACACCCCCCCCCCCCGAAAAGGTGGGCAGTGCCAGGTGACAGCCAGCCGAGACTCCCGCTCCGGAGGATGTCTCTGAGGCGCCTGGCTCTCTCCCATCCACCACACGGCGCGAGGACACAACCATCCCTGCCGACCTCTCCCCTGCAGGGCAGTTTCGTGTTATCTCGGCTCATGCCTTCTCCAGCGATGAAGAGATTGTTCTAAACCTGCCGCCCCACCAGCTCTGCTCCTGGCTTCCGAGGCCGTTAAGTTTCATTATAACAAATAAACACCACAATGACATTTATAAGTTACCACTGAGCACAGAAGCACAAATATGAAGCAGATAAACTGCATTTGATCCAAATAATTACTGCAGGCAATATCGGGCTTAGTCTGAGCTGGCAGCCAGGTACTGAGTAATTTATTAGATTGCATGAGGCAATGTTGCACGTCGAGTTTTTCATTATTGTGTCTCTTTCCCTCTCCGTGGCCTAAATAGGTTAGAGAAGTTTAGACAGTGCAAGGCCAAACAAAGACAGACTTTGCTCAAGCAGATTAAGGCCGGGAATGCCGGCCAAGTGTCCAGGAACGGCCGCTTCCCAAGCAACACTGCACTTGCAAGAGAAGAAAGGGCTAAAGTGATTACCCTGATGCTGCCAGCCAAGGACAGCCCCCGCACGGCCGCCGCTGGCCCGGATACAGACAGAGGCCCGTGGAGGGAGTAAACGGCAGGGCTGGATGGAGCCCCCAGGACACCGAGCCTGGGCTCCTGCCGCAGACTCTGCCAAAGACCCTCTATCAAAAGGCCCCAGGTAGCCCCAGGCAGCTCCCAACCCCAGTCCCAGACCTCTCCTCCTGCAATAAATGAAGAGAAGGAAGCAGTCCGCCAGCCAATTCTGCAAAACAAAGCGAGGAGAGCTGGCTACAAGCGGCCATCTCCCTGCCAAACGCGAACTCATAAAGTCTGATTCAGGGGCTGCGATACCTCGGGCTCAGAGTCCCCCCTGCCCCGTCTCCCAGCCTCAGTAAATTACCCAATAAGCAGCACGGACCTGTGGTTATTGTGCAGTTAAACGGTATTTGCCCAGTAAATTCTGAGCAGAGTGCTAACGGTGATATACAGTAACTAATTACGGACATGAATTCTCTCCCCAAGACGCCAAGCGTTACCAAATATTGCTGCATTTAGGGGAGGCGGCTTGAAAGCTGCTCGGTTCTCCCCAGTGAAGCCGTGAGTAACTCTGCGATTACGGGGCTGCTGCCGTCTCCAGGGGCACTCCCGGCTAGAAAACAGGGATGTCCTGGGGTGGGGGGGCAGGCAGGAATCGGGCCGCATCTCTCAAGATCGCGCCCATTTGCTGCCCCGGCGGAAGGGCCTAGCCAGGCACCAGCTGGTCCTCCTTGGGCTGTCGCACAGCACATAGCGGCTCAGCACCACGGTGGCTGCTGCAGGGGCCACGGCTCCGCAGGGCGGGGGATGGAAGTCATCACTCACCGCGCAGCCTCTGCAGGGCTCGGAGCGGGGACGCGTGGGCAGGGTTAAAACGGCCGGAGCAGACCACCTAGCCCTACAGCGCTGCTGATGGAGCTGACCTGACCTCAGCCCAAGGGCACCGTGGGAGCAACAGAGGTTTCTCTGGTCCACGGGTGGGGCCAGGGCTGCACCCTGGGGGCACGTGTCTGTGTTTGCAGCTCAGCTGGGGGCAGTTAGGGGACACAGCAGTGGCCTCTGCTCTCTGAAGAGGAGACCCCACAGGTCAAACACCCTCTGCGGACCAGTGCTGTCGTGCAAACAAAGGCCACAGCTGGAGTCACGAGGAATCCTGGGTCTCCCAGGCACTGAGACCGGGGATGGGAAGGCGTCTGTGTCTCAGGACAGTTCATGTGGCAGTGGCCAGCCTGGAGCTGGGGCCACTCCCGCTTCGAAGGAGCTCTGTGCCTGCCGGTCTCACCCTGCCTGTCACCAACTCATCCTCCGAGATGCCTGGGCTCCGGGACCCAGCCTGAGCCTCCTCCCTTCCCGGCCCGGCCCGGCCCGGCCTGCACCCCGCCTCGCCCTCCCCCGAGCTCAGAATCTCCCCCTACAGACGTTTCCACTTGACACAGTCGGCTAGGCTGGGGCAGTGCCTGCAGGTTACTTCTGTTGTTTTTGTCGATACTGCGTTCTCGTGTTGGTGCCGACAACCCGAGCCCTCGCGAGGGCCCCTGTTCCATGGTGACGGAAGGGCAGAGTGAGGGAGAAGAGAGGGCATGGGGAGGGGACATCGTGGTATTCAAGTCTCTGCATGGGGCCTGAGGACAGAGCCTTCTCCGTGGGGGTGTGGGGTAGGTGACGCACTTTGCGTGAGAGTTACTTGTGCTTAACATCCAGAACCAACCCGAAACCAGGCCCACAATCCCAGGGCAATGAGAAGAAGAATCGCTTTTTTAATTAGGACACACATGTACCCAGCTCTCAATTTTCTGTTGGCAAATTGTCCCCATTCCTGGCAAATGCTGTCACCGGGTTTGCTTAATGAAGTCCTCTGTTAACATTTCACAGCTTCTTATTTTGCTGCTGTTTGCGCGAGGCCCAAAGGGAATGAAAGTCCTTTTAAAGGCAGAGTCGGTTAACGTCCCCACCCCCTCCCAGGGAAGGTTCGAGCTGAGAGACAGCAGCTGGGGAGGGTGGGGGTTCGCCCCACTCGAGCTCTGGGCCCGTCTCCACCCGGCTGAGCAGGAGGCAGGGAGGGAAGCCCCTCACTGGGTTGCGGGTTTTTATAAGTATTAAAAATTCCCAGAACATCAAACACATCCACATTCAAACATGAATATCAAAATCCACCCTTAGTCAAAAATAAACATCACTTAGGGTTATTCGCTATTTTGGATCGCCACCATTTCGGATCATTCACACCCTTGCTCCTCTCCCTTAACAAAGATGTGGAGTCGATTGTGTCTGGTCCCCAAGAGGGGAGAAACCGGGGCGTTGGATCCGCTTCCCACCGGGAACAGCTCCGGCTGCGGCGAGCACCAGGTCCAGGCTGTGATGCTCGGTGCAGGCCGTGAGGGAGGCCAAGTGCCTCGTGTGAAGGCGAGACGCCTCGGCCGCACCGCGCAGGCCCGGGCCTGTCCGTGGGAGGTGGCCGCGTTGCCCTCCATGGGACATGGAGACCGTGAGGACCGCGTGGGTCTTCGGGATTGCGCGAGGGACCTCGGGTCCACCGCAGAGGCAGGACCCAGTCCCGCCAGCCCCCCTCAGCTCCGCCTGCACTCGTTTCATGCACGGGGTTCCCCACGAGAAAAGGCGTGAAAATACTGACCTCGTCCAACGCCGGCACTGTGCCGTTGGGAACACCAAGGCACACCCAGAGAGGGGCGGCAGAACCAGAGCCAGACGGAACCTGGCCCGAGCCGGTGCCTGTGTGCGCGCAGCAGTTACTGGCCCGGCTCAGACCCGCTATCCCAGAATCTCCAAGTTGGAGCCCAGGAAACTATTTTTTAAGCGAGCTTCCCAGGTGACTTGTCATGCGCATGAAAGTTTCGAACCATTTCTGACTGGCAAGGACTATAGCAGATAAAATTATCATTTTGTTGTTTTCAAATGATGCTTGGGACGTGGATCTTCCCCAAACAAACCAAGTGTCCTTGGAAAATGTACTTTTACTTCCTTGCACCTTGGTTTTATTATTTCCAGCCTTAGGAACCCCCAAAAAGCGCCTTGGGTGCATTAGAAAATGGGGCATTGGGGTTGGGAGAAGGGGCCTACATACACTCTGCGTCTTGCAGGGGAGGGACCGCGCCTTGGAGAGGGGAGAGTCAGGCCCAAGGGCGCACGGCTGAGAGAGGGCGGAGCTGGCATCAAACCGGCGCCTCTGGGCCCAGGTGCTCACAGCACGGGCAAAGCTTCGAGCGTCCCTTCGTGCAGTCACTAGAAAAGGGAGCGAGAGCCGTGGGCACCATGGGTCAGCCAGTCTGCGCCCAGCCTCCAGCCTCTCCCAGCGGTGCCCGCGCCGATGCCCACCGAGAGGGGCCGTGGACGCTCCCCTGCCCGCAGCCCAGTTCCGTGCCTGCCCTCCAGCACCACTTTCTTCCTCGCCTTCCCCAACGGCTCAGGGGTGCACATCCCAAACCTGAAGACAGGGGGGCCTGAGACTCAGAGAAGGACAGGGACGTGGACGGGCCCCGGGCCCAGCGGCAGCAGGCCCGAGACCACAGCCAGGGTTTTTGCTGCGTGGGCTGCCAAGCATCTCCCGTCTCCACCCTCCCACCACCACACACTCCCTCTGCACTGCCCGTCCCCATCTCCGGCGGCCCTCCAGGTGACCTCGGGCGGGATGGATGGGCTCCTCACAGACACCTGGAGTCAGTACTTCCAGCGACACTTATCAGCGTCTTCCTGGCACCCAGGCCTCGGCTGGATGGATGGAGGAATCCCTCTCCCTGCCACTAATGAGCACGGCGCAGGCTCTGGCTGGGGCCGGGAGGCTGATAACCAGTAGGCAAAGGATTTATGGTGACTTTGGACTCACCCTGCCCCGGCCGGGCCGATTGCTCTTCATTAAAGACCCGGCTGTCCGGAACAACCTTGGTGGACTGTGTGTGCCGGGAGAGAAGCGTGAGGCCGGGAGAACGTGCCTTCTGCCTTCCTGCCCTCTTCTCCAGCCCCGGGAAGAGCAGTCTCTCTCTCCTGTGTAAGCCCAAACACAATTCCAGCACAATTTCTGGAACATTCATGACCTTGGCAAGCTTCTCCTCACCTGTGTATCAGAATTAGGTTACCTGTGGCTGTAAATGGCAATGTTGAGGTTGAAAATGTTTCCGAGTCTCTCTCCCAGTAGAGGTCTAGCAGATATCAATGATGAAGACAAGGCTCCATCTTCCACCTCTGCCTGGTTCTCCTGGCTTCTGTGTTTATATCTGCAGTCCCAGTCCCAAGGAAGAAGATTGTTCTAGATGATCACTTGCCATCCTGACAGGGCTCGAAGCCTGTGCAAACCTTGATAGGAGTCAGATGTTCCACCCAAGGCCCCTGGCCCCACCAAGCCCCTCGCCCGCTTGCAGTCCAGCTCGGCCCCCAGCCCGGCTTGGCTCACAGGGGCCGGCCATGGCCCCGGCATCGTGCCACCTGCTGCGCACACCAGCGTCGAGAGCCCCCTGAGCGCACAGGGAACTGTACCGGCTCCTCCCACCGAGAGGAGAATCTGTTCTTGTCTTTAGTGAAAACTTGTCTCTTCGATAAGTCACCGGGTACTAATCGAACCCCCTGTCCCCATGCACGGTAGAGAGCCACCTCCCGCTCCAGGTGGAGCTCAGGGGAAGGGCTTTAGGAGCGGAAGAGCACTGTCCCTGGAGAGAAAGGCGGGATCTCCCTGAGCGCGCACGGCGAGGCAGGCCTGGCCCAACACCTGGACGGCCACCTCACCTCTCTCCGCCGCGACCTTCTGCGGCGGGGTCGCTGCCCCCACTTTGCAGACAGGTGAAAAGAGGCTCAGTGGGGTGCCAGGACCAAACCCGGTGCGGTCTGCTGCCCGAGCCCACTCGTGCCCACTGCGCCATCTGCCTCCGTCTCGGGCCCTGCCAGGCCAAATGGCGAGGAGCTCGACGGGCTCTTCGGAGGGAAGTGGTGTGAGGGATAGGGGTCCGCAGGCCCCCAGAGCGCCAAGTCCGCGGCACAGGGAGACGAGTCACCCTCCTTTGTGACTGTCCTCGAGACTCCTCCGCCCGGGCCAGGGGCAGCGGACAAGGGTCTAAGGCGGGTCCTGTGAGTGTCCGGGGCGCGAGGGCTGCGTAGGGAAGGGCGCGAGGCCCAATAAGGACCCTCGGATGCAGCGCTGGAGCGGGCTGCGGGGCTGACGCCCCTCACGACGGCGCGGTGCCCAGGGCTGCACCGTCACATGGGCCTGACACGCGCCCGTCTCGGAGGACTCTCCGGAGAATCCCGTGCAATGGCCCAAGCAGAGCTCCGTGACATGCTTCCCACTCGATGAAAGTGAGCTGTGCTGATTTGATAACAATGAAGATACTATCATATGAAATGTCATAATACAGCATCTAATGTGCACTTAGATGGAACACAGGTCATCAGAACTATCACTTCTCTTTCTTTCGTGCCTCCCAACGCCATGGTGTTGACCCGTTGCTGGGGAGGAGACTGTGCGTGAACTTAGGGAGAGCAAAGGAATCACGTTTCACGCCAAAGATCCTCTTTACATCTGAGCAGGCTGCCTGGCTGGGGGAGTGAAGACTCGTTTGAGAATTAAAACCCAGGTTTGACCCCTTCGTTCAACAGCCAACGTGGGAGGGGGGGAGGACACGCAGCTGCAGCCAGAGGCACGTGGGTGTGAGCCGACTGCGGGACCGCGGACAGGTCCTTGGTGTCTGGGAGCCTCAGTCCATCCGTGCACATGAATGACAATGGCTACCGTGCCATTGTCACCGTACCGTGCCATTGTACTGTGCCACAGGGACCCTGTGACCTGGCATCAGGGCCGCCCGTGAATAACTTGGCTACTTTTTTGCCTTTAGACTCTGCCCTTCCCTTCCGCCCAGCACCTCTCTCCTTCTGGGTGGTGTGCTCGGCACGGGACCTGCCTGGCGGCCGTTCTTGATGCAGAAGCACTTTCCCCGCCGTGACCGCGGGTCTCAGGAGATAAACTGGAGCAGGCAAGCCACCAGGGCACACTTAACGGAGGGGACTCGGTGTCCACGCACGGCTGGACGCCGGGACACGAGACGGATAGGACAGCCCTGGCCCTGCCCGTAGGAAGTGCACTTTTCTCCGTCAGCGTCTGACATACAGTAGGTGCCCGATAAGGGCTTGGAGAGACTGAGGGAGACGAGAGGCGGAAACTCGAGGAAGGGGGACGAGGGGAGAAAGCGCGAAGACCCCCTGGGTCGCGGGAGCCGCCTGGGAAGCGCTGCGCCTGCGGTGACGGGCGGGGTTGCTCAGGGAGGCCTGGGGCAGAGGGTGCACCCCAGGAGGACGGAACAGTGAGGACACGAGCAGGTGACATCGGCGACCAGCTGACACAGCGCTGGCATCGAGCACCTGGGGAGAGGAGAAGTCGGATTCCAGAGGCTGCAGTCCCGGCTGGGAGGCCGGGCGTGACCTGCAGACAGTGGACAGCCATGAGATTCCACCCCTGCAAAGGGGAAACCAAGAAAAGTGGAGATTTAGGAAGAAAACCCAGGGCAGTGTGCGCGACGGACGAGGGGAGCGCTCAGCCTGTCGCCAGAGCCCGGGCTGCGCTTGGGCCGGGGCGGGGGGACGGAGAAGAAAAGGGGAGGCTGAGAGAGATGGGGAGAGAGGCTGGGCCACACTCGGCGATGGTGACAGGTTAAAAATAAAGTCCCAGCTACCGGGGAGGCTGAGGCGGGAGGATCACCTGACCCCGGGAGGTCAAGGTCACAGTGACCTGTGATTGTGCCACTGCACTGCAGCCTGGGCGACAGATCAAGACCCTGTCTCCAAAAGAAATACAAATAAACATGGTGAGGGGCACTCACTGCCAGGCTCCGCGCCGGGCGTGACGGGAGGACAGCTGCCAGGGCCTGGAGGGGGCCGGGCCCCGCCACCTGCTTCTCGCAGGACGACAGAGCACCGCCCCACAGCAGGCTTCCGTGGGCGTGTGGAATATTCGGACGTCCCCCAGGAGCTCCCCGTGTCCTTGAGGCTCTACGCAGGAGGAGACAGAAATGACCCCTTCTTCGGAGTCGGAGAGGAGATGGGCGAGAGCAAACAGCAGCGCGGGAGGGCAGCAGCGTCCTTCCACTGCTCACCTGCGCAGAGCGCCGCGGCTGGCACCTGTGCTCCCGGCGCGGACGGGGCGGTCCCATCCCTTTGCCTCACCCGAGATCCACTCCAGACTCTCAGGAACACTCAGTTTAAGACCCGTGGAAAAAGCATCTCACTGATTTGAAAAAAAAAAAAAGTACTTTTAACATAAGGTGCAAAAATTAAAATTAGACTGGAGAGGGAAATTGTCAATTAGAGTACTAACTGTCCCCCCACAAAAGTAATTTGCAAGTCATGTTTTTTGAGTGGTTGTTCAGCACTATCCTGTGTTTCTCCCCCACAGAAACATTCTTCCCACAGAAGAGCCAAGCAGGTCCCAGCAGACAACCGTGACAGCAGAAGCCCTTAGGATGGTGGCCGCAGGGCCCTGTCCCCGCCCCCCGCCCCCCAGCCTGCTCAGATCCCACCCACATCTGCTCTGCCCTCCTAGACCCCAGGTGCCTGCCCCTCTCCTGGCTCAGCCGGCCCTCCACAGTGGCCTCGTGACCACCCGGAATCCATCCCGCCTCGCCTGGTCTCGCAGGTGGCCTCTCCCTCGGGGCACCAGCCAGTCCAGCCCACCCTGGCCCCGGGAGCCTCCTGTGCCCCACCTCCCCGGGCACTCGCACCCCTCCTCCCGTCCTTCCTCCGAGAGGAAGCAGGACTGGGGGACGGGACGGCCGTCTGCTGCAGGCGCTGCCCGGTGCTGGCATTTCGGACCTTCTCTCAGTGCCCGCCAGCTCCCAGCTGACAGCCTGCTGACGCCCTCCGACAGCACAATCCCTGGCAGCTACGGGCTGCCTGGACTCTGCCCTTCTTGCAAGAAAGATTTTGAGACAAAAGAATGAGCCGCGAAATCAGCGCTAGAGGAAGGGGACAGCCCTCCCTGCCCACCCCGTCCTGTCCGCCCGCGTGCCCCCGCCCCCACCTCCGCTCCTTCCTTTCTCCCCCTCGCTTCACTCTGCTCACTTTCTCCTCTCATCTCTTCCTTCCTTTTCTCTCCTGTTCTGGTGCCAGAAACAGTCTAATTACAACAGAGAACTTGAAGAGACAGAGAGAGAGAAAAAAAGATCACCATACACAGCTGATTAAAATGTCCTGTAAAATCTAATTTGTAAAGCCCAAATCAGAATAAGAAGTGTTACTCCCAGAACTCAAGGCCAATTTGATTTCTAATGAGACTCCTCAGACCCCGCCAGGATCTCAGCAGGCTGTGGCCCGGCTTCCGTCCCGCCTGCCGCCGTCTGCTGAGATCATGCCTCCCTGGGGAGAGGCCCAGCTTTGCCGTCTGCCCTCCCTGTACGCCAAGTGCCCCTTCCTGGGGTCGCCTGCCGCTCAGCGCTCGTCCTGTGTGTGGTCGGAGCCCAGGGCTTCGTGGCCCTGGGACGGGCAGCAGCCGGCGTCCAGGAGCTCCGTAGCTGACTCTCCCGGGTCAGGGAGCTGTCCCCCCCAGGCCCGGTTTGCCGCTGTGAGGTCTCCGACTGCGCAGAGCAGGGCTGGGAAAGGGTGAGGGCTCAGAACGCAGATGGACCCGAGCTCGAACCCTAGCTCCACCACTCATTAGCTGTGTGACTTTGGGCAGGTTACTGTACCTCTCTGATCCTGGATTCTTTATTGTAAAAAGAAGCTATCTCTGCCCTAAAGTATGAATGTAATTCAGTGGACTGCAGGAGAAAGGCGTATGTGAAGCACTGATGGCATTATGGGCCCGGTGCCCAGCGTCCATGTCCCGCTGTCAACCGTGGCTCTGAGGGAGCACGGATCACGTCACCCCTGCTCTTTAGCAGCTGCCTCCAGGACCAGGCTGAGGGGCCCACACACCGCATAGCTCAGCGACGAGAACATGGTCTTCGGAGCCAGAAAGACGGGTTCACGGCCCCGCCCGCCACCAGACAGCTCCCTGGGCGATGCAGCCTCACCCCAAGCCTCGGTTTCCCACACCCGTGGGAGTGGCGCTCCTGACACCCACAGAAGGCCGCCGCAGGAGGGCAGGCGTGGACCAGGCAGGGACCCGCAGGCGCTGCCCCTGTTACTGTCTCCACCCCGTGCCTCATTGCCCCACCTGGAAAATGGGCATAAAAGCAGCACCTACCGTTTTTAAGTGGTTATGAGGATGAAAATATGAACAGCTAATATTTTAAACCTTAGAACAGAGCCTGGCCTGTCGTACGCACCGTGGATGTGTTTGTTTCGTGAGACACTGGGAGCTGACCAGCTTCGACGGCTCCGTGCCGTCTTGTTTTGGGGTGTGGGTGGGGCGGCGGGGGGTGCACCGCTGACTTCTCCCAAGCGATCACGAGGCTGCAGGAAAGAAGGGGACAGGGAGGGCATGGTGGGGCCCGGCCACCTGCTCCCTCCACCGCACTAGCCACAGGGCCACCGCCCGCTCCTCTGAACTCGGCCCTCGGCCCATCTGGGAGGCTCTGAAACAACAAAACATTTAACCAAAACCACGCCACTCCCCACCCCCACCGCCCTGGTGACAGGCAGGGCCTCTCCTGCGTCTGCACCTTGTGGACGAGCGCCGAGCTGGGGGGGGGTTGCTCAGTGGAAGGGGGGCGGCACATCCCAAGTGGCAGCTGACGGCCCCTGGGAGGCCGGGGCGTGGCTGGGCCACCGCAGTGTTAGGGGTTGATGAGCAGAGGGGCTGCAGCTGGGAGCCGGCCCCGACGGGAGGTGACCGGGCTGGGGCAGAGACGGGGGAAACGCCACCGGACCCCCAGCAGGAAGCCGGGTGCCCCGGGGGGCCTGCGGACCTGCACCAGCCTCCGCTCTGCGTGCGTAAGGGGAGGGCGGCCTTCACCTGCGCGCGACTGACCGTGTGCTTGTGTCCTTCCAGGCCAAGTCTACTCCTTCAGCCAGCAGCCCCAGGACCAGGTGGTGGTGTCGGGACAGCCGGCGACACTGCTGTGCGCCATCCCCGAATACGATGGCTTCGTTCTGTGGATCAAAGACGGCTTGGCCCTGGGTGTGGGCAGGGACCTCTCAAGTGAGTACCTCCCCACCCGTCCGCCCCCAGGAGCTCCCAGCTTCCCAGGCGTTCGGGGGTCAAATCCCCAGCCTTCACTGCAGCTCCCCTGGGCAGAGTCAGGCTGGGCTAGTCCAGAGTCCTGGGACTCCAAGGGCCCCCGACTATGAGTAATGAACCACAAGGACCCCCCGTGCTGGCTGTCAGTCCCAAACCTGACGTGATGTTGCCCCGGAGAGTCTCCTCCAAAGTCAAACATGACTCCCATGAAGTTCGATTTCCAGAAATCGAGTGTTCCTGTTTCTTGGCCCAAAACGTATCCCCCACTTAGCAAGGCGTGACGATTAAGGAAACAGAAGCACAGCCCGGCTCCCAGGCTTCCCACCCACCAACGAGCCAAGAAGCTGAAAACTCACAAAGAAACCTGGTCGATCTTAGGGGCCATCATGTGATGGGAAGGAAAGAAAAGACAGGACACGTCTAAAATAAACTCCAAACCTTGTTCAGCCCACCCAGGCCGGGGTTCCCCAAAGCTGCCCCGGAGAAATGGGGGTCCCATGGCTGTTGACGGCTGGCGTGCAGACTCACTGGCTCGCGTTAACTCTTGTGAATGGGGACCCCGTAAGCCCACACAGACGCCTCTCCAGTCCCTCCTCTCCCCGGGGGAAGCAAGAACGGAATGGTCCCCGTGGTCCTGTCACGCGTCAGCCGTCATCCTCCTGCCCTGCAGAGAGTAGGCACGCGGGTGTTTGCCAGGCTTGGCACAAGCCGGCCATCATTGCCCTGTGCTTTGGGAACGGCTGAGGGTGGAGGAGAAGAGAAAAATATTATTCGGCTGGAAAGTAACTTTGCCTCTCCCATGGCATGCAGCTGCAGGAAACTGAAAACCAAGTGATGCTTGGGAAATTAATGTTTTAAAATGCGAGTTATGTCTTGCCAAAAACGGCTATTGAAACATGATAGCAATGGTCAATAGTCGTCTCAGGGTTTGAATGCTGCAGCCCAGCTGAGCGTGGATAAAATACACAATAATATCTCCGAAATATACTGTGCTGCCGTAAAGCTTCAGCGTTATGGGAACCAGCCAGTTTCAGAGACTCTGAACTCCCTTCCCCTAGAGAAACGGGGCAGTGATAGGACCGTCCCCAGCTAGACCGCTCATGCTCCGGGGGCTGTGGGCCCGGCGTGGCCCTGGTGCTGGGTCAGGTGGCCGTCTGGTTTCCTGGCCAGTGGTTTTCAGCCTTCAGTCAGGGACAGGGGCTTGTTGGGTCAGTGGCCAAGAGGAGGCCCAGGTCACTAGGGATTGTTCACAGAGTGGTCACCGTGGCATAGATCATTGACTCCCTGGCTTCCCGTTCCATAAATGGCTCCTGGAATCCAGGATTGGGGCCTGCTCAGCACTGAAGGACGGAGGCCTCTCGTGAGCTAGGGTCTGTTTCCTGTCCAGCCTGACTCGGTTGACCCTCTCCGTGCAGAGCCAATGAACACAGCTCCTGATAAAAAAGTAGTTTATGCCCTATGTTTGATCACTTGTCCCAAAAATAGCGTCATGGCAATAATGGTAGATGCTTGCGTGCTCAATAAATACTGCTCGCGTGCCTGGTGAGAAAGTCGACATCACAGAACTCAGCTCCGTACGGCAAGTATTTGCAGAGAACTGAATACCGCAGACGTTTTCCAACAGGGAACCGGGCCCAGAGCAGTGGGACTTCAGCCGGCTGTGTCCCTGTCCTCTCCCGTTTCAACCGCGCAGCCCCACCGAGTCTGCCGGGAATGGTACCCTCGCTGAAGACCTCAGTGTCTTTCTGGTCACCAAGGCCAGGAAAAGCAGTCAAGGGAAATGATTTATAAAAACACTCCCTCGTGTTGATAGAACATTTTTCTTCCGAAAATCTCAAGTACTTCTCAGACATTATCTCATAAATCTACAATGGCCTGGAGGGGGAGAAGAAGGATTTTCCCCTTTCTTTGACAGGTAAACAAAGTCACAGTTGAGAAAGAAGTTGACTCAATTATATAACCAATCCCAATGCATGAGGCTCTGAGTCTTAACCCCAATGGGCCCAAAACCCTGCCTGCTCTCCCTTAGAAAGGTGAAGACTTCTTTGGCTACCTTACCTTATTCACTCTTGTTTTAATTTCAGTTAGCATTTATAGACTACTTACTGTGTGCTAGCACTTCACGGAGGCTATTCTATTTAATCTTCACCATCACCTTACGAGGCAATGGTATTGTCCCCCTTTTACCAATAAGGAAACCGAGGCACAAGGAAGTCGAAGTAACTCACCCGAGACAACAGAGCTAGGAAGTGATAGAGCTGGCATTGGAACCCAGGCAACTTGATTGCAGAACCCGGACTCTAAATACTTTTGCCTCCTTTGGCAGTACCAGGAGAGAGTAATGATACTGTGGAAAGAGCTAGAACTTCCTCAGAATCTGTGCTTCTGCGTCTATGTTTTCGAAAGATGCTGCCAGTCCTTGGGATAGCATCACAGCTCCCCGTCTAATTAGGCAAATACAAACAAACCCATCACTGATGTTTTCAGCAGCTCACTAGCGCGAAGTCCTGCTGCTGATAGCTTGCAAGACAACAAAAACACAAGCTCCAGCCAAGATGCCTGCAGGGGACCAGGGACTAATCACAGGATGTGGGGATCCGGAGGCCGGGCTGGAGGGGCTGGGGTCTGCAGCCAGCTACGCTGGGGCAGCGGCAGCAGCACAGAAAGGACTGGACTAGAACCCGCTCCCAGCCCCTGCCCGGCCCTGGGGGCGCCAGCTGAGCTTTCCTGGGCTCCTTCCCGGAGCCCAGCAGAGGGCAGGAGGGGTGGGCAGGAGGAGGGGCAGGGCTCTCGGGCGGACGGCTGACGGCCCTGTGAGCATCTCTGGCCAGGCCAGCACAGCTGAGCAGGCAGGGCCATTCGATCGCACAGCGAGGACAGTGGTAGCTGTGAGGACACAAGCCCGGAGGGCTCAGCTGCACAGGAAGCGCCCACAGAGCACGCCAGGAAGGCTGGCAGAGGGCTGCAGCCCACCCCCGGGAGGCCCGCCCACCCCGCGAGACCCTTAGCTAGTGGAGGTGGGAGGGGCCTTTGAGCTCTTCTAGTCCAATATTTCAGTGTAGAAATCACCTCCGCCCCAGCCCCGAGGGGTGATCGTCCAAGCCCGGCTCAAATACAGCCTGTGACGGGACCTCGCTACTACTTCTGGCGGCCCAGATCCTCGTCGAACACCCCAGACAGTTACGAATATTCTGAAGCACTTCCCCATGTTGATTCTGCTGGTCGGTGTAGTGCCATCTGCGGGAGCTCCACGAACACGGCTAACTCACACTAAGAGCCTTTGAGATATCCGAGGAGAACGCTTACGTATCTCTCTGTCTTCGTTCCCGTTTCTCTCGCACTCGCTCAAGCCCTCATCTTCGCTTTAAAAGGCCAGGTGTGTCCAACCCCGTCCTCCCATGGCACACGAGCTCTCCCGCCATCCTGGCAGGGCCCTGCCGGAGTGGGGGGCAGAGCGTGGGCTCTGAGGAGGGGGGCGCCCAGCACAGGGGTGCGGGGGTCCCATTGTAAATCCGCACTGTACGGTAGCGGGGGGAGGGGGGCAGGCCCAGCGAGGGGACGGATCGACGGTGGGTCCGATGGGGGGAAGCTCTGCCCGCCCGGCCAGCACGCCTTGAGCTGGGGTTTATGTTCAGCCCCGCACAGCAGCAGGGAAGCTGATCGATGACTTGTCATCCTCACACTTTTATTTATCTGTCATTCATTGCCAGCGGTATAAGGGGCCCCGAATTCCTAAGTGTCCTGAGCGCCCCCTAAGTGCTTAGTCAGGCCCCGGGGTTGGGAGTGGGCAGCAGGGATGACGAGACAAGGCCCCAGGGCTCAAAGTGACCGCAGGTCACTCGACCCTGGAGGGTGGGCTCAGATTTCCGCTGCCCGCCCATTCCGACACAAAGCTTCTCCCAAGTCACTCTTGATCATTTTCCGAGTATTTCCCTTTTTTCTTCCTTCCTTCTCTTGCTCTGTCTTCTCTCTGTGTCTGTGCTCCTCCGCCCGCGGCTGTGTTGGTCTGCGTGTGTGTGTCTCCCGCCCGCGCGTGCCTGCTTGTCACGGCGCACGTCCACTCGGCTGTGCGCAGAGCAGAGCACCCGCTTTCCAGAGGGGAACCCGGCCCTGTCTGTCCACACTCAGCATTTTCGTCTCTCTCTCTCCCAGTAGTGGCTCCTCCAATTTTCCTAGACGTAAAACCAACAAAACCCTTGCACACATGCACTGCCCAGTGCCCTGGGAAAGCTCTTGCTTTGTTCTCCCTGCACTGAGATCGGGCCGAGAATCGCCTGCTGGGCCAGCGTCCAGAGGCCCCCTTCCCGGGTCCCCCCCTGCTGTTCCTGTCTGTCGGGAGTGTCTCCTGCACCCCTGCCCAGCCCTGAGCTGCCCGCTGTCTCCACAGGTTACCCGCAGTACCTGGTGGTCGGGAACCACCTGTCAGGGGAGCACCACCTGAAGATCCTGCGTGCAGAGCTGCAGGACGACGCCGTGTACGAGTGCCAGGCCATCCAGGCTGCCATCCGCTCCCGCCCCGCACGCCTCACGGTCCTGGGTAAGATTGCCGGCTGCGCGTTGGGGCGCCAAGGGCTCAGCTCCTGCAGGGTCCTTCCAGCCAGACTGGGGGGGACTCCCGGCTAGACCTCATCCCACAGGGCTCCAGCTACTCCTCCTCCCATGGTGTGCATACCATCCCCCATCCAAAGGGGCAAGCAAAGGCTCCTGCCCTGGGAAATCAGAAGGCCAAAGGCCAACTGGCCACGCATATGTCCTGCTCGGCTGTGTCTGCACCTTAGGAAGCCAACTAGGGCTCCTGGTGCTTATTTACCCGATGGGAAAGCACACCCCGCGTGTACCGTTAGGCAGGGGAGAGTGTGGCGCGGTCCGTGGGGCCCCTGCTTCCGAGCTGACCTCCCTGGAGTACTGACAAGCCTGTCTGTCCACCTCCCCGGTAGCGGCAGCCTGGAGCTGGATTCTCTGTGGTCCCAGTTTCCACGGGGCCCACCAGTGACCCTGGTGCCGTCCCCGCCCCTTGCTGCCCCCTGGGAGTCCCAGCTCTCAGGTCACTCCTGGGAAAGTTCATTTCAGGTCCTTGTTCCGCGCCCTACCTTCCCCCTTGGTCTGTCTTCATCTTGCCTTCCCGGGAGCCCGCTGACCCTGGAACACCCTGCCTGAAGGCAGGGGAATGGGCTCGGCGACCTCTGGCACTGCCTGGTTCTGGCAGAGTTCAGCCTGGCGGTCTCCCTCCTCCAGCAGGTGCTGCTGAGGACCAGGGCCGCCGGGAACCAGGCCTTGCACACAGGCAATAAGCGCTCGCGTTTGCGACGCGGTTTACGGCAGCTCTCAGAGCTCTTGCACGCACACAGCCTCGGCCGTTCTGACGCTACTCCGGGACAGGGAGTGTGACCCCAGATGGAGACTGAGGCTCAGGAGACGCAAAGGGCTCCTGGCCGCAGCTCACAGCCCCTCATGCAGGAGTCTGCCAGGCACGGGTGCGGGTCGCGGGAAGTGCGGGCCGCCCCTCAGCAGCTGTTGTGAAGGCTGGACAGCAGGGTCAGCAGCTGGAGCGCGCGCTTGCCGGGTAGACGGGCGCGGCTGCTCAGAGGCGGAATACTCCGGAGTGTGTCGGGTCATCTGCAGACCCACATGGCCAGATGCACCAGGCCCTTGCTTCCAAGTGCGGCAGCAGACGGCCCGGAGGGCCACTTAGCAAGCTCTGCTCGGCTCCTGGAGGCCGGGGGAGGACCCTGGGGCCGGTCTCAGAAACCTCCTTCAACCTGAGTCTCCTCCGGCCTGTGATGAAAGCAATGAGAAAATGAGCCCCGTCGGGCGGGGCACGTACGCTGGGATGACTTGGCGGGACGTGGCCTTCAGAGGAGTAACAGGGACGTCACGGGAACGGCAGCCAAGGTGGCGGCTACAGCAGGAACCAGCCCACGGTTTGGTGTGGGGGTTGAGGGAGAAGAGGAGGATTTAGGGCCTAATACATTTTTTCTGATTTTGAGGATTGCAAGATGCCAGAAACCGTTTGCTAAGCAAAGTATTAGGGTCTCACCCTCAGAGACGGTTCGGCCCCCATTCTCAGAAGAGGGGCCGGAGATGCCGGAACAAGAGGAACCCGGCCTCGTCCACTCCTCTGGCTCGACGTGGCACCAGACACATTTGTCCCTACAGGGTTTCACCTCCCCAGCCGACCACTTACGCTTCCTTTCCTCTCCGCCGTCTCGGTTAGGTAACGAAGTCCGAAGTATTGAAGCCCACATTATCCCAAACCTTTTATAGATAAGAAAACTGAGTCTCGGAAAGGCAGAAGCACTTACGAAAGGTTACACAGCTTCATTAACATTCAAAATCGACTCCAAACCAATGCTCTCGGCCCGGTCTCTTGCTCCCAAACACCAGCAGAATCTCACTTTTCGCTGGTGCAAGCCGGGCTTCTCGGAGCAGTGCTCAGATCCGACCTGCACAGACTCGATTTTGTCTGGGTCACATCCCAAAGGCGTGTGGGTGCCGTGGCCCTGCCCTCTGGGCACAGAGCTGGATTACCTGGGGGATGTTTTACTCAAGCCTGGAGAACAGCCGAAAGGGGCAAGGAGGAGTTTCGAGGACCTCGGCAGGGCCCCCTCCGTGGAGCCCCTGAGAGCCAGAGAGGCAGCTGAGCAGGCGTCTTGGCCGGCAGCCTTTCGGGCAGTGTCCACGGAAACCCTCATCCTGAGCAGGCTGACCGCAGGCAAGGCAGAGCTTCCCCACTCTGCCCACTGTCCTCCCCACCAGCCCCACAGCGGGCCCTGGAGGGCCCCAGCAGGCCGAGCTTCTCTGGGTGCAGGGCCCCACCTGCTGCCCTGGAAGAAGGCCCCAGTGCGGAAGCCGACCCGGCCATCTGGAAAGGGAGCCGTGGGCTGTGCACGGTGGTGGACAGATCGGCTGCTCCCGCAGAGGGAGGAGCGGCGTCTCTGTGCCCTGGCCCAGCCACCTTCCCAACCAAGACCCCATCTGCTTTGCCGTGACATCTCAGCCCAGGAAAATGTCCCAGCCAGTTCCCCACGCGGGGCTGCCTTCCCTGTGTTCCAGGAATGAGAGAGCTTCCTAATTTAGCCTGTATTTGCCTGAGATAGATTTTTAATTAAATAAAGTAAGAGCCTGATTAGAACCTGCAGAAGACGTGAGAGCAGAATCAGACGGTATTCCGGCAACATTGCAAAGCAAACACTTGGGCTGGAACAGAGCGAGGCCTCCCGGGCCTTCCATCAAAGCACCAAGTGAGGAGGGCAAATACGAGAGATTATATAGCCAACAGATGTGCATCGTGAAAACACGCATCTGCCGGCGGCGGCTCGGAGAAGCCAGAGGGCCAGCTCGCAGAGCCCGCCGGGCTCCAGGGAGGGCGCGGGGCTCGGCCTGGCAGCCAAGCCTAGAGTCACAGACACGTTAATTAGCGTTGCGTTTCCAGCTCTCAGATGCAATCAGGAAGGAGCAACTTGGAGCTGAGCACTCGCTGCCGGGGAGACAGAGGAGGGAGCTAGGAAGTGAGCAGGGAAAGGGGGAGGGGTCGGTGTGCGACGCTGAGAGAGGCGAAGACCGGGGTCCCGTCAGGGTCAGCGCCGGCCGCGTTCCCTCTGTGGCCCGGCCGGCTGCGAGGTCCAGGAAGGCCTCAGCCCAGGTCAAGACGCGCGTCCTCCTGCGCCTGCAGAACATCTCAGGGATCGTGGTGCCAGAAAGGGCCGCACACCCGAGGCCACACGCACGGTTCTCGGCCTTCTGGATCCCGGTTTCCTCTTCCCTGAAGGGGAGGTGGCGGTAAATGTGAGGGTCGCCAGAGCTGCCCGGCTCCGAGGAGGACACGACTGCCACCGTCAGCCGTTTTAGGGGATCGGCCATCCCCGCAGGAACCGAGCCGTGTGCCCACTGAGGCGCGGAGGGAGGTGATGCGGGTGCTTCAGACGGCGCCCCCCTTCGAGGCTGGGAGACGGCGCTTCCCGAGGTCCTGCCCAGCCTGGGGTCCTGCACGTGCCTGTGGACCCCACCCCGAGTCCTCCCTGCAACTGGCCTCTGCGTCTGGTGTTCACGGGTCCCGGCCCTCGCAGAGCCTCGGCCCGGCGCACATCGCAGGCCCCGTGAGCGGCGCAGAGCTGCGCCGTGGTAGGGGGAGCGCTGGGCCGGGAGGTCGGACACCCTCCTGCACCTGGCGGGCTGTGTGGCCTTGGGCAAGGTCCTTAGGGCTGCACCTGGTTCTCTTTGGCTCCACTCTCCATAACCAGTGCTTAGCACAGAGCAGGTATTCAGCAATATTGGGCTTTTGCTGACGAATGAATGAAGAGTTTCTGGTTCTTCATCTATCAAACGGGGGTTATGAAAATATCCGTCTCATAGGGTCATTGTGAACCTCAAACACACACACACACACGCTCTGGAGACAATACAGGGCCACGCACTTCAGCGCTGTACACACGTGCGCAAGCATGCAGACTGCTCCTTTTCCCACCTGCAGGAATGCCAGGGTCAAAGAATATCCAGGTTATTCCAAGGTCAGAGCTATAAGGCTGGCATTGCACTTGACCTTTCCGGGAAACTTGGGAAGCAAGGAGTCGGGGGACCCGGAGCAAGGAGGAAATGAGTGACAAAGATTTGATCAACAAGTATTTACCGAACACCTGCTACATGCCAAGCACCGATCCAGACACTTGGGATTCATCAGTAAACAAAAGAGAAAACCACCCTGCCTTGCTGGAACTCGCATTCTGGCAGCGAGCGAGACAGCTGACGGGTGACACACAGACTGAACACGTGAGCTGCGTCGTCAGTGGGACGTTAGTTGGTGACAGACGCCATGGGAGGGAAAGCGGAGCAGGATGGGAAGACCAGAGTGGGGGGAGGGGTGCTGAGTGTCGGATTAATTATTGAAAAGGGCATTTTCCCAGCCTCCCTCCCCACTTCCCTCTTCTTCCTGGCTCGTTCTAATATTAACTCTGCTGTCTTGTGGCTCTCGTTAGAAATAAGGCTCCCTAAACCAACATGAATTATTTAAGAGGGAGACTAAGTCAATTCAAATAAAGGGGGCATCTTTTCAAACGATGTCAAGCCCTGGATGCTGAGAGGGGCAAACAGATAAGGTCCAATCTGTTACATGTCCATAACGTGTTCGTTTTCAAAACCATGCCTTCCCTTGGCCACAGCTCTGCCGGGGGAGCCGCAGGGTCTCCTGGGTCCACCACGCTGGCAGCCCCCGCTAATTCCCAATCCCCAAATCCCCCAGGGAGCAGGGTCCAGAGAGGAGCAGGGACTAACTTGGGGTCTGGCAGCGAGGGAAGGCAGAGCGGAAACAGCCCGAGGGCGCTGGCTTCTAAACCGTTCTTCCAGAAACTGGCTGTGAGAAAGCCACCCACAGTCACGGTACAAAGGCAGGTCAGAGGGGACGGCCTGAGCAGTTCTCCAGGGGCGAAAGCAGAACGAGGCCCATGCTCCCGCCAGGGCACCCTGGGCCTTCGGAGGCCAGACCCACCACCCACCTGCTGGAGCGCTAACAACCAGCCTGCAGCTCCTCCGCTCCCCAGGCCTCTGGGCCCTCGCTCACACCGTTTCTGCCGGGAATGCCCTTCCCACCTTTCTTCCCCTGGCCAACTTGGGCTCATCTGTCGGGATTCACCTTAAACATCACCTCCTCCTTAAACATCACCTCCTCCGGGAAGCCTTCCTGAAGCCCACGTGGCCTGACTGTCCCCCTCTGTGCTCCTTTTGCCTTGATCACAGCACTGAGCACATCATATTGAGAGTAACTGTTTTCATGTCTGTTCCCCCACCCAAGGTTCCCCCGCCCAAGGTTCCCCCCACCCAAGGTTCCCCCGCCCAAGGTCTCAGGAAGATCTTGCACCACCACGCCTAGCACAGCCTAGGTGCTCAGTAAATACCTGTCACGGTTAACTGAGGCAACAAGGCTTAGGGGCAAATTAGGGGCAGTGCACATGGACCCTCACAACGGAGACCCTGCCTGGCAAGCCCCAGATGCACACCAGAGTTGTGTTGTGTTGTGTTTAGAGGTAACTTGGTTCTGCGGTTAAAAGCTCAGACTCTAGAAGCCAGAACATCTGCACTTGAAACCTGGCGGTGCTGCCTCAGTAGTGGCGCGACCCGGGCAAGTTATGTAACTACTCTGTACCTATTTCTTCCTGTGCAAAATGGGGAAAATAATCATACCTGCCTTCACAGGCTTATAGAGAAGATTTAATGAAACAATATATGTAAAGCGCGTCTCAGAATGGTGCCTGCTATGCGGCAAAGTGTGTAAGCATTGGCTGTTAGTATTACAGCTGTTTTTATCGTTGCCATTACTGCAGTGTTCAGAGCCACCAGCGAGGGCCCCTTGCTTCCCAGGGAGTCAGACTTTGTGTCCTGGAGAAGCTTCTCCTTGCAGCAGGCACGGCAGAAAGGCCGGATTCCTGCAGGCCCGGCCCGGCAGCGTGCCTGGGAAGACAAGCAGAATCCATCTCCTTATCTGCCGATTAGACATGTTCTACCTGGGCGCTGGCCTGGTCTTAGGTGCCGCGTCTCAGTCGTGCCGTGTCCCTGTCTCCTGCCACCCTCATTACCCTGCAGTCACCCCCAAATAGGCAGAGATGGGAAAGACAAACAAAAACGTCCTTATCTCCTGCAGTTCCACACCAGCCGCGTCGGGGCTGGTGCGCATCTCGCCCCCACCAACACGCCGCGCCTCCAGCTCCCCACTCCCTTCCCAGTGGCCGGGACCACCCCAGTGGCGCCTGGGCCAGAAGCAGCTTCCCCTCCTCCTTCTCCCTTAGCCACTGCACACTGCTTGCCCTCCCAGCTGAACTCGGTGCTCACCTGCTCAGGCAGGTGATACGTGAGCGTAGCTTGGGGCCATTGAGGCTGCCGTAAGCTGACAAATAGTCTTTCTTCCCTAAATTACGGTGCAACACCCTGAGGGCGGGGGGCTCACACTCTGGGTTCAACACCGTGTGCCGCCCCGAGTAGCTGCCCAGAGCAGCTGCCGATGGGGCCGCCTGAGACAGAGGGTCTCCCACAAGTCTGTGGCCGCGGTTGAGGTGGCTGGTTCTGGAGCTGGGTCACTCTGGGCCCTCCCTCCTGCCGCACCCCACGTTCCCCTGCTGCCTCCCTGCCCTGCCCGGAACGGAATGGCCGCTCTGGCTTCCTCTCCCCACCCCGTCGCCCGTGTGCATCTCAGCCCCGCTGGGATGTCAGGAGGCCCCCTCCCGAGCCTGGGGTCACCTCGTGGTGGGAAATGAGGTGAGGGAAAAAAAAAAAGGGCCAAAACCCCAAAACCGGGCCGGGGGGGGCAACAAGGAACGAAGCAAAAGCCGCAACCCCCCTCCCCGCCCGAACCGGGGGGGCAGGGGCGGGCAGGGCCCTCTCCAGGAAGGGGAAGACCTGATGCCAGGGACCCCCACCCCCACGCACCAGTGCCACCAAGGGCGATTGGGACAGATGGGGCCAATAACCTTTCTCGTGAGACGGCCTTGCTGGAGTGGCTTGGAAGCCTGACGCGGCCTGTCCGAGTGCTCACGCGCCACTTGAAGCCGCAGCAGCATCCCGGACGAGCACACCGGGCCAGCCCGTCCCCGCTTTCAACACCAGGACAAGGGGACCGGGCAGGGTCCCAGGAGCCCACTCGGGGCCTGCTGCACACAGAATGCCCAGCCGCCTGCTCCGGCCCACTCCCCGGGGCCCTGCTCCATCAGCAAACGCCCGGCTCTCCGGGGCAGCCCCACGCAGCCCTGAGGTGTGTGGCCACCAGACCCAGGCCATCGGCAATGCTTCAGACCCAGGCAAGACAAAGGGCCCCTGCTGCGTTCCTGCCCCAGTGCTGTCACCGGCCACCGCGTTCAGGCAGCACCTGGGAGCATGTCTCAGGAGCCGCTCTCTTCCTGGTGAAATCAGACGCTGAGGAGACAGAAGTGTAAACGCACGCCACAGTTTGACCGTGACTCTCCCTCACTTGCGCGTAGTTTGGGAGCCAGGCACGATGGGTGTTGTTCCCCAAGTCCCTCTGCCCTCGCTCCTGAGAGCTGCTTTAGCCAAGCGTGACCCTGGGAGATGCTGAGCAGGGAGAGCTCGAGCTTACACCGTGGAGATGTGCAGGGCAGGACCTCGATCCTCTGGTGCCTGCCGTTGAGCATGGGACCAGCGGCTCCAGGCTGCAACTGAAATCCAGGCCGCTCTCTCCAACACGCAGGGGCAGCTGCCTGCAGGAACTTCCCACCCACTGCACCCGTCACGGGCTGTTCCTCTGGCCTGGGTGTCTCTTCCAACACCCCTGCAGGCCTGCAGAAGCACAGACGAGAGCCCACCTCTGTCCAGTGCCCTACTGGGGTCCTTGGTCAGGAAGCCCCGCTGGCCCCTGGCCATTTACAAGGTTCCCTGTGTATGCGTCGGTCATATTCGTGCACACACAGAGACACAGAGGCAGCCTCGGGGACGGGTATACATGGATGTACACACACAACTCAGAGCGTGGCCAAATCATCGGTGTCTCCATGATAGACACAGAAACATTCTCTCAGGGGAATCCGTCCCCGCTGGGAACTGGACAGATTCTTGGCGACCTGGCCGGAGTGTTGACTCTCAGCTCTTATGAGGCCGGGAGAGGATGGAGCACTCGAAGCATGGTATCCTCAGCGTGGGGTCTGCCTCTCTCCCAAGTCCCCCAGTGATGAACAAAACGAGGCAAGAGCCCCAGCCCACCAGGAGACGGGCGGCCAGCCGGCCCCACCGTGAGCATCAGCCCCAGGACGCTGTGTGAGGCCCACCCTGGGCCAAGCCCGGAGAGGCTGGAGCTGCACAGGGAGCCCTCAAAGGGCCAGAAATAGCTCACTACTTCTCTCCACTCTGACCTCAGCCCAGGCCCAAGACGAGGGTTTCACGGCAAATTACGGATTTAAAACTGGCAGTGAATCTCCATTACAGCATGAAATGAGAAAGGAAAATGCCACTAAATGGAGCCTTCCCCCGCAGCCCACGCAGAAGGGAGGGGAGTCCTTTTAGGAGGGAGCTTAGAGACAAAGTCATGCAACCCAAGGCAGACTCAGAGGCCAAAATGGGAGAGGGAGAGTCCTGGGAGAGAGGACAGGGGCCGGAGCCCAGGCGAGGCCCCGCTGCCTCGGGACAGGACCGGACACCGCCGAGGCGGAGGATGCCGCGCCCACCGGCCAGCACCAGGACTGTCTCTCGACTGTGGCCAGTTTTCTGCAGAGGAAACAGCTGCTGCTGCCTCGGCCACGGGAACAGCTGTGGCTTTGTTATTTCGGTGCTGTGATGGGGCCTGTGTTGTAGGTCCAGCCAGAGAAGCATGTGGGGACCGGTGACCCACCCTTTGTGTGGCACTTGGAACCACCCTCCTCATCGTGCCACACCAGGTGACATCCCTATAGGCTCTAGAAATGGAAGACACAACCACCAGCTCTGTTCTGCTCCAACACACGCGCACGCGCACGCACACACACACGCACACACACACACACACACACACACCCCCATTCCCTGCACCACAGACCCCCGTGGCCCAGCCACTGGCCCCTGCGGGTCCCTCTACCCCCAGCCTCAGCCATTTGGGCTCCCCGTGTGCGCTGGCCCTGGAGGCACCAGGAGAACCGTCATGGTGTAGCTCAGGCCTTGGGGGCAGGTGAGGAGGAGCAACAGCCGAGGAGTCCACACCCCTGTGGCCCAGACCCGACCGAGGCCCAGCACGGGTGGTGCCAGGTCAGACAGTGCCAAGTCCCTGAACTCTGACAGGGACATGGCAGCCGGAAAGGCCCTGCGGACACATACCGCGCACACGAGAAAGGAATGGGCAGGGGCCGCTTGCTCAAGAGAAGACTCGGGCGAATGGGGTCCCTCCCGAACGCCTGGGGAAGAGCAGTAGATTTATTCTGCGGAGCCCGGACGGCAGAACCAGAGCCAAGAAGGAAGCTCCTTATCTCAGCAATGAAAACTAACAGCCAGGTAGTGATTCAGTAAGTAGCGAAGTCGTGAGCTCCCTGTCTCTGGGCACATTCAAGCAGGAGCTGAGTTTTCCCACATGCCTGTTTCTACAGAAAAAAAATCAATTCACCCCCAGAGGTGAGATGGTGGCAGCAACTCCCCCAGTCCTGGAGCTGAGCGAGAGGTAGTGGCTGGCCCAGGCGAGCGGAGGGGGCAGAGGGAAGAGAGCCAGACCGCCTCGGCGCGCTCCCTTCCTTGCAGACGTCCCGCAGTGTGGGGCCGTGGGCTCTGCAGAGAGAATTCCAGCCCGGGTGAAATATGCACCCAGGTCAAAAGCTCTAAATTGGAGTGTTGAGACGTCCCGGTGCCTCCGTGGCAGCAGAATTGCCAAAGGGGAGGAGTGACAGACAGGCAGAAGCCATCGGCTGTGATTTAAAACCCAGCCCCACTGCAAACCCGCCCGCGAGATCTGGGTGTGCCACGGATGTCGCGTACGTGAACATGAGCATCACGGCAGGAAAAAGAGTGAGGAGACCCCGATACGTCCTTTCTGATGTCAACTTCATGACCCACGCACCAGCCAGACTGAACGTCGCCGAGTCTGGAGAGAGTGGAGCGGTCAGGCGATGGGAGTTCAACACAGCCCCGCCCTGGAGGAAGCCACCGGAAGGCAGGCTTGGGAGGCCACAGAGACGTGGGTTCGTGTGCAGGAGGGGCGGCATTCCACACCTGGGCGTCCACCTGGGCCAGGGAGCACGGTGAGGATCATCCGATCAGAACGGGGCTTTGGAGTGAGTGAGAGTCCCCACCAGGAGCAAAAGGCACATGCCAGGAATGGCGGGAGACACGGCGCGACATCGGAACAATAGCTAGGGCTTCACCGGAGCCGTGACGCCCATGCTCGGGAGACTGACTGTCACACATGTTCTCACCAGTTGGATGGGGCACGGACAAGGACATGGACAGACACGGCTTCAAACCCCCTTCAGGGGTCCTGACGGTCCCCAATCCCAGGCAGCTGGGCCCTGGACGTGCCCCCTGGGCAGGGCCGGTCACATCTTCCGTGCGCAGAGATGGCAGCACTTGGGTTGGTTCTGAACAGGGAAGAGAACGGCAACGCCAGCGACGGCTGCTCGGTGCCGAGCACTGCACGGGGGCGTCCACACACCTGCCTTCACTCACCCGCCGAGCCCCGCCGCCAGGCCGGCTGCGTCCCCTTGCAGGACGAGGACGCTGACACAGAGAGTCACAGCAGGGAAGGTGAAGAGAGAATCTGGAGGGGTTCTGCGCTTCCTGCTAAGTCATGTCCCACCTCTCTTCCTAACTCCGCTTGCACTTACTGCTGCCTGGCTCCCCGCTTGAGATCGCAGAGCACCGCACGGGCCTCCTTCCGGCCCTCGGAACTCAAGGAGCCCCGCCTGAGCCCTGCCCCGTCCCGGGCCCGCAGAGTCGGGCAGACGGCCTGGACAGGAGCCCGGGGCTTCTGCGAACCCTTCCCCACAGGCTCGGGAGCCCCAGACCTGCAGCGCCTGTTTCCCGTGCCGTGGAGTCTTGCAGCTGGGGACTGCCTTCCTTCTCTCCCCATCGCTCTGGGCCTGAGTTCTTCTGTCCGTGGGGAGGAGGTTTCCTACGCACCCGGAAACCCACGCAGCTGCCTCCGTCTCGTAAAAGCAAAGAGCTGAGCCCCACAACCCTGGAAGGCTGGCTTCCAAAACAGCGTCACCCTGTCACAAGTCAGTCAAGGTGTTTGTAAATGTTTACATAAGGGAAGAGGTTTCCACATGAAAATACGTCAGACGCGGTGTTAGCAGCTGAGACATCACCTGGCGGTTTTGGTGGTGGAGGCAAGAAAGGGCAGAGAAGGCTGACGGCCACACAGCCGCGCCAGCGGAAGGACTGGTGCCGCCCACGCGGGGCACGCCGCTCCCTCCACCCTCTGCTAACTTCCCTCCACTGCACGCAGAGGTAGACGCAGTCACCAGGATGCTCGAGAGAAATCTTTTTACAGATGGGTCGACTGAGGTCAACAAGGAAGGAGCTACGTAGAGGCTGCACGCGCATGGCCAAGGGAGAGCTGGTCCCGAACTCCTGCAGACAACGCTGAGCCCTGCGCACGGTTCCCTGGGACCTCCCTGTCTCGCCACCAGGCCCAGCCCCAAAGACCAATGTGGCCTGGGCAACAGTTCTACCGAGGACCACAAGAAACCCCTGGAAAGACCCCCCAAACCTAACCTTGATTAGAGAATCTTAGAGCTCACAGAACCCTCCAATTGAGCGTTTTCTTTCGTTCCATTTGAACATGTACTTAGCACCCTTCACGTGCCAAGCACTGGGAATCTGCGTCAACGACCAAAACGGACCGAAACTCCTGCCTTCAGGAAACTTCTATTCTAGCAGAGGGAGCTGGACAGTAAACATAACAAGAAAATTTCACAGTGTATTAGAAGGTGATAAATGCAATCCAAAAAAGGAGAGCAGAGTATGAGGGGCTGCGTTTCCTGGGGGAAGGTGGGGTTGAGCAGTCAGGGTAGACCTCAGGGAGAAGGCGGCCTCTTTCTTTCCTTTTATTTTTTAACAGCTTATTGTGGTAAAATTTACATATCATTAAATTCACCCATTTTAAGTGTACGGCTCAGTGGCTTTTAGTAAATTCATAGAGTTATGCAATCACCACGATCCGGTATTAGAACATTTCCATAACCCTAAAACCTTCCCTTGTGAACCCGGCTCCCACCCGACCTCAGGCAGCCGCCGATCTGCGTATCGTACAAACTGAATCGCAGACTATGCGGCCTTTGGTGCCTGGCTCCCCGCTTAGCATGACGTTTTGGAGACTCATCTACGTTGCAGCATGATTCCATAGTTCATTTCTTCTTCTTGCTGAACGGTATTCGTTCCATGGATATGCCACATTCTACAGGCAGCTGGATTGTTCCCATTCTGAGTCTATTATGAATGATGTTCTAGGAACATTCACAAACAAGTGCGTGTGTGGGTATATGTCTTCATTTTTCGTGAGTAGATTCCTAGCAGCGGGATAGCTAGGTCATGTGGAAAGTTTATGCTTAATTCTTTAAGAAACCACCAAACCGTTTCCCGAGTGGCCGTGTCATTGTACCCCATCCCCCCAGCGGTGTCTGAGCATTGCGGTTTCTCTGCATCCTTGTCAACACCTGTTATTGTTTGTCTTTTCTGTTACGCCATTCTAGCAGGTTTGCAGTGGTATTCCATTATGGTTTCAATCTGCATTCCCCTAATGAATAATGACGTCGAGCATCTTTTGATGTGGTAAGTATCCATTCATATATCTTCTTGGGTGAAACATCTATTCAAGTCTTTTACCCGTTTTTGATTGGATCATTTGCCTTGTTGCGTTGTAAGAGTTCTTTATATATTCTGGATACGAGACCTTTATCGGATACACAATTTGCAAATATTTGCTCTCAGTTTGTGGCTTGTCTTTTCATTTTCTTTATGGTGTCTTATGAAGCACAAAAGCTTTTAAATTTAATCAAGTTGAATTTAATTTTTTTCTTTTATAGATTATGCTTTTGATGTTATTTCTAAGAACTCTGCCTAACCAAAGTCACAAAGGTTTACTCCTATATTTTCTCCTAGAAGTTTTACAGTTTCAGTCTATGATTCATTTTAAGTTAATGCTATGTAATTTGTGAGGTAAGGGCCTAAATTCATCATTTTTGCATACAGTTATTCCCACCATCATCTGTTGAAAAAGGCTGTTCTTTTCCCCACTGAATTCTCTTTGCACCTTTTCCAAAAATCAACTGACCAAAAATGTAAGGATTCTCAATTACGATACATCGATCTGTGTGTCTGTTCTTATGCCAGAACCATGACGTCTTCATTACGGTAGCTTTACAGTGCATTTTAACATCAGGAAAGGTGAGTCCTCCAACTTCGTTCTTTTTCAGAATAGTGCCAACTACTTTGGGTCCCTTGCATTTCCACATAAATCGTAGGATCCGCTTGTCAATTTCTGCAAAAGTCGTTGCTGGAATTTTGATAGGAATTATGTGAAAGCTATAGATTAATTTGAGGAGAATTGCCATCCTAACAATAAGTCTCCTATCCATGAACTTGGAATGCCTCTCCATTTTGTTTAGACCTTTAATTTTTCTCGGCAGAGTTTTGTAGTCTTCAGTATACATCTTGTACTTCTTTTGTTAAATTTCTTCCTAAGTATTTTGTCTTTTTTGATGCTAATGTGAATTGTTTTCTTAATTTCATTTTCAGATTGTTCATTGCTAACATATATATTTTATATATGGATCTTGGATCCTGTAACCTTGCTGAACTCATTTTTTTTAGATCTAATAGTTTTTTGTGAATTCTTTAAGATTTTCTATATACAGGATCATTTTGTCTGTGAATAAACATAGTTTTACTTCCTATGTCCCAATCTTATGCCTTTTTTTCTTTATTGCACTGGCTAGAACTTCCAGTACAATGCTGAACAGAGGTGGTGAGAGCAGACGTGCTGGCTTTCTTCCCAACCTTAGGGGGAAACCTCCAGCTCTCACCATATAGGATGTCAGCTGAAGGTTTCTCATAGACACCCCATGTCAGGTGAGGACGTTACCATCTGTTCCAACTTTGTTGAAAGTTTTTACTATGAATGGTGTTGGATTTCATGGCATACTTTTTCTGCATCTATTGAGATAATAATGTACCTTTCGTTCTTTATTCTATTAATATGGTAATATTACATTAATTGATTTTCAGATGTCAAACCAACCTTGAATCCTGGGGTGAAAATCTCATTTGGTCGTGGTGTTGAATCTTTTTCATATGTGGCTAGATTCAGTTTGCCAATATTTTTTTGAGGGATTTTCATCTGTATTCATGATGGACCCTAGTCTGTAGTTCTCTTTTCCTGTGATGTTTTGGTCTGGCTTTAGTATCAACTGGTTTTGTAGAATGAGCTGCGAAGTGTTCCTTCCTCCTGTATTTTCTGGAAGATTTTGTGAAGGATTGGTATTCATGCTAGAATTCGCCAGCGAAGCCATCTGGGCCTAGGGTTTCTTCATGGGAAGATTTTGTATTATTCATTCAATTTCTTTACTTGATATAGGTCAATTCGGATTTTCCCTATAGAAGGTGACTTTTAAACAAAGACTTACAGAAGTGAAGGAGTTAGCTGTGGCTCTTGGAGCTAAAACTACTTCAAGTGAAAAAGCAGAGTCATCGAAAGGTTCTAAACAGAGGACGGACGGACTCTGGCTTATATTTTAAAAGAGTCACCTTGGCTGCTAGGCAGAGAGCAGATGTAAGAGGACAAGGGGAGGTGACCTATTAAGAGGCTCCCACAGTAATACGGATGAGAGATGAGGACAGTAGCAGTGGAGGTAGCCGACAGCTGGTATGAGAGAAAGGGAGGAGGCAGGATGAGGCCAAGGTTTTGGCATGGGCCTTTCATCCCTACAAAGTCGGATGCAAAATTCCGAAAGTATGTGAGCATTTCTGGGGAGAGGTTTCCCGTCCTCAAAGGTGTCAGTAAGCCTCCCCAGCGTTTAAGAGTGACTGATCTAGAACAATCTCTTAGCTTAGGCTGCTGTACCACACAGCACAGACTGGGCGGCATAAACAGCACACATTGATTGCTCACGGTTCTAGAGGCTGGAAGTCTGAGATCAGGGCGCCAGCATGGCTGGGTTCTGGAGCGAGCCCACTTCCCGCCTCTGTCCTCGTGCGGCCTTTCCTCGGCACAGAGAGAGGGAGGGAGAGGGAGGGAGAGGCATCTCCTGTCTCTTCCTCTTTTAATAAGGCTGCTAATTCCATCAGAAGGGCGCCCACCTTATGACCTAACCTAACCCTAATTACCTCCCAAAGGCCCCACGTCAAAATACCACCTTGCGGGTCGGGGTTCCAACGTGCGAATGTGCGGGGTGGCGGAGACGGACGTTCAGTCCGCTGCAGCCCACCTCTTTGCAGGAAACGATGGCTCAGAAGAGGTGGGCGACTTCCCCGTGCCCACGACGTAACTAGCTGCGAAGCGTGAAGCCAGGACTACCCGGCTGCTTTTCACACCAGACGAGGGGCTTGCCTCGTGGAACACGTAATCAGAACCCCTCCCCCTAAACCTGTGGAACCCCATTCACCCCTGCCCGGGAGCGCCCTGGGGAGAGAGCAGGTGCACAGAGACGGTCGTTCCTCTGCTTCCAGCACCCGGTGCCACCTGTCTCGCAGGCCGGGCACCCACTCAGTGCCCACGTCCGCCTGCACAGCGCCTGCCTGCCTTCCCCACTGCCTTCGGTCCACCAGGATCCACGGGCTCGTACAGCCCCCGAGGAGCATCTGAGGGAACTCCTTTCTGCCAGCAAAGCTCCCTCTTCCTGCCGAACCACAGAAAGGACAGCAGCTTATCTGCCTAAGACAATGAGGGCCCTTGGTTTTTATCTGTGCGGCGATCGTGTCTAAACAGGCTCAGGTGGCAAGAGTGAGGGAGAAAAATAATTAAGGGGGAGACAGGTGAAATGCTGACATTATTATTACTTAAGTGCTGTAGCGCTTTCAGTTCATGTTTTTGTATCGGTGACGCCCAGTGAGGGGGAATGGGCTTGGCCGACCATCTGAGCCGCACATGGGCTCATTCCAGCTCCCACCACCTATAAATCTTATTAAACAGGTTCCATTGCCAAGACAGAAAAATAATTAAGGTGAAGGTAGGTGACATGTTGATGTTATTACTGTAATGCAACAACCTGTTCAGTCTCTACACCAATGAAGTGCAGCCGAGGGAAATCAGGTCTAAAGATCGCCTTTCGGAGGCGCCGCGAGCCAGGCTCGGAGAGGAAGATGGCGTCCAGCTTGGGAACGTTTCCAAGTCTGTGCCAGGCTCTTAGGGGCTTTTCAGCCCACAGTTTACCTTTTGCGTGCATTCTATTTTCTTGCAAATCCTTTATTTCCCACTTGTTTATTGACTGGAGACACAGCACCAAAAGTGAAAAAAGGGAGAGTGATTCTCCAGCCGCTGGTCTTAAAAATCCATAGCAGAAAATGGTTCTCCGGAGGGAAGTTTTTAGCACTCCTGCGAACCAGGCCTTAATTGAATCTCTTGCCCAGAGGGGACGGCTTCTTCTGACCGCACCCACCTCATCTTGCAGGGTGTGGAGGAGGGGCTGTGGGCCACCGGCAGGAGGGCTGGGACTGCTTCCCTGACGCGTGTCGCTCCGACAAGACGGGTGGAACGCATGCTCCATGCCCGGCAGCGTGAGGTCCGCCAGAGGGGAGAGACCGTTGCAATGGCTGAACCCGGATTCACAAGTAGCAGCTGGCAACTGGCAGGCCCGGTTAGCTCTCAGAGCATCTATAGAGTCTTTTACATTTGTTGCCAACATTTAAGATTGTGGAGGCTTTTGTATAAAAAAAAAAAATTCTGATTTCTGGCTTCTCTGGTGAAGACCTGCCAACCTGAGGCCCGTTTGCCTGCTTGGCAACCATTGTGTAGCGGCTGCTCCCTTTGGTGGGATGTGGCCCACCTGTCCCCCATTTACCCTGCTCACCTCGGCCCCTCGGCGCACTTATGCCACTGGCATTTAAGGATGTAGCCCCAATCTGGCCCACCCCAGGCACAGACCTGCCTTTGGGGAGCTCCCAGCGGGGACGGGGGTTGAACTGGGGACGGAAGCGGGGACAGGAGATGCAGGCAGGCAGAGGCGAGCAGGGCCGGGTCATGCCGGGGCGTCGGCAAGGGCAGGTTTCAGGAAGGTTTAGGTGAGGTTTGAAGCACGAGCGGAATTTGCACAAATTAATGGACTCACCATCGATGAGTGGGCAGCGTGTTCCCTCCCTGTGCACACCTGTCCTGTTTTAAAGAGCCCAGAACTCGGAGCTGAGCAGCCTGCATTGGTCTCCTGGTCTGTTACGCACGGCCTAGGGCGAAAACGCTCTGCAGGTGAGCGGCACACACAGGCCCAGGCCGCGGCACACACAGGCCCGGGCCGGGCCGAGCTGGGACCAGCTCAGTGGGCAGCTCCGCCTTCCCCTCCTGGGCACCCTCAGTCCCCACACGACGCTCCTCAGCCTCTGAGCCCGCACGGCCCCCACACTGGCTCCTGCCTTTCCCGTCTGACAGATGCGAAGACGGGAAAGGAAAGCTTGAGAACTGTAACTGAGCTCCGCCGGAGCAGGCCGGCTCCAGGGCTTTGCCCGCGTTGCTGACTGAGCCCACGGCCTCAGCGCTCCCGCCAGCGGCCTCCCGGACGGACTCCTCAGACCAGCAGAGGAAGGTACCGGAGGGCCCAGCCGTCTGCCTTGCGCCGGAAATGCCCTGCCGGGACAGGAGGCTCCCAGCAAGGAAATGGCGCCTGGAGGAAGAGGCAGACCCAGGGCAGCAGGAAGGAGCCGGCTCTGCAGGGGTGGAAGGTCATGGTCAGGGTCGCATGCAGATGCGAACACGGCACAAATGCAGCAGGCCAGCAGCACCGTCGAGACGGTGAGTCACCTAGAATCTTCCTTACGCTGCTACCATGGGCAGGAAGCGGCGTTCCCCCAGCTACTCCCACATTCCGGCTGATAGAGCAGCATACCCACATCAGCACTGAAAAACACACGAACGCAGTAAAAATACATCTTGTTTTTCAACTAAATTAACGTAAGCCACTGAAATAGCCTGTGGCCACATTCCTTTGACACCACAAAGGCTTTGGGTCCCGGCCCCCCAGGCTGCCCTACATAGCGGGGCCTGCAGGGACTCCCAGATGAATGCACTGAAGCCGATAGCCACAGGGGCTATTTAAATTTGAATTAATTTGAATTAAGCAAGACTAAAACCACTGCTTCTAGGTTGCACTAGCCTCCCGTCGCGTGGTGGGAGGCGGGCCAGTCCAGTGTGGTGGCAGGGCAAGGGCCATAGGAAGGGGCTCTGAGCCACGCTGAAGCTTCCGAGGTTGGCTGTGGGCAGTGGGAGCCATCACAGGTGTTTGAGGGGGCTCCTCACTGATCTGGTGGCCCCAGGAAGAGACCGTGCGGGGAGTGGGGCCTGGGTCTGGAGGCAGGGGAGTGTTGGGTAGTTAGGTCCTGGCTGGCAGAAAGTGGCACAGCCCGGAGTCTGTAGAAGTTGCCAGAGATAAAAGAAAGGGGAAGTCCTGGGGGTGGGGGGCACCCCCCTCAGTTTCTGTCAGCCAGGGGACGCCTGCGTGAGGCCTTTAATCCCATTCTGTTCAGTAGCGATTCTAGCCGCAAATATCCCATGCCGCCTAAGCAGCGTACAGTTTCTTTAATGATCCAGAAGTTTCCATGCCTCGGGGTCCGAGCCACTTAGAGCTGGTGTTCCCGGAGGGCCCACGTGGGTGGCCATGTGGGAGGAGAGACCCCAACCTTAGGGGCATGTCGGGAAAATGCTCCTCGTGGAGGCCGGACACCCGGACGCCAGGCCGGTCCTGTCCCCACATGCCCCCCTCCGCCTGAGCCCCCAGCCCCTCAGCACTGACGCTCCTTTGCCCACCGGAAGGTCGGAGGATGAGCGTCCCTGGTGGGAGGTCGCCGGCCCCTTGCGAGGCCCTTCCCCGGCGTTGGCACTCAGCACCCCTATGGGCATATTTAACTGAACTTGGTTTCTAGTCGGGGTCTATTATAATTACCACCAGATCTGATTGTAACTACCTCTGGCCGCCACCCCTTACCTGGCACACAGGACAGCGCGATGCCTGCCTCAGTCGGCCACGCGGCTTCCGGGTCTGCCGGCCGGTGGGGACGCGGTTGCAGGGCGGGATGGCCGGGCTTCTTAGAGGGAGGCTGCTGTTTGCCGAGGAGTGTCGTGAGCAAATTAGATTGGAATTAATGAGGGGAACTTGGAGTGAGGAAGTGGGCCTTTTTCTCCCTTTTGGTCTCAGCCGATGACATCATTCAGGGGAAGAAGCCAAACTCTCCTTAGTGCTCCCTTCTTTCACCCTCCTCCGGCTTTGGGGGTTTGACCGCCGCCCCAACCCCACCCCAGCCCGGCTGTGTTGCCGTGGACCCAATAAGCAGGCCGACTAGCTGTGTGACTTTGGGCAAGTCGCTTGCACTCTCTGAGCCTCAGCGTCCTTGTCTGTCAAATGAGGAGGAGATGTCCTCGGAGCTGGGCGCCAACTCAGTCATGGGCAGGTCTCTGGGAGTGTTAGCGAGCGGCTGTGTGTCCACAACAGGGGCCTGCAGGCTCTCGGGGGTCAGAGGCCGTGGCTCCGTCGTCCTGGGCTCT